>NW_027185698.1:15725883-15800556 GCF_028583685.1 Petaurus breviceps papuanus | reverse complement strand
CCACCATCATTGTTTTATCCTCCCCTCACTCATTTATCCTTCTCTCACTCCTTTCACTCTGTTCCTTCTCAAAAGTCTGTTTTGCTTCTGACCACAACCTCCCCAAATCTACCCTTGCTTCTATCAGCCCTACCTTCTCTTGACCCCCCTCTTATCCTACTTCCCTGTAGGGCAAGATAGATTTCTATGCACAACTGAGTATGTATGCTATTCCCTCTCTGAGCCAATTCTGATGAGAGTAACGTTCAAGCATTGGCTGCCATCCCTCCATCTTCCCCTCTGCTGTAAAAGCTCTTCTTTCTGGGCCTCTTCTATATGAGATAGTTTACACCATTCTACTTCTCCCCTTCCCCCTTCTCCTAATGCATCCCTCTTTCTCACCCTTTAATTTGTTTTTTAAATCATCCCATCATTGTCAACTTACACCTGTACATTCCATGTATACTCCTTCCTTCTAACAGCCCCAATAATGGTAAAAATCTTAGGAATTATAAGTATCATCTTCCCATGTAGGAATGTAAACAGCTTAACCTTATTGAATCCCTTATGATTTTTATTTCATTTTTACCTTTTATGCTTCTCCTTGAGTCTTGTATTTGAAAGTCAAATTTTCTATTCAGCTCTGATCTTTTTATCAGGAATGCTTGAAAGTCCTCTATTTCATTAAATACAATTTTTCTCCCCTGAAGGATTATACTCAGTTTTGCTGGGTAGGTTGTTCTTGGTTGTAACTCTAGCTCTTGTGCCCTCTTGGAAATTATATTCCAAGCCCTCCAATAGAGCTGCTAAATCTTGTGCTATCCTGACCATGGCTCTATGATATTTGAATTGTTTCTGACTGTTTGTAATGTTTTCTCCTTGACCTGGGAGCTCTGGAATTTGGCCAGAATAGTCCTGGGAGTTTTCATTTTGGGGTCTCTTTCAGGAGTTGATCAATAGATTCTTTCAATTTCTATTTTGTCTTCTGGTTCTAGGATATCAGGGTAGTCTTCCTTGATAATTTCTTGAAATACGATGTCAAGACTCTTTTTTTTATCATGGCTTTCTGGTACTCCATAATTTTAAAATTACCTTTCCTCAATCTATTTTCTGGGTCGGTTATTTTTTCTAATGATATATTTTACATTTTCTTCTATTTTTTTATTCTTTTGATTTTGTTTTATTATTTCTTGATATCTGATAGAATCATTAGCATTACTTGCCCAATTCTAATTTTTAAAGAATTATTTTATTCAATAAGCTTTTGTACCTCCTTTTCCATTTGGTCAATTCTACTTTTTAAGTAGCTCCATTCAGTGAGTTTTTTTGTTTGTCTTTTACCATTTGACCAATTCAGTTTTTTTAAGGTGTTATTTTCTTCTTTATTTTGTGCCTCTTTTACCAAGCTGTTAACTCTTTTTTCATAATTTCTTACATTACTCTCATTTCTTTCCAAATTTTTTCCTACCTCCCTTATTTGATTTTTTAAAATCCCTTTTGGGTGGCTAGGTGGCACAGTGAGTAAAGCGCCAGCCCAGAGTCAGGAGGACCCGAGTTCGGATCCGACCTCAGACACTTAACACACACACACACACACACACACACACACACAACAAGCCGTGTAAACTTGGGCAAGTTACTTAACCCCAATTGCCCTCCAAAAGGCAAAAAAAAATCCCTTTTGATCATTTCCAGGAATTTTTGGGGGGCCTGTCACCAATTCACATTTTTATTTGAAGCTTTGCATGGAGTTGCTAAATATAGCTGTTTTGACTTTGTTGTCTTCTTCTGAGATGTGTCTTGATCTTCTCTGTCACCATAGTAACTTTCTATGGCCAGGCTCTTTTTAAAAATTTTGCTTATTTTCCCAGCCTATTTCTTGACTTATACTTTATGTTAAAATTGGGTTCTGCTCCTGGGGTGGGGGAGGGGAGAGACTGTGTCAAGTTTCAGATTTTTCATGCTACTATTTTCTGAGCTAGTTATGGAGATCTGTAAGTCTCTGGTTCTTCCAAGGTGGTATGACCTTAAGGAAAGGTGTGGTCACTGCTCTTCTGATCTGTGCTTTGGTTTCTAAACGACCCTAAGTACCCTTCTTCCCTGTGGCCTCTAATGCTTTCACTCCTTTTGACCCTGGAATTGTGATGTGGGCTCCTAATCTCCTGTAATTGCAAGCATCAGTGCACTGTTATGCCTTGGACCTGAGACTAGGGCTCTTGCTCCCTCATGACTGACCACAAGCACTCTTCTCTACCCTAGAATTGTGACTATGATCCCTACTCTCCTGCTGCCACAAGCTCTAATGCACTATTGTTCCTTTTCACCCTGGGACTGCAACCTGGAACTGCATACGGACTGCACACTTGGGGGCCAACAGGAACTAAAAGGGACTCAAAACATTATTGGTATTGTTAAGTGGGCATGGGGTAAGGTGGGGGTATAAACACAGGATCTCATTCTGATTATGGTTTCCTGTTCCCCTTTTGCTCCTGCTGCCCTTCCCCCTGAATTTGGGTATTTATCAGGCTGTTTGATAGAAAATTTTCCCTTAGAACCAGGGTTCTTAACCTTTTGTCTATCATGGACCCCTTTAGTAGTCTAGTAAGGCCTATAGATATTTTCTCAGATGAAGTTTCCAAATCATTGGAGGAAAATTTAAATATATATATATATATATCTATGTATCTATTTTCCCCATTCAAGTTCACAGATTCCCTGAAATCTATCCATGGAATCCCAGGACCATGAATCCCAGGTTAAGAATCTCTGCCTCAAAAAGAGAGGATGTTGATCTTTCTTGGTTTCAAATGGATGTTGTCCTCATAAACAGAATTTACAGCTTGCGCAGTACTTGTTTCAAGGAATAACTCATAACTACTCAGATTTTTACATTGCTCTAAAGATTACAAAGTGCTTTTCTCACAACAATGGGGTGAAGGAGTTAGTGCCAGAATTATCATCATTATTTTACACGTGAGGAATGTGAGGCCAAGAGAGATGGTTGTTTCCCAGGCAACTAGGTGGCACAGTGAATAGAGCACTAGATGTGGGATTGAGGAAGACCTGAGTTCAAATCCTTCCTCAGACAGTTACTAGATGTATAAGCCTTGACAAGTTACTTAACCTCTCTCTGACTCAGTTTTCTCATCCATAAAATAGGGATGATGATAATAGCCCCAACTTCACAGGTCTGTTGTGAGGATAAAATGAAATAAAATGAGTAAAGGGCTATGCAAACCTTAAAGTACTATAGAAATGCTAGCTATTTTATTATTATTTCCCCAAGGTCACACAGCCAGTAAGTATCACAGCTGGAACTTGGAATTCTGGTCTCTGACTCTAAGCCCACTGTTTGAACCCACAGGCTTGTTAAAGTGCATTATCTGGACTGTAAATTTGGACTAATTAGATACGATCAGTAAACAATATAGACTATTTAAAAATTGAATGCAGGCTTCATGTAATTAGTTTTGTTTTTACCAAGAATTAAAGGTCAGAGAAGAGCATATCAGCTAAACAAATGTTTAAATCATTGAAAAAAATCTGATCTTTGAGTTCAAATGAAGTCTTTCATGACAATAACAAGCCCGATTTAGCTGCTAAGAGCAAAACTTTCTGTTGGTTTGGGGTGGAAATAGCATGGAGTTAGTTTAAGAGGAGGATTGGAAGGTCAGGCAGTATGTCAGTCCTCTCGCTGGTCTTTGTTGTCAGTCCTTCCAACAGGCTTGGAACTTAATCTCTGATTTTTTTTAAGATGATGAAAACCGTTAGTTTTGTTGGTTCCACAATTTAACTCATAATATTCGACCCCATGGGAAAGACTTAAGCCATAGAACTTCTTGTCGCTGGTGAGCAGAAGCTTCTCATAGATCCGCCTTGATAGGTGGAAACTTCTTGAGAGTAGAGATGGCTTTCTTCTTTGTAGCTGGATCCTCAGCATCTTGCTGGTTGTTTGGCAGGGGGTGCTTACTTAAATGCTGGTGGATTCTCTGTGAGAGATGGCCTTCTATTCGGTTCAGTCCTGGAGACAGAAGACCAACTAGATCGAGAACAAGAGGGAGGGTGGGGCTGGCTGGGCTTTTCCTAGGGGGTGACACTCCCAAGGAGCACACTGCCTTCCTACTCAGGGTAGCCTCCATTTCTGTGTCTCTTATCATATGGGACATTTCATCTCTTGTCTTTGTACTTGCTGCCGCTCGGGTCTGAAAAGTATGCCCTCCTTCCCTCACCCTCATAGAGTACTTTTCCTTTAAGAAGCAGCTCAGACACCATCTTGTGCATGAAGCCTTTCCTGATCCTTCCCCCTACCTGATAGTGTCCTCCCTTCCTGAGTTGTATTGAACTACTTTGAATTTATTCTCTCTTTTCATTCTGCATATATTTCTATATGCACTTGCTTTCTTTCCCATTAGGATGTTAGCACCTTGATTTCACTTGGCTTTATTTCATTCTTTCTATTTGTGTTCTTAGTGTTTCTATCACATAGTAGGTACTTAATAAATGTTCATTGAACACCTGTATCAGGATCCCATGGTACAGATAAGAAAACTCAGCCTTAGCAAGATTTAGCACCTTTCCTAGGGGAAAACAGTAAATGGCAGGGCTGACACTTGAACCTCCACCTCGTGATTCTAAATGCAATTTTCTACCTATTAATTATGCTTCATACCCCAGCTCAAATGTTACCTCCTCTCTGAAGCTTTTTTGATCCTCTAAGCTGGAAATTATTTCTCTGACATCTAAGCCCATGGCACTTTTTATATCCTTCGTGTGTATTTATCACTTTTAAATTTGTAGTTACTGTATCTCTGTATCTTTCTTATACCCCTATGAAACAATAAACTTCCTGAGGTTAGGGACTATGTCAATTTTGCTTTTGAATCTCCTGCAACACTCTTCTGAGAAGAGGAGACATTTAGCCATTTGTTGGATGCTAAATAAAAGGCACCAGGGGTTCGGCCATACCAGCTACTCATTGCTATAAGGGCAGCATCTTTGGCAGAAACTCAGAGGGAAGGGTGCCATGTACTGAATCACCAGGCCACTCCCTGTACCCACCTATTTCACATTGGTGCCAGGGAGATCTCTGAGCCAAGGTATGACCCAACCTGATCCTGTTTGACTTGTACGCTCTGCCAGGATTCCTGTAAGAGGTGGCATGGCCTTAGGCCACCTCTGTCCTTTTGACCAACAGTAGTGAAGTCGGAGGCCAAATGTGGCCTCACAACACACGTGTATGGCTCCCATTGAAGTCAGCTGGGCCTTAAAGGGGGAGAGTTTCATTGCCAGCT
The DNA here is from genome assembly GCF_028583685.1 of Petaurus breviceps papuanus. NCBI lineage: Eukaryota > Metazoa > Chordata > Mammalia > Diprotodontia > Petauridae > Petaurus > Petaurus breviceps. Next base: position 15,795,286 of record NW_027185698.1, on the reverse strand, counting down.
CAGTCCTGGCAAGCAGTTTTGGGCAGCTCCAATTACAAAATGATGTGTGGCTTAGTTATTCCCAGTGACTCACTGTTTTAGTGTACAGAGCAAGGAAGGAGATGCAGGAGAAAGGCGGCAGCTGGAGTTTCTAGAGAGCTGTCTCAGTGTGGTCATGGCCAAGTCTTTAGCTGAAAACCAAAAAAGGACTGCGTTTCCCCTGCTCTGAAATCTGGGTCCATGGAATATTTCATACCAACAACTCAACAGATACTGGGTTCAGAGATCCCATGAGATCCAGCTGGGTACATACTCTGTTGAATGTCAATGACCTCTGACAGGATTCAACTCTTGCCAGGGCAACCTCCACCCCGGCGTCATATTATTCTTCACATGGTTGTAACTTTTTTTTTTCAAACTTTGACCTCTTCAAAGGAAAAAAACAACAACACATGAAAGGTATTTCCATGAGAGCAGGTGCTCTGACACTTTGGTAAGTCTGGTATCTCATCCTTGTCAAGTCAACAAGCATTTAAGTGCCCTCTATAATGCCAGGGATTGTCTTATGTGCTGAGAATACAAAGAAAGGCAGAAGAATACAGTCCCTGCTGTCACGAAGCTCAAAGCCTACCATGTGGACACGTCCTCCAAGGATGCAGCCCAAACACACCTTCTCACTCTTGAATCTATACCACTCTTGGCCATGGCCTCCCACACTCAGTGTGCTAGGCTTCCCCTAGAAGTTGGGTGAGGCACAGCTTCTCTGGTCCTTAATTTATTCATTTATAAGACAAGATTGGTGGACCAGATAATTTCCTAGGTAACTCTATTTCTTAATTCTATGATATTATTATCGTCATTACAGTTATTATTCTCGCCTTTGTGTCTGGCAGCCTTTGATTAAGACACCCTGGAATTAATCTCAGTTATTCAGGTATTCCTGAACTTGTGATGGGATTGCCTCCCTCTTCTTTCTTATTCTAGATCCTCCCTTAGCACTACTTCTGCCAGTAATAACTCAGTCCCTGAAAGAAGACTAGAATGGATTGAAGTCTATACTTGTTTGACCCTCTGCATGGCCCACTCTGACATTCCTCAGAGTTCCTAGAAAACCCATCTCTTTGCAAGTGGTATAGCCAGGGGGCAATGCATCTCAAAGTTACCTGTATGAATAGTCTCTCTGTGAAGAGCTGTGAGGGGGGAAGGGGGAAATAGCTCCACTCACTGTCCTTGTAATTTTGCAGAACAAAAAACATTCTTGCCTGGTGACTGCTTCACTGTATTGTCACCCCCTACTACAATGTAAGCTCCTTTGGGCAAGGACTGGTTTTGCTCTTATTTTTGTATCCCCAATATTTAGTTCAGATCTTGGCACACAGTAAGAGTTTAATAAATGAGATGATATTTGTAAAAGGTTTAATCAAACGAGATATTCAGTTCTCAGTATATTAGGAGTAATGGGATGTTGTTGGGCAGAGGAACAGAAGAAAGTATAGGTGGTGCCTTACTTGATGCTACAGTATCTTGGCAGTATTTCTACCAAGGTGTCAAGGAGGGTCAGCTATGAGGGATGGAGCTGGTGCATCATTGATCAGAATGGTCACATATGGTGGCAAGCAGAACAAAGGGGGAGAATATAAGCAGAGACGCCAAGGGAGCCTGGGAAGAGAGTCCTAGTGGTGATGTGATGCATGGTCCCTAAGTAGAGTATATTGGTCAAGGACTGTGACTTGTGTTATTCCAAATTCCAGATAAGGCATGCTTCAGAATTGAGGGAATAAAATTAAGATGACTAAATATGGGTTCCAGCTATAACTTAGAGCTGCTTATCTTAATTGTTCCAACTACACTTATGCCTATTCAGTATTCTGAGGCATAATTATGCTACATTGTCTGTCTGGTAGAGCTATACAATCCATCTTCTTCTCTTTAATGAGATCAGAGTATTTGAGGAGGAAGAAGACAAGTCAAGTCATCATTGTGTGCTGGTCAATATTTGAAGTCCTGGGAATATACCTAGAAGTCAAAGGAAACACAGTTTCTGACCTCAAGAAATTTACATCATAATGGGGGTAAAAGATAATACATAAAATACATTAAAATACATAATACAAAAAAAAAACTGAAAGGGGAAGAGTGGTAATGAGAAAAGCCCTTTCTCTCCTTTCCCTCTTCTCATGGTGGAGAAAAAGTCCATTAAATCAGGACTTCTATAGAGGCCAGAGAAGAATGAAGGACTGAGCATGACTTCCTGGGCACTTCCTTAAAATGGGGGTATAGGGAAGAACTGACCAGTCAGAGGAAGGGACCACAGGAGGATGGGGGAATTCAAATGAGAAGACTGCAGGGATGAGAAAATCTCCCAGAATGAGAAAGTTCTGGGCTCAGTCATGAGTGTATCTGACTTTTAAAGGAATCAGGCTTTTCTTCCTTGTCTCTGGTTCATTCCATGTCCACCCCAATGGAGAACTTGGGATAATCACTTACTGCTTTGATTTGGTTTATGTCTAAGTTTTCCCTAAAGGGGATTACAAGACCCCACTTAGAAAGGTACTCAATATACAAAGATGGTCAGGTGTAGAACAGCTATTTATTACCCCCACCACAAAAGAAATGCTTAAAACATTAAAAGACTCATAAGCATAGACTAATATATAACAACATAGGGATTGTACCTTCTCTCCCTGTCCTTTTCATTTATTTGTTCATTCATTCATTCCTGGGGTGCTGATGCCATGAACAGTAACATATGAAATGCTTTGTGGGACAGCTGAACAGGAATTTGATCTTCACCTTCATCTCAACTGTGAGCAACTCCCTACAGGTGCAAATCTTCTTCCAAGGTAGGGCATGGATATGGCTCATCCTATCAGTGCTTATTTTCTCCTCCAAGAAGTGTGATTGTAGCCACAGAGAGTGCCTCTCACTGGGCAGATGCCACCAGAATGCCTGAACTCCTGAGGTAGCCACCAGCCTTGAAAAGTTCATCTCTCAAAATTGCCATTAAGTTACCTGAGTTACATTAATTACCTAAGTTCCATTAATCTTACCTCTCAAGATTACCATTAAGCTCAGAGAAAGTCACTCAGATAATCACATCCTCTCACTGCTACAGTCATAGCTGCTGTGAGGGAGGGAAAGAAGCAATCCTCTCCTTCCCCACCACAGGAAGACCAGGAAAGAGATGTTGGAGTCCAAAGCTATATATTCAAAAGAGAGGAAGAAGGCAGAATGGAAGTTGTATCTCCTTTAAAGTCTACCTACTGGTAGATAGATACTGGTATTTGTATTTTATCCTAGAAAAAAATGGAGAGTGGTTGAAGATTCTTGAGAAGGAAGATAATGCACTTTACACTTATGAAATAAATTTATGCTGATTAGTCTCTGAAAACCAAATAGGAGTCAAAGGTAGAAGTAGGGGGGGAGGGATGAGGAAAACATGGAATCTAAGGAAGAAAATGGACATCTTAAAGTAGTATAGAAATGTGAATAGTTACTATTATTGCATGTTCTGGAAGAGAAAATCATATGTCAGAACAGAGATGAGATGAAGCTATTGTGTAGTTGTGTAGTGACTTGTGATGCCCCACCCACACTCCCAACACTGTGTTCTGTTTTGGACACGGTCTGGGTTAGGGATTGCCAGTTCTGTTTTCTTGATGCCCCAGAGAGCCTCTCTAATTATCTCAGAGTTCTTATGGAATTTGAAGAAAAATTCCCCCAACAAAATATTTCAATTAATTTATTTTTAACCAACTAAACAATGTACTGTAGGTCCCCTAAATAATTCTGGTGTTGGTATTAGAGTTGGAGGAAGGAGGAAGAAGGGGAGGGGATAGAGGGCAAAGAAAAATGCCTGTAGAAAATCCCCTCCCATATCCATGGGGAGTTTGTAATTTCTATCTTTGTGGAAAGTAGAATTACATTTATGACTGGGCAATCATTTTTTCTCTTTCCTAACTTCAAAAGAGATATTGAGCTGAAGTTATATTTGTCTTACACAGCAAATATTTTCATAGAGGTAGGGTTATGATGATCTTTGGGGGTTCGGGATAAAAACCACTTTCCCTGGTTTCTCCATGGGTAAAGTTGATCCACCCCAGGCCAGAAGCATAACAATGTAATCTCAATTAGTTTAGCACTTCTCCCATCAAGTACTTACTACACAAAAAGCAATTATAAAAAGTGAGCAAATGTTAATCAAAGCAAGCAATAAAACAGAAACCAGGAAGTCCTACAGATTAATGTAGGTGATAGAATACTCAAAAATGAAGGGTGTGACTTGGGAATACAATGAAATCTTAGCTCAACCCATGAGAGAATAATTTCACCTCAAAACTTTGCTCTTAGCCATCTCTGGCAGTGTAAGCTCTGGAAATTAGAGGACACATTGAAATACTGCTTTTTTCCTCATTTCTATGCCACCTGGGGTTCCCATTACTCATTCAAAACCCATGCCTCCTTTCTCTTCTCCCACTCTTTTTTTCTGCTTATCTCTCCTCTCAGAAGTCTTTCTGCAAATCCAAAGTCATCTTTTTCTATATATGTGGCATGCAGGGTAACAAGGCTGTCCTGGGAACTGCCAGAGTGCAGCAAAGCAGGCAGGCCCTATGGGACTACTCCTATAGCATGAATTTTCTATTTTCTTGGGAAAGAAAGACTGAATCACCATGTACATGGGAAACAGGTTCTACTTCACACTATAATGAAATCATGGTAGAACAAGGTGTTTTGCAATGGGATCTTATGTTTGCACTTTAAAGGCATCATTTAATGGAAAGGGAAAAGGTCAAACAATCCAGCTAGCAACTTCCACAAGGTTGGGATTTACCTCTTAGTCATCTAGAGCTACTGGGACTCATAAGCCTGGTCAAGAGAGGGAAATAAGCAAGCTACATTTATGTGCACATCAGAGTCTTAGATTTGTGGTTAAAAGAACTGTGTTTGAATCTTGGCATTGTTTTTTACTCTCTATGTGGTTTTCAGTAAGTCCAATAACTTCTCTACTCCTCAGTTTTATCATCTAAAAAGTGAATTTGAAGGTCTTTAGTTCTAGATCCTATTAACCTATGATCAGACTATTTCAACCCTGTTTTGAAGAGTTCTGAGAGCAGGAGATAGCTCCATCCCATCTCTATGATTTCTGTAGTTTCCAGATTAAGCAAATGGAGGAGGGCTGAAGAAGAGAACAAAAACATGGAAAGCAAGCTCTAGTTGGGTCACCTCACTGCCCAAAGCCACCCATTGCTACCCCAAAGAAAGTTCTGCTCTCTGCCTCTTGAATCTACAGAAGCTGAGCTTCTGGCTATTATGTGTAACTACTTACCCTGGATACATTTATCCCCATTGAGGCCTCTATCTGGGATGCAGAATGAAGCCCCAACAATGCCAAAATTCTCTAACCACTGAATAAAAACTGTTTTCTTCATAGCCCCCAAGAGAGACCTTAGTTGTGTTCTCAACCCTCCTGATAGAAATTCAAGAGTATCCACTTTGTATAGTTCCAGAGAAGGAAGACATAGGTTTGACTAAGAAAACTGTAATGGACAATCGAGAAAGTAAGACAGAAAAATCAATAATGATTTGATAGGAGTGTTTATTAACCGGCCAGATTAACTGACCGGTGACTGTCTCTCAGAGAGAAAGACAGTAGTGAGCTTTCTGTTAGACATTATTTTATAGAAAATTTGATTGCTAGCAACAGAATATGTTTCTAAGGGGGGGGGGGGGGGGGGTACAGTGCCTTTAGTATTGATTCTATTGAAGCAAAGCCTTCTCAGTATTATTCCTATGGAAGCAAAGCCTTCTCAGTATTATTTCTACTGAAGAGAAACAGATCTGAATCTGTGGGAATCTGTGGCATGTTTCTAGCAACACAGGGGAAACATTTCTTTACTATTGGGGCCTATTAGGTAGTTTCCAAGGAACCTAGTAGGGGTCCCCACTAGCAGGTTTAAGGGGCATTGTTGTATGATTTCTGGTGGTCACTTCAAAAACTTCCTCTATCCAGGCTATCTCTCCTCTGATTTATTCTTTACAGATAAAGTAGCAGCAGCAATTTTGCATAAGTTGATCTGGTTTCTCTAATAAAGGGCAAAGAGACCATCCTTGATACTTGATTGGTCTAGAACAGAGTTGTCAAACACTCTGCCCATGGACAACATTTGACCCACAACACTTCCAAGTGTAGCCAAGATCAGATTAAAATGTAATTAGGAAACACATGACAAAATAAATAAAAATACAATGAAATATAGATAATAAAAATGTTCCAAATAAAAAGAACAACTACTAAAAGAAGGGAAAAGAAAGACACTCTCAAAGGAAAACCAATAGATAGACTAAGGAAATGAACAAATAAAAAAAGCCCCTAATATAATAAGGAAATACAGTGGGGTAAGAGAGTATTAAGAGTGTTTCACCACCAGATGAAGAAAGTAATTCTTTAATGGCTATAAAACCACAGAACTGCAGAAAAGAACATGGAATAGCCGTGAGAGCAACAAGAATGGTTTGAAGTCCAAATTAAAGAATGAGGAGATAATGAGTGAAATGAGATCATAGAACAGAAGCAGGAAAACCTTGGCAAAGTAGTAGACACTGTAGAAAAAAGAAAGACAGAAATCAAAAACTTCAGCAATATAACATGCACTGTTAGTGAGTGGCAAAATGAATTAGAAAGCAAAACCCAACAATATTTTATAGAAGAAAAACATACTTAAAACATAAAGATTCTTACAAAGTTAAAAGGAATCAGTAGTATAGCATTTATTATATCTTAGGTGAATTCAAAATGCAAAAGAAGCCATCGTGATGTTAGACAAATCAATAGTAGAAGTAATAACAGTGAAGCAGGGAAATCACATTATACTTAAAGTCCACATAGGGTAAAAAAAATAAAATTATATGTGTTGCAAATAATACATAAAGGTCAGGCTAACTGAATTACAAAAAGACCTAGATAGTAAAAAAAAATTGGTATATTGTATGTCTCTTTAACACTTAGATAAATATAACAGAAGGATAAGTAAAAAGGAGATCAGATGTCTGAAAAAATGTTAGTAAAAGTAGAATATGATAGAAATTTAGTGCTTATTGCATGGGAATCTTAAGAAATATAACTACTTTTCAGCATTGCAATGCACATTGAAAAAAAAATTGATCATGTAATAGAACATAAAGCACTCTTAAATGTGGAAAAGCACAAATACCAAGCATATCCTTTACAGATGATAACATTTTTGAATTGTTTTTGAAAACAGAATCAAAGAACTCACATCTAAATGGTGTCTAATATCCTAAATAACAGAAATAATAATTATATCAGAAAAAAAAACATAGGAAAACTTGATAAAATATATGAGACATCCAGAGGACCAGACCAATCATTAAGAATTATGCCCACCTTCTTTAAGTGAGGTGATAGACTCAGAGTGCAGAACAAGACATACAATTTTAGACATATCCATTATCTGAAGTTGTTTTACTTGGCTGTAAATATTTATTATGATAGTTTTGTTTTTTCTTTCAATTTTTAGGGAAGATAAGTATAAGAAAGAAAAGAATAAATGCTTATTAATTTAAAAACATTTTAATGTAATGAAAACAAGTCATGAGACGAAGTTCTAAAGTAATCCTTTGAGAAAGATATATGTCCCTGAACATTTATTTATTTAGTGAAAGAAAAATAAAATTGTTGACTTGAGTATTCAAGTAATGAAAACTGGGAAATCAATAAATAATTGTGAAATGAAAACAAAAATTGAAATCCTAAAAACAAAAAGGTAAACTAAATGGAAAACAAAGAATGTTAAACAGATAAATAAAGCTAATGGTATGTTTAAAAGCCCAAAGAAACATGTAATTAGCTAATTTTATGAGAGAAGAAAAACAGATAACCAAAATTAAGAAGGCAAAATTTATAATTCATGCAAGAGAAAGAAAATAATTAGAAACTACTGTATCCAATTACATTCCAACAAAACTGAAAGCAAATTAAATGGATGAATATTTATAAAAATATGAAATACCCAGATCAACAGGATAGGAAATGAAGGTTCTAAACATTCCATTCTGAGAAAGAGAAATTAAAAATTAAATCATAAGTGAACTCTCAAATGAAAAAAGAAAGAAAAGATAGTTGAGTCTATCCTGCTAAAATATTTTAAATTACAATCACAGTATTTTCCTTATATCATCATATCACATTTAAAAACAACATTCAATCATCTTAATTTCTGAGATTTTGAATTCTTTTTATAATTACTCTATTACTTTGTGATAAACTTCAATTGGAAATAATTTTTCTTATCCTTTGTTCTTATTTTACATTAATAAATAGAAAAACCCTTATTTTAAAATATTTTGTTGTATATTTCTACCAAGATGGCACCAATGACCATATTTTACATATAATTATAACTTTTAATAGTGCAAATTCAAATAAAGTGATATATATTTAATGGGATTCATTATCTGCACTAATCAGGACCTACCTGTAATTTCAGAGTGAAGGCACTAACAACATTAAGGAGACTGGGAAATGCTTTTTTCAGAAAGTAGGTTTTTAGCTGAGATTTGAAGAAAGCCAGGGAAGGCAATAGATAAGATGGGCAATTCCTGGCACGGGAGATAGCCAGTAAAAATACATGGTGGCATAAAATGGAATATATTGTATAAGAAACAGCAGAGACCAGTGTTGAAGACTGGAAAGTTAGGAAGGGGTCAAATCATAAAGAGCTTTAAAAACCAAACAGAAGATTTTATATTTATTTTTATTTATTTTTTATTTTATTATATATTTATTTTATTATTTATTATATAAATATATGATATTTATATTCTTTAAACTCAATGGAGTTTATAGAATAAGGGGCTGACAAAGTCAAATCTGCACTTTAGAAAAGCTGTTCTTAGAGCTTAGTAGAAAGTGGACTGGATTGGACAGACTTGAGGCAGGGAGACCAACTAGAAGACTACTGCAATAGTTCAAGTCCAGGGAAGTGATGAGGTCATGGGCGGTGGCAGGGTCAGAGGTGCTTCATATAAGAAATGTTGCAAAGGTAAAATCATCTGGACTTGGCAATAAATTGGATATGGCGGATGAGACAGAGTAAGAAGTTGCAAATGACCTCTAGGTTGAGAGCCTATGTGCCTGAGAAAATGGCAGTACCCTTAACAGTAATAGGGAAGTTAGGAAGAGAAGAGGATTTTGGGGAAAAGATAGTGAGTTCAGTTTTGGACACACTGAGTTTAGATGTCTATCACATGTCCAATTTGAAATATCCAATAGACAGCTGTAGGTATGAGACTGAAGATTAGGAGAAAAATTAGGGCTGGATAAAAAGATTTGAGAATCATTTGCATGGAATTGACAATTGAACCCATGGGAATTGATGAAATCATCATATAAAAACTGCATAGAGGAAGAAGAAAAGGTGGCCGAGGACAGAACCTTGGAGGATACCCCCAAAGGGCTCACCCTGGGTGAAGATTTCACAAAGGAGACTGAGGAGTAATCAGACAAGTAGGAGGAAAATCAGGGCCTGGCAATGTCAGGAAAACCTAGAGAGAAGAGAGTATCCAAGAGAAGATTAGCAGCAGTGTCCAAGGCTGTGGAGTGATGCAGAAGAATGAGGTTTGAGGAAAGGTCATTAGATTTGGCAATTTACCAGACATAAATCTGGAAAGAGTTTGTTCAACTGAATAATGAGATCAGAAGCCAGACTGCAGAGAGTTAAAAGAGAGCGAGAGGAAAGAAAGGTGGAGACACCGATTGTGGAAGGCTCTCTGAAGGAGTTTTTGGGAGGAGAGATAGAGGATCATAACTAACAAGGATGGAAGGTTTTTTCTGATAGACTATTGGTAGACAGCCTGGAAGAAGCCAGTGGATAGAGAGACTTTGAAGATTAGTGAGTGAGTAAGGATGATCGAGAATTCAAATAGTCATTAGCATTTTGGATTAAAACAACACATTAGACAGAAATGGTATCCCTACTCTGGATTCACTGTGGGCGTTGTCTCCACAGTGATCAGATTTTTTGGTTTTTGTTTGTTTGGTTTTTTTTTTCAAATACCTCCCAAGGTGGCTGTGAGGTCAAATGAATTACTATTTATAAAGGGCTTGACACAGTGCTTGGGACATGGTCAGTTGGTTGTTCTTCCTTCTTGAAGAGGACCAAAAGACATCACTATGTTAGAGTCAAGTGACAGCGTGTCCAGCTATGGCTGATCAGATCAATATGAGCTTGGAATGCTCTGCCACAGGTCGGGGACAAATAGTCCATTGGAACATCTGGGGTGGATTCTCTTCATTTGTGTACCTCACATTTCCTTTGAGCTGCTTGATTTCTGCTTTGCTCATAGAGCACAGCCCCTTATCTGATGTGGGCATGCCATGCTGGGAGGTCCTGTGCCAGTGTCTCCCAAGTTACATAATCAATTCCCAAGTTCTTGAGAGTATCCTTGTATCCCTTCTTCTGACCACCATGTGAGCGCTTGCCCTTGTCTTTTAGGCAAGCCTCCATTTGGCATTTGTGGCCAGCCCATTGTAGTTGTGCTCTGCAGCAGAGTCTGAATTCTTGGCAGTTTAGTTCTAGTAAGGACCTCAGTGTCTGGTATCTTATCCTCCCAAGTGATCTTCAGAATGTTCTGGACAATTCAAATGGAAGTCATTCAGTTTCCTGGCATGGTGCTGGTAGACTGTCCGGGTTTAATAGGCATACAACAATAAGGTCAGCACAATGGCTCCGTAGTCCTTCAGTTTAATAGTCAGTCTAATACCTCTTATCTCCCATACTTTCACTGGAGCCTCCCAAACACAGAGCTAACTCTGGCAATGTGTGCATCAACCTCATTATCAATGTGTACATCCCTAGAAAGTATACTGCCAAGGCAAGTGAACTTATCCACAGTGTTCAAACCTTCTCCATTTGCTGTAACCAATGGTTCCATATGTGGATAGTGTGGTGGCGGCTGATAAAGCACCTGTGTTTTCTTGGTGTTAATTGTTAGGTCAAAATTAGTACAAGCAGCAGAGAAATGATTCATACTTTGCTACATCTCAGCTTCAGAGGTATATTGAGTGCACAATCATCTGCAAACCAAAAATCATGCACCAAGACTCCCTCCACTTTGGTTTTGACTTGTAGCCTTTTCAAGTTGAAGAATTTACCATCAGTGTGGTAGCTGACCTTGATGCCATGTTTGTCTTCATTGAAGGTTTTTGACAACATGGCTGAAAACTTGCTAAAAAATACGGGAGCAAACACACAATTGTGTGGAGGCAGCTAGTCAGGGGCATAAGAGTTCAGAGAAGACAGAGAGCAGTGATGACCAAAGACTCCTTATGGGGACAGAGAGCTGGCTTCTCTTCCTGATTTCCCACATGAAGAGGGAAACCATAGGTTTAGATTTCTTCCTTATGATCTTTCAAGAAAGAGAGGGAGAGAGAGAGACGGGGAGGGAGGGGACATACTATTTCTCTCTCTCTCTTTTCACCACCATGGAACCCTCCTTTTTTCACAAAGAAAACAGCAAAACCAACAGTTACAACTGTTTCTGAAATTATAGTGGACAGTTCAAATTTACTACCCCATTTTCTTTAGATGTTCTTGATTTCACTGTGTGAACCCTATTCATGGATATGTATTGACTCTTCTCTGTGTTCTAGACTGATCGGTTAGCTGCTCCCCCTCTCTCCCTTATACCAAGGCAGATTTGGCCTCAATCTATGCAAGAAGTACCAAAAAATTGGAACTGTCTGAACATGGAATGGCTTACCTAAGAAAGGAATGAGTTCTCTGTCGTGTGAGGTGTTTGAATAAAACCAGATAATCACTTATTGACGATTTGTTGAGAGGCTTTATGCTTTGGATAAGAGTTAAATTGAATAACCTCTGAGGTCCTTTTCAACTCTAGAATTCTGATTCTGTGCCCATCCTTGTTAAACACATACCCTAATTTCTGGTGAACCTTGTGTCTGAATTATAAGCCCAAAGGACCTGTGCTTCATCCTTTGCTCTTAATCAGCCCTTCCTCAGTAATGCAGAAATGATGACAACATTCGCCCTCTCTGCTTGTCTTCACTCTGCCAGCTCTCAATTATCTAGATCTGAAGGTCTACTTTGCAGATTATTCAGGCCTCCTTCTCTCTTTTCCTTTTCTGCTGCCTGGCTGGGCTTCACTGCTGATGAATGTCTCTTTCGTGCAGGGAGGGAGAGTAAGGGAAAGGTGATGAAATCCAGGCCAGCTGATCTGGTTCATTGGTAGTTGCTTGGGAGAAAGGTCTGGCAGGGGAGGAGGTTAAAGTTGTTGGCTAGAATGAGGTTTGCGGGTTATCAAGAGATTTCAATAATCCATCCTCTCCCTGTCTCCCACAGATAATCAAGAGAGTTGGCTAGAAGTGCTAATCTTCACAAAACACAGCCAAGGAGCTATCACTGTGGCAGAATCCCAGACCTTTCCTGCATCTGCTCAATCCCTTTCTTCTGAAATGGTTCCCTGGACCAGAAGATCATTTGGCTCACTTTCAACATTTCAGTTACCCATTGTTATTTCTGTTCATAGCAAACCTTACAGAGAGCACTATAGGACTGAGAACTGGAAGGGCCTTTAGAGATCAGCCATCTAATACAATGACCTCATTTTACAGATGAGGAAACTGAGGCCCACAAAGGGGAAGTGACTTTTTTTTCCCCAACTCTAAATAAACCCTATGATCCTATGGACTAAATTCACATATGTGTATGCATAGCAGAGAAAGAGTCTGATCTCATCTCCTGACTCCTGATTCAAGGCTCTTTTCTTTTTTTTGCTTTTTGGAGGGCAATTGGGGTTAAGTGACTTGCCCAACGTCACACGGCTAATTTTTGTGTTAAGTATCTGAGGCCAAATTTGAACTCAGGTCCTCCCAACTCCAGGGCTGGTGCTCTATTCACTGCACCACCTAGCCACCCCTCAAGGCTCTTTTCTATCTCAAAATATCATATCATAAATAATAACACCTCCCATTAAGAGAATGCCTAAAACAGTATTATCCCCCTTGCCTTGTGAGGTAGATGGGATGGGTATATTTACTCCCATTTTACAAATGAGGTAGCTGAGCACCAGAGAAGCCAAATCACTTGTCTATAGTCCCAGACTTCAAAATAGTTCTTCTCACTCTAAATCCAATGTTCTTCCCACGGGGTCACACTGCCTCTGAAGTATGCAGCCATCTGTGTGGGGACATTTCAAGAAGAACAAGGAAATGGGGGACACCACATAAGTAGAAGACACCGGCAATGCCCTCCAGGTGTCCAGCATCTTACCAGGATAAAAAGGCTTGCATATATAGAGTTATTAGCATATACGCCATCAGGTGTTGTATGGGACAGATAGTCAGGGATGTAGGAGTTCAGACAGGGAAAAAAATCACTGAAGCCCAGATGCTCCTTTTATGAGTCTGGGAAAGTCGGGAGAGGAGCAACTTCTCAAAAAATTATTGATGCATTTTGCTTTTTGTATCTTAGGTTTCTCCTGCTATCCCGATCCCAGAGGGAGTCCTCTGTACCCTACCACAGTACCCCCAACAACTGCACAATGCCTAAGGTTGTTTAATCTTTCATCTCATGTTAAGAAATAAACCTTGAATTTGATTCCATAAGCATTTATTAAGCACATATTATTAATGTCAGGTGCTGTACCAGGTGCAAAGAATACAACAAGGAAAATAAAATGCACTGCAATGCAACTACTCCCAAGGAGAGGTGATTTGGGGACTTAAATTCATAGCTGTCATTCTTTCCTGACAGTAAGCTCTGACAGGAGTGGAAGAAATGCATTGTTGTTTACGGTCAGTCAGTCAATAAACATTGATCAAATACTTACTATATGCCAGAGTTGCTGAGTGCTGGGGATAAAAGGTAAAAACACTGTTCCTACTCTCAAGGAGTTCACATTCTAATGAAGGAGACCACATATGAGTAATGAGGTATATTCAAAATATGTGTGTGTACAGTGTACGTATGCATGTGTGTATACATAGTATAGTTGAAAGGCAGTTTCAGAGGGGAAGGCACTAGCAGCTGGATAAAGGCATTTGAGCTGAGTCTTTAAGGAAACCTGGAAATCTAATAGGTGGACATGAGGAAGGAAAACATTCCAGGCTAGGACAGCCAGTGTAAAAGCATGGAGATGGAAAATGGGAAGTATCCAAGGGGCATTAAGGGAGAGAACATGAACACTAGGCACTTTATATGAGAAGGTTAGATCGAGTGAAAAGGATTTACAGAGAGAAGGGGATCCTAAAAGATGAACACCCCAGAATTAAAAAGTTTGTTCCCCTCTCAGTACTATTGCCTTCCACTCTGGGTTACCTTTTATTTAAGTGAGGGAGTTCTGTGCAAAGTCACTAGTCTCACTCTCTCCTCCAGAGCCATCTAGGTCAGTAGTGAGATACAGATCAGAATGACTGGAAATGGCCCTGCATGCAGTGGGAGTCCTTGGCATTTTTAAGCTAAGGTCTTTCCCAGGTCTCAGTTTGACTGAGGCAATGCCCATTAGTGATTAAGGCTAGGTAAGAAATGAGGCAACGGATGGCTTCTTTTCCCTAGTCAAAAAAACACAAACAAACAAACCCAAAATCAATCTGGAAAGAGGAGACCCTCAGGGTTTCTGGTCAAAACAGAAACAATTGCTATTTACACTCTCTCTGAGCCATAGCAGCCAAGTAATGGCCAAGTGAGACTTGGACTGGGACCTATTGTTGGCCAATCAATGAGAGCCAGAGTGATTTGGATTTAAGGCATGGTCCTTAAAAAAAAAATCTAGCTAGTAAACCCCAAAATGTCTTGCTAGGTTTCAGAAATCAAAATCTAATTCACTTGCAAATCATGACATCATCTTCTTGATATCATGGTCTTCTTCGAGAATGAAGGACAAACAACAAACTAGATGTATGCATCTTATATGAGCTTATTTATGTACATGTTTACTTTCCCGTTAGAATTAAATCTTCTTGGGGCAGCTAGGTGGTACAGCGAATAGAACACCAACCCTGGAGTCAGGAGGACCTGAATTCCAGTCCGGCCTCAGACACTTACCACTTACTAGTCGTGCGACCTTGGGCAAGTCACTTAACCCCAATTGTGCTACCCTCCCCTCTCCAAAAAGCAAAAAAAAAAATTAAATCTTCTCGAGGGCAGGGATAATTTTTGCTTTTTTCTTGATATCCCAAGCACTGTGCCTGGAAAATAGAAGAAAAAAAAAAACAATAAATATTTGTTGATTGTTTGCCTACCTTTGCCAGAGGTAGGGAAGCCGAGGCCTCAAGGCCACTTTTTTTTTTTAGTCCAAGTTTTACAGAACAAATCCTTTTATTAAAGGGATTTGTTCTGTGAAGTTTGGATTCAGCCAAAATTAGATTCACCCCTGTGATTCTGGACCATCATGTATCCCTCATATCAACCCATATCAATGCAATTAGGCCTAGAGCTATAAGGAAAAAACCTGAAGTGAGAGTTTTCTAGCTTCTCTAGTGGGATAATAACAGCCAGCATTTATATAGTGCTTTAAGGTCTCCAAAGCACATTATGCACATTATCTCTTAATCTTCACAACAATTCTGGAAGGCAGGTGCTATTATGATGGATATTTTGTAATTGAGGCAACTGAGGCTGAGAGAAGAAGCCAGGTAACTTTGCCCAGGGGTCATACAGCTAGTGAGTGTCTGAGGTTGGATTTGAACTCAGACCTTCTAAGCCTCCTTCCACTGGGCCACCTAACTGCTTCTTTCTGAATTCATTTGGAGGGAAAGGTCTTAATGGAATCATTGAATTGTTTAGCTGGAAGGAATCTTAGCCAATATAGTCCAACTGAGGACTAGATAAGTCAAATGGCTCATTCAGAGCCATGCAGGTGGTAAGGAGCAGAGCAAAGATTTTATTTCATGTCTTTTAATTCCAAAGCCAGCATCCTATTCACCATGCCACACTGTACAATGAAAAAGTACTTTTCACAGTCCCATAGATTTAGAGCTGGAAGGGATTTTCAAGGTCATTGAGTACAACTGCCTCATTTAACAGATGAAAAACTGAGGAGAAAATGAGGAAGAAACTTGCACATTTCCCACTAGCCAGCCAAATCTCCTCCCTACCCCTGCCACATCAAACTGTTCTAACCTTACCTTGTTTCCTAGAAAAATCCAGAATCTGTTTTACTCAAGCCCTGCACACTTTCTAAAATGGGGGTGGGGGAATGTCAGTCAGATAGTCAACAAGCATTTAAGCATTCTATGCCAGACACTGTGCTAAGTGCTAAGGATACAAAAAAATGGCAAAAAC
Organism: Petaurus breviceps papuanus; assembly: GCF_028583685.1. Taxonomy (NCBI): domain Eukaryota; kingdom Metazoa; phylum Chordata; class Mammalia; order Diprotodontia; family Petauridae; genus Petaurus; species Petaurus breviceps. The sequence continues at coordinate 15,778,985 of NW_027185698.1, read as the reverse complement.
TAGGCTCCTGCTTATTCTAATAGGGGAGACCACATGCAAACAACTGCTTACATGCAATATATATAGAAAATAATTTTAGGGAAAAGGCACGAGCAAAGGTCCTCTTGGGCAGAATGTGATTTGAGCTTTGAAGGAAGTCATGGGAGCTAAGAGTCAGAGGTAAATTGGGAGAAAATTCCAGGAGGGTGGAGGGCAGCCAATGCAAAAGCATGGTGTCTTCTGTGTGAGGAGTGTCAAGTAACCCTGCATAACTAGACTGTATACTGTGGAGAAGAGAGAAATTGAAGAAGACTGTATTTAGAAGGGGTTAGATTGTGAAGAGCTTTAAATGACAGTCAGAGAATTCTATATTTGAGCCTGGATTTAACAGATACCCATTGGAGTTTCTTGAGTAGGGGCAGATGACATGCACTTTAGGACATCTGTGGAAGCTAAGTGGAGGAAATATTAAAGTGGGAAGAGACTAGAGTCAGGGAGCCCACTTGGAAGGCAATTGCAATAGGCCAGGCTAGAAGTAATGAGGATTTGTTCAAGGGTGGTCGCTATGTGAATGGAAAGAAGGAAATACACAAAGGAGATGTGAACATGTTCCTGTTTGCTCTTCATTTTCAAAGCAGACCAATGATATCATAATGGGTGATGTCTTGATACTTTCGAGTTTTATTTAAGTGAAGCAGTTATGCAATGCCATCAGTCTCATTCTCTCTTTTAGAGTCATCAAAGTCCAGTGGTAAGACAGAGGAAAGTCAAGATGACTGACAATGACCTGGAATGCAGTGGATAACCTTGGTGTCTTCAATGTCTGACCAAGCTCTAAGCACCCCACAGCACCTGCGTGAGCTGCCTTAATGGCCCTTGGAACAAGTTGTGATCATCCACATTTTCTTGGGATAGGCAACCCCCTAATTCAACAATGGGTTTGAGGCTTCTTGGCTACCCTCAATCTGTTTTAGCCTGTCTGCTGAGACAGTTTCACTGGCATGTGGCCACTTCTGCTTCTTGAAGCCACAGGTGGGAGTTGGGTGACACGTGGACACCAAAGGTGGGTGAGCAGCGCTAAAAAGGGCTAGGCAGGCCCCCACACCAAAGGTACTAGTCCTCCCTGAGCACCCAGGATAGAATTTGACAATAGATTAGATATCTGAGGTAAGTTTGAGTGATGAGTTAAAGATGTCACCAAAGTTACAAGACCAGGTAACTGGTCAGATAGTGGTGACTTCAACAAGAGTAGGGAAGTTTATAGAAGAGGGAGAGGGAGGAGAGATAATGAATTCTACTTTGGACATGGTAAGCTTGAGATGCCTTCAAGTCATCTAATTCTAAATGTCCAAGAAGCAACTGGTGAAATGAGAGTGGAGCTCAGGAAAGAGGAATTAGTGCTATATAAATTGATCCGGGAATCATCTACAATGAGATGGTAATTGAAACTCAGAGCTTTTGAGGAACCAGTGAAGATAGTATGGAGGGACAAGAGAACAAACCCCAGGGCAGTATCTTGAGGAACACCCATGGTGAAGATTCAGCAGAAGAGACTGGGAAAAAGTGGTCAGACAGGAAGGAGAGCCAGGAGAGAGCAGTGTCATAAAAACCTCGAGAAGAGAGAGTGCGCAGGAGCTGGAGGTGACCAACGGTGTCCAAGATTGCAGAGAAATCAAGGAGAAAGAGGATCTAAAAAAAATCATTAGTTTTGTCAACCAAGAGACCACTGGTAACTTTGGAGAGGGCTGTTTTAGTTGAATGATAAAACCAGAAGCCAGATTGTAGATGGTTTAGAAGCCAGTGGGTAGAGGCTCCTAATGCAAATGGTTTTCTCAAGGAGTTTGGCCAAGAAGGGAAGAAGAGAGAGAAGATGAAGAGCAGAAATAGTTGGATGAAGTTTTTTGAAGATAGGAAAGACATGGGTATATTTGTAGGGGGGCAAGGAAGGAGCTAGTAGGTAGGAAAAGACAGAATATTATAGTGGGGATGATCTTCTGAAAAAGATAGGGGGGTAATCAGGGGACATATAGAGGGGTTTGCTTTGGTAAGGAGAAAGGCCTCCTCTTTATTGTGAGACAGGGAGAAAATAGTAGGCAAAGATGTCTGAGACATGAAAAGAAGGGAGAAGATAAGAAGAAACTGTCGGTGAATGGTCCTAATTTTTTCAATGAAGTAAAAAGTGAGGTACTCAGCTGAGGAAGCAGGAGGAGGAGGTGCCATGGGGAGCTTGAGGAGGAATGAAACATCTTAGAAAAACTGGTATGGTGAGCACAGTAGTGAATCAATCAGGGAGGTATAAACAGATTGCCTTACTACAATGAAAACCCAGTGGAGATCATGTGACATAAATTTATAGTGGACACAATCAACATGGTTTTGTGGTCTTCTCCAGTTCATTTTAGTAGCATGTGAAAAGAGTGAGGGAGGCAGATGGTGGGAATAAAGCAAGGTTGTGGTTTGCCAAGCCATGATCAACAATATAGTGGGATAGTGCAGAACTGAGCTGATTCACCAAAGGGTCAAAACAGAGAAGAAATAAGAGTGTAGAATTCATAGTCAATCAATAAATATTTATCAAGAAACTACTATGTGGGGGTGGCTAGGAGGTGCAGTGAATAGAGCACCAGCCCTGAAGTCAGGAGGACCTGAGTTCAAATACGACCTCAGACACTTAACACTTACTAGACATGTGACCTTGGGCAAGTCACTTAACCCCAACTGCCCTCCAAAAAAACCCCCAAAAAACAAACAAAAAAAGAAACTACTATGTGGCAGGGACTGTGCCACACACAGTCCCTATACACAGAAGGGTATAGCCAGTGCAGGAATGATTGCTTGGGGGGGAGGAGGAGGGGAATGGGAGATATAAAGATGAAGGAAAGGTGAATGTTAGATTAAATCTAATAAGATGAAACAATACAGATAAATGTAAAGTCTTACCCTTAGGTTCAGAAGTTTCACAGCTTCACAAGTAAATGGAGGAGGTGTGGTTAGATAAATTCATCTGAAAAACACCTCAGGGTCCTAGTGGAAGGGAAGCTTAATAAGGGTCAACAGTATGTATGATACAGTAACCAAAAAACGAATGTGAGCTTGAATTGTGTAACCAGTAGCCCAACTCCAAAATTCTGGATTCACATAGACCATGTTTGATCTCAGGAATGTAGCTCAAAAATAGTTCTTCATTGCTTGGGCTCTGATGGCTCAGAGTGAGTGTAAATAGCAATTGTTTCTGTTTTGGCCAGAAACCCTGAGGATCCTCCCTTCCCAGACTGTTTGGAGTTTTTTTTTTTTTTTTTGACTAAGTAAAAGAGGCCATTCTTTGTCTCATTTCTTACCTAGACTTAATCAATGAATGGGCACTGCCTCAGACAAACTGAGACCTGGGAAAGACCATAGCTTAAAGGGTCATCTCCAATCATCCTAATCTGTATCTTCCTACTAGACCCAGATGTCTCTGGAGGAGATGATTAGACTGGTGACTTTGCACATTCCTCCCTCACTTAAATCCAATCCACTTGCAAGTCATGATATCACCTTCCTGATGTCATGGTCCTCTTCAAGAACGAAGGACAAACAATAACAAATCATTTAGTGTCAGGTAGTGGTAGGGGAGGAGAGATAAAAATTTGATCCCTATTTAGATCTCTAAACACAAAAGGAAAGGGTCCAGCTCCTCTGCAAGTACTCAGATCTTCAACTGATTATAGGACAGATTTTATTTAACCAGACCCCCCTCCTCACCACTGTCAAATACACAGGACTCATACTAAAGGCACCATCAGTGAGGCCAGCTCTCCTCCCTCCCTCTGTTAGACCTCTACCTTTCTCAGGTCTCCACGTGGTACCAAATGACCTATTGACCAGATGTATGATACTGTCTTAGGTGAAGCCTCCCCACCACACACACACACACACACACACACACACGGTGATAGCAATTGGGGTCTCTAACGAGTAAGTCCCTCTTCCTACCAGACTTATAGTATTGCCTTGGTTGAGCCCCCAACCTTGACCACCACCTTCCAGGAAGGAAAGTTGGGCACAGTCCCTGCCACATAGTAGATACTTGATAGATGTTTATTGATTGACTATCAATTGAAAAGAAAAGAACTCAGAGTTGCTAAGGAAAACCCTGAGGTCCACTTCCCTCAAGAACCTCTAAAGTCCCCTAGACTTCTAGAAAACTTAGGGGAGAGTAGGGTGCCTTTCTTCAAGTATTTGTAGTACAAGAGGAATTGGACTTTTTCTGCTGGGCTCCAGAGGACAGAACCACAAATTGTGTGTAGAAGTTGCAGGAAGGCAGTTTTAAGGGTTGGGGTTTTTTTGCCAATTATAAAGAAAATATTTCTTAATCACTACAGTTATTGCAAAATGGATGGGTTGCCTCAGTAGGTGGTGAGTTCTCTTTAATAGAGACCTTCAGGCCTATAACGATGTCAAAGGAATTTTTGTTCAAGATGGCCTCTGAGGGATCCTTGGGTGCTCAGATTCTATGACTGTAGTGACCAGGGCTGATCAAGAGCTTGTCTAAGGCCAAAGTGGGTCATCTTTGGAAAGAAGATCATCTCTTAAAGCCTAGACCTTGGTCTTTGGGGACTTTCGGGTTGTCCTGCTAGGGGGAGTGGGCATATAGAGCTGCAGCAAATGGGTGAGGGTACATGAGGAGAGGAGCAAGGAATTAGAGAGAGTAAAAGACAAAGGAGATCATTTTACCTTGGGTCCTCCCTGACTCTAACATGCTTTTTTCTCACTGTGATGCCCATGGGAAGATTGCATTTTCCTTCACATTAGAGGACTCTGGTCCTTAGCTCCAAGGATGATTGCATGTGGGATGGTTTCTGACCTGGTAGCAATGGAGAAGGGAAGAATCTTCAAGCCTTCTTCAAGTTCTTATTCTCTAATCACAAAAAGCCATTTGTCTCCTCTGCCTTCGGGGTAAAAATAGGACCCTACTGTTTCTCCTATTCCCTGGGCTTCTGCTTGACTCATCAGAGAAATAGCCAAATAAGGACTGAAGCCTTGCTGGCCATTTGCATGGAGAATGTTTATATAGATTAGAACTTCTCTGTTGACTCAAAGCTTAGATTTGTAAGGCTTTGCAGCTCATCAAAGTTTAATGTTCTGTTTCATGCTGTTCCTTGCAGTCCTGAAATGTCTCTGTCAGCAATTAGGAGGAGAGGTCTCCCTCCAGGCCACATTTCCCCTGGCCTGAGTAGGAGTGCCATGTTGCGGAGGGGATCTCCTCTACATTTGGGAAGGGAAAGGGCGGATGTGAACATTCACCAAGTCATGTCTTTTTGCCCTTCTTGTCTGACAGCTCATTGGCCTGATACAACAGCTGTAGCAAGCAAGTGATCCTGAGAGAGAAGGAGAAGGCAGGCCGGGATGCTGTGTCAGCCTTTGGGAGAGTCTTGCAAACCACCAAGGCCAGATTTCTTTCCTGGGAAGCAAGCTTGGAGGAGTTGTTATCGTGAGGTTTGTCATGTGGTGTTATTTCCGACCGGAGACAGGAAGTGTGGACCAAGTCCCTCTGCCAGATTTGTCTACACATCTGCTTAGGAAGAGGCACCAAGGAGGGAGATTCTCTGTGGGACTTTTTTTTTTGGAGAAAGACCTAAATGATCTTTTTTCCCTTTTTTACATTTTTTAGTATCCCCCTTTCACTACAGCCACCCTAGAATGGCTTGATAAACATTTCTTGAATTCAATTAAATAAGCACCTAATATGTTGGGGATATAGAGACAAGAACAAAATGGTTCAAGCTTTCAAAGGCTTACACCCTATGATACTCAAACTGAAGCATTGCCCAAATTCAGTCAACACATCAAGCCAAGTTGATTCAATTCCTTCCTCTCACTTCACAGATTCAATCAGCACTCTCTCTTTACCTTTACCTCTTAGAATGAATCCCTTATTTCCCACAAGTAGCTTACATGCCATGTTCTAAATGAAGATTTCACAATCTCCTCACTATTGGTACCTTCCTCCCTAAATCACCTTCTATCTATCTTTTTTCCATTTTGTTTATGTCTTTGTACATGTGAATGTGTTGTCTCCCCTTGAGAGAATGTAAGCTCCTTGAGGGCAGGGAATGAATGTTTCACTTTTGTCTTTCATCCCCAATACCTAGCACATCGTCTGGCACGTAATAAGTGCTTAATAAATGTTTGTAAGTTGGTTGGTTAAGCACCATAAAAACATTATATGTATTATATAGTAGACAATAAGCATTTGTTGGTTGATTGACAGTTGGGAAATGAGTTAATGAAAGAATTGAGACCTTATGGCAAGGCACTGAAAGATGAATAGAATTTGAATATGTGATAATCTGGGGGGAAACCATTTAAGACAGGGTGAACAGCATAAGCAAAGGCATTAAAGTGGTAGTGGGGACAGTATATGGGAGACACAGTAAAGGGGCCACTGAGACTATAGAATAAAGTACAGGTTGGGCAATAGTACAGGGCTGGATAGGTAGGACATATTCAATTTGACTCATAGAGGGATTCTAGAAGGAAGAGTGAGCATAGAGATAATTTAGTCGAATCCCATGATTGTACAGATAAGGAAATTAAGGCAAAATGAGGCTATGTTACTTGCTTGAGGACACATAGCTAAAACCAGCTTCCCTGCTTCCCAGGCTGTGAGGCTAGCTTTGTATTTAATTCAGTAGACAAGAAGTACAAGTAGGCAACATGTTATAAGTTCTTGAGCAGAGAAGAAAAATTAACTTGGTAGCATTATATATAGAGAGAGATACCCAGTGGGAGAGACTGGAGGTAGAGAGGCCAATATTATAGTGATGAGTGCTGTTACTAGGTAAGAGTTCACGGGACTGGAGGGGAAGGGAATGCATCCAAGAGATAGTTTGAAGAATTGGCTAGGCTCGGCCACCAGTTACATATGAAAGCTGAAGAAGGATTAATCATGGATTTAGAGAATTACAGAGTCAGAAGGATCTTGGAACTCTTCTAATTAATTTTCAGATGAGGAGGGTGAATCTTGGAGAGATCATATGGCCTTTCCTAAGGTCACAAAGTTGTTAGAGTCATGGCAGGAATACTGATCTCTTGACTCTTTGGTCCAAAACCTTTTCCTCATAAATTGATATTTTTGAACCTAAGAATGGGGAGGATAGTGATACCTGTGATGTAACTAGAGAAGTTCAGAAGAAGAACCAGTTTTAGGGAAAGATGATCCAAGATTTGCAGTAGAAGCAACGAAGATGGTTGCCATGGCCATTTGGATTAGAATTCTGGGCCATTGGAAGACAGAGTGTGGAGTGATTTATAACTGCTCTGATTCACTGAATTACCTGAAAGAGTCCTCTCTTTGGAATTCTTATAGGTCATGTAGTCCAACTTTCCATGTGGTACAGAAATCCCTTTTGCAGTATTTCTTGATGAATAGTTCCCATGCCTCTGTTTAAATACTTACAGCGATACAGCACTCATTACTTCAAATGGTCATTCAGTCAACTAGCTTATTAATTAATTAATTAAGCTCTTACTGCATGCCAGATACCATGCTAAGTGCTGGGGATACAGTGAAAGGCAAAAAGCAATCCCTGCTCCCAAGGACCTTGGGCTAATTCACCAACAATTACATTTTTGGAAAAATTGCTTTAAAAAAATCCTTCTTTACATTGAATCAAAATCCTTTTGCTGCAACTTCTACCCATTGGTCCTACTTCTACCTTAAAGATTATCACAGCTAATTCTTCTTCCATGTGAATGTGTGGAATTACATGTGTTCCAATATTTCATGGAATCTCTGAGTTGAAGGGCATCAGAGGCCATCTAGTCCAACCTGCTCCTGAACAAGAATCTCCTTTGTAATATGTTTGGCAAGCAGTCATTTTCTCATTGGTTGAAAACCTCTAGAGAGGGAAGTTCACTACCTTCCTAATCAGGCAAAATTCTTTTCCCTGTCAGAGAGGTCAAATTATCAGGAATAAAAAGATCTAAAAGAAAGTCTCTACTGGACTGGATTGATCCTTGGTCAAGAATCTATGGGAGAAAATAGACAAGGATCACATAAGATTTTTCTTTTTCTTTTTTTGGAGGGGGGAGGGCAGGGCAATTGGGGTTAAGTGACTTGCCCAAGGTCACACAGCTAGTAAGTGTTAAGTGTCTGAGGCTGGATTTGAATTCAGGTCCTTCTGACTCCAAGGCCAGTGCTCTATTCACTGCACCACCTAGCCACCCCCAAGAATCACATAAGATAAGAAGTGGATGGGTGGTCGTCATTATTGATCAAGGGAGTGTACTCCATATTAATGATGTTATAGATATATTGAAATATAAGATTACATTAGCTCTTTTCACAGTCATATCACATTATTAATACACTCAGCTTGCAGTCAACCAGACTACTCAGATCTTTCTCTTATGAACTGTTACCAACCTATGTTTTTTCTCTCCTGTATTTGTGCCACTGATGTTTTGAATCTACATTCTGTAAGTACAGGCCTCAGAGCTAAGGATAGTTTATCATTCCCACTCTGCCACTAAGTCATTGTGTGAACCTTGGCTGTCATTTAACTAATCAAAGTTTTAGTTCTCTCTTCATTTGTAAAGATATCCCCAACACTAAAATTCAGTGAATCTATTAAATATAATAATTATATTGTATTGACTGCATTCTAGTATGCCATAGTACAGAGAAAGAGAACTTTCTGAATCTTGGTTTGGTTGGGAAATCATAGGTAACATATGAAAGAGACTGAGTAAGAAAGAGAGAGGGGTGGGGAGAAAGGGATCTCACATTTATTGAGCATTTACTATTTGTTCAGTATTCCTCTTAAGTTCTGGGAATATAAATACAACAAGAAGAAAAAACAGTCCCTATGTATTCAAGGAGCTTAGAGGGAAACACAACACATAAAAGGGAGTTGGAAAAGGGAAAGAGTACTTGTATTGGGTCAAGGTGACGAGGGAAGAAATAGAAAAACCCAGAAAGTCAAAAGTGGTGCCACAAGTGAGTATGGCTTGGGCACCTTCTGAAATGGACATCCAAGCTAAGAACTGACCAGTCACAGGAGAGGGTCACAAATCAGAGGTACCCTCCAAAGTGAAAAGACTGCTGGAACAGTCCAAAGAGTCAGAAGTCAAGCCAGAAGGGAAGTGAGCATGGCTTGGCACCTCATGAAATGGTAGTCTGGGCCAAGGATCCACCTATTGGAGAAGGCATCATAAGGGGGGCATCTCCAGGGTGAGAGGGCTGCTGAAGAGAATGCAGAAAAAATCCAGAGAGTTAAGAGTGAAGCTGAGAGTTGTGTTAACAAATCATAAAACCTCCTTGAAGTAATTAGTTCATTTTAATTCTAGGGGCAATAAAATAACCCCAAGGCCCTCTCAGTCCTCTCGGTTCCCTCTTCTTTGGTTTTAGTGAGATTATTTTAGGTGAAACATCCTGAGTTCAATCACAGTGAATCCTAGCACCCAGTTAGGAAAACTCTTAACATGGAGGTAGAGGTTGGGCTCTCTTGCTAACCTTACATTTATATCAATCTCTATCTAGTTAGGCCCAGCCTCTTTGTGGTGAGGCAAGATTCAGTTTACTAAAAACATATGGATGAGGAAATAGCAGATGATTTTATAGTATAGGTGGATAAATACTCAATCAAGACTGGAAAATGGAAACTTTTTCTTGGCACTTCCCTCAGCTGAGTCTTCCTCTTCAAGGTAATGAAAACAACAATGATATTATTGTTCAGTCATTCCGATCATGTCTGACTCTTTGTGACCCCTTTTTGGAGTTTTCTTGGCAGAGATACTGGAGTGATTTTCCATTTCCAGCTGATTTTACAGATGAGGAAACTGAGGTAAACAGAGTTAAGTGACGTTCCCAAGATCACAAAGCTAGAAAGTGTCAGAGACCAGATTTGAACTCTGGTCTTCCTGGCTCTAGGCCTGGAACTCTATCTACTACTGTGCCACCTAGCTATCAATGATAATACCTAGTATTTATGTAGCACTTTAAAGTTTACAAAACACTTTAAGAATATTATATCACTTTGCCCTCACAATCACACTAGGAGATAGATGCTATTATTATTCCCATTTTGCAGATGAGGAAACTAAGGCAGACAGAAGTCAAGTGATTTGCTTAAGATCACACAGTGGCATTTGAGGTCATATTTGAACTCAGATCTTCTTAACTTTGGGTCTAGCATTCCATCTACTATGGCCTATCCTTTGAGCTACCTTGTTCAAAAGAACAGTATAAGAATCTTTGTCAAAAAGTCAGGTGGGATCCACATAGCCTATATTTCCATCTGGCATCATCTATTCTGGATGAAGCCATGCTGACTTTTGGTGATAAATACCACCTTTTCCAGATGGTCCTAAAGTCTTCCTTTAATGTTATATTCTAGAATTTTGTCAAAAATTAAATTAAATTCAAGTTGACTGGTTCATGGTTTACATACACCCTTCCCCCTAATCCCCTCTTTTTAAAAATATCAGGACATTTTCCATTCCCCAGTCAGCCGCCACTCCCAAGCTCTATCATCTTTCAGAGACACTAACAATGACTCAGCAATCACATCTGCTAATTCTTTCAATACCTTGGGGTACAGAACATCTGTTGTATCTCTGCCTGGTGACTTGAATCCATCAGAACTAGGTACAGCACAGTTCTGTCAAGACTAAGTGCTATTAGACTAATTTAATCTGCTTACATAACAGAGTGTTAGCACATTGAGGGAGAGCAGATATATCTATTTTGACTTTTACAAGGTGTTTTAATCCTGTCTCAAATACAATATACTCAGCAATTAACCATGTTATGGACCATGCCACACAAATATTTGGTGGAGACATAGCTGGATGGAGGCGATATTTAAAAGACTGGTGTTCGGTCTCCTTGTATAAGTTTACTTGCCAAGCTCCCTCCCTCTGGATTTTCCCTTAATTTTCTCTGCCCCAGCACAGGTTGTCTCCCTCGCTCACTTATCTAGCCTTAGCCCAACCCCTGCCCTCCTCCTCTCTCTCCCTGAGACATCTGGAGACCCAGTTTGTGTTTTGGACATATCTGCCATTATTTTAGGTGATGTTTAATACTTTGAAGAACCTCCTTCAACAAGCCCTCACCCCTACCCTGCTTTGATTTTATGCATTGGAATCCATCCCTATGACTCCCGGGCAACTGGGAATTATATCTGGTTATTAAGTCTCCAAGAAAGAAGAGTGTTGCTTGAATTCTGCCTGTTTCATAATATGTGTCATGATAGTTCGATACTTAGCAGAAGTGCTGGGGTTAATCCCTTTTTAGAGGAAGATTTTGCTCAGTGAACTCATTTTGTTAGAGAGACTCTTCCTATGGAATGGGAGCCACCTCTGGAAGGGTTCCAGTGGAAAAGTCGACAATATTGGCAGTATTCGTTTGGCCAAGTGAACCCCCTTAAAATGCCACAGAAGCACAGAATGTTAGAGCTTAATAAGGGAACTTAGAAATCATTTAGTCCAACCTCCTCATCCTGCAGGTAAAGAAACTGAGGCTTTAGTGATTATGTAACTTACCCAAGGTTACCCAGCTAATGAGTGTCAGGGCTGAACCTTGAACCCAGATTTCTTGACTGCCAATGTGAAACACCATGATATTTTTCACCATGATTCTGTGTAAATTAACCTGGTGAAGACAGACATGTTATTTCTTTTATGAGACACCACAAGTAAATTGACATGTGCATTAATAACAGCTCTCTTTACTAGTGGGATGGTTCTTAGATTTGACTTAGATAAAGGCATAGATGAAATGCTCATCAAATCTGCAGATAACACAAAGCTGGGCAGGGACTGCCAGCACAGTAGATAATTAAGTCAGATTCCAAAAGAATCTTAACTGGGCTGAATCTAACACTATGGGATAAATTAAAGTCTGATATTTTGGTATCAAAATACAAAAAACAAAAAAGTTCAATTTTACAAGTTTAGATGGGGCAAGGCATGAATAGATAGCAGTTATTCTGAAAAAAAAAACTTGGGGGTTTGAATGGCCTGCAAGTTTAATATGAGTCAACAATGTGGTATGAAAGTCAAAATAACTAACATGATCTTGGGTTGCATAAAGAGGGGCATAGCTTCCAGGAAAAGGGAATATTCTGCACCCATCAAACCTCTTCTGCGGTATTGTGTTCTGTTCTTGTCACTGTGGTTTAAGAAGACCATTAATAAGCTGGACAATATCCAGAAGAAAGCAACCAGCATGGTAAATGGTCTTGAACCCATGTCCTCTGATGATTTGTTGAAACTGAGCATGTTTAGTTGGGGAAAAGAAGATTCAATGAAGACATGAGAGCTCTAGTTCAAATATCCAAAGGGACGTCATGTGAAGGAGGGACTAGATATGTTCTGTAGGTAGATGTTGCTGGAAGATTTTCCACCTGATATTTCAATATTTCTGTTCCTCAGTCTTCCAGACCTTCAGATTTTGCCAAAGTATCAGCAGATATCACTTCTTTAACGATAATGCCATAACTCTGAGGATAAAGACTATTCATGGCTGATGAAAATTTTCTATAGAAAATCAAATTGACTATATAAGCAGAGAATGAAAGTTAGCATGTCATTCTCAAGAAACAAAATCTCAGGGCAAGATTCAGAGATCAAAGACCAAGGGTGTGTGTGTGTGTGTGTGTGTGTGTGTGTGTGTGTGTGTGCTGGTACTAATTTGCATCTTTTCCTCTGGTTTTTTGCACAGTTCTATATGCTTAGCGACCTTGTTTAAATGTGACTGTAAGCTCCCTCAGGGCAGAAAATATATTTCTCCTTCTTTAACCAATTAATAGTCTTCTCCCAAAGTCCTTAATTTGATATCATAACTATGAATAATGAATGTTTATAAAATTAAGTTAACTTGAACCTTTGTTCATACTCTGATTTTCTAAAATTATATCAGAAGTAACTCTTCCTTACAACTTGAGGTAAGAGTTAATAGGCCTCCATGGTAGAATGAAAAACACAATGTTGGCCAATATTTACAGATCAACTGATATCAGAAGATTCATGGATTCATGCTCCTCCAGATGACTAATACCAACCAATGCCAAAGAGTTACCGTCAAGGAGAAGCCTAAAAATATTTTTTGATGATGAAGACTGTGGAAGTTGTGCAATGTTCCTAAGAGAAATACGGAAATGATACCAAATAGTACAAGCACAGAAAAAGCAAGCAGTCCACCTGGCTTTGATCTCGGAATTTTGCCCTGAGATTTTGTTCTCCCAGAATGACATACTAAAGTTGATTCTGTGATTACACACTCAATCTAATTTTCTACAGCAAATTTTTGTCTGTGATGACTAATATTCAAGGATAGCATTATGCTAGTTGACAAATGGAAGACAGATGAAGTTATCTTCCAAAAATCAAATCTCTTTCTCAGCCGCCTCCTCCTGCAGGTCTTCAAGAACTGAGAATAGGTTTTGTGTTTCTGTGACCTAAGAGCCACCTCTATTTTTAGGGTTCTATCCCCTGGATTTGGACTACGTTTTCAGTTTGGGTCATTTTTGAATCCTTTCTGCTTGCAATGCAACCTCCAAGAGAAGATTTGATCTTGCCCAAAGTATGCCTCTATGTGTGTGTATGTCTACAGTATATGTATGTATGTAATATGCACACACATGTTCACACACATAGGTGAATATACTATGCATATACACATGTGTGCATGCATATTGTATATATATTCTGCATGTATTTATATATATTTATTTTCAAAATAAATAAAGTTTTCTTTTTCCCTTGTCTGGAAAAAGGAAATCCACAAAGTCAGTGAGTATGGATTTAGGAAGGATTAAGAGATAAGGGGCAGCTAGGGTACAGTGGCTAGAGCTGGGCTTCAAATCACAAAGATCTGAGTTCAAATCCAGCCTCAAATCAGACACTTACTAGCTATATGACCCTGGGTGAGTCATTTAACTCCTATTTTAACTCTTGCATTAACTCAGTTCCTCTTCTGTAAAATGGGGACCCAGTGGAAAAGAAAACGACAAACCACTCCAGGATCTTTGCCCAGAATGCCCTTGGGGTCACAAAGAGCCAGAACAAGAGATGACACAGCTTTGTCTCACCAGATGTACAATTAGACAAGAAGTGGGTAGGTATCTTGTGGTTGAATACTTCATCTGAAGTAGAAATACAATGTTGCAGAAAACACTTTAACCCATGTAAACTGGTCACTTTCTAGGGAGCTGCCAGGAGGCACTGAAATCCAGAGCTGATTTATAAAAACACTAAATCCACGAAATAAGTTCAGTGACTGAACTTCACTGAAAACGTCCTTAAACCACTGGGTAGGAGCTCCTTCTCATATGTCTCTAAGACCAAACCATGAATACACCAAGGGTACAAATGTGCCTGACACACTTTACAAAACACATTAATTTTATTAAGAAAACAACATGTATCTGCCTGGAACACATTCGTTCCTCATCTCTGCCTCTTAGACTCTTAGGGCTTTTTTAAAGGCTCAGCTTAGGTGCTAATTCTTCCAAGAAGTCCTCTCTACCTTCTTTAATTTACTCAGAAAAAAAAATTTATATATATATATGTTGTATCCCTTCCCCACTCCCAATAAAATGTAATCTCCTTGAGCTCAGAAAGACTGTCAGACCCTTACAATTTTTTTTATATTATCCCCAGCACAAAGCACAATATTTTGCATGCAGTGACTTATATTGTTGAATTGAACTGAAGTCAGTTCTAATTTACAAAACATCCTATTTACAAATGACCTATCGTACAAACAAGGTGGGAGATGGGAGATAGCAATTTTGAGCCTAGGAACAGCTGCCTTTTGTCTCTTGATTTAAAACATTTGGGGGGGGGTGGCTACAGAGAACCAGCCCTGGAGTCAGGAGGACCTGAGTTCAAATTTGGCTTCAAACACTTGACACAAATTACTAACCATATGACTTTGGCCAAGTCATTTAACCCCAATTGCCCTCCAAAAAGCAAAAAAAAAAAAAAAACATTTGGTGAATGATTGTTAACAAGTTATAGGGGCCCAGGATTGTCTGCCCTACTATATCCACAGCTAGAAAAGTAACAAAGTTGTCTTGTTTTGTGGTTCTGGAGGCCTGCAGCTGTTACCAGTATGTTTGATGATAATAATAGCTAACATTTACATATTACTTTAAGTGCCTTTAGGTCAGGGCGCCAATCTCTTTCTCACTTGGAGCCTCCTAGGAGGAATACTGTGAAAGGAGGAAAAAGAGGTCGACCCTCTTGGGCTGGTGTGAGGCCATTCCATTACACTGTGACACTTGAAGGAAGGCAAACAAGAGATTCATGTGAGGTACCTTTGTGGCAAAGCAGCATGGTTTGGGGGATCTGGGTTATATGGGTGGCTTCCACTGCATTTTCATGTTTCCATTCCCCACTCTTGTGCTTGTCCTTAGGGAAAGACCTGTGCATTGGGCTATATTGTAAGGTGCTTAAGATCTTAGATGTATAATACACCACAGCTGGGCAATGAAGATAGTCACAAGACCAATGACAGCTGACAAAATTTCATCTTATGTATGCATATGTTAGTGGCTGTGGGACCTGACATTCTCTATTCCTTTCCTCTTCTCTTTCCCCCATCCTCTATTGGAGTCCAAACTCTGAGACACCAGTGCTTGGAAAGTCACTCAAGTTTTTAGCCTTCTGAGTTAGAAATCAGAATGCATTCTCCCATATAGCAGTAGTATAGACTTGAGTTAGCTATAGTTGAAATAGTATTTTATAGATAGCATTTATGGCTTTCTTTCAGGGGTGACCACCTCACTTTGAGAGGGACATTAATAAGCCATAATTCAACCAGTGAGAGGGTATCAAGAATGAGGCAACTGGAGTTACTGGCTTTTATTTGGTCTGCTCTAGTTTTCTGGGATTTTGTTGCTTGGTTAAGGTTTTATATCTCTAATGCCAACATCATCTACTTGTTTCTACAAAAAATGTTACTGGCTAACTAAGCTGTCAGTCAACTTTGGGCCAATAGTTTTACTTAATTACTGAACTGTTTTAGTTAGCTTAACGATGATCAATATTTCAACTATCCAATTACAGAAGACAGAGGATTCTCAATATAATCTCCTCTTCCTCTCCACTGTCAAAAGATTGACTTGAATATAGTATAAAAATGTAAAGTATCTATTAAAATGTGTTCCAGAAATGCTGGTGCATGAGCTATTGAGGTACTTCATCAAGCTTTTTTTAAAATTAAATTTTATTTTTTAATTAGCAAAAATCCACCTTTTCTCCCTCACAATCCTCCCTCATATTTTTCATGAGAAAGAGAAAAAAAGATCCTCTTAGAAATGTGTATAGTCAAGCAAAACAAATTCCCTCATTGGTCATGTCAAAAAAACCCCAAAATGTCACATTCTGAGTCCTTTACCCCTCTGTCAAAACGTGAAAGACAGAGGCAGGGAGAAGACTGCTACTCTGCCATCTTGATTCCACTGTAGGAGTTCATATGGTGAAGGTGCTTCTGGTTGCTGTTTTCTTGAAGTGTTGTGTTATCCCAGTATCTCTGGGAAAACTCAGGTTAGGGACCTACAAGCGCTTTCAGTCTTCCCAAAGTGGTGTGATTGCTGCCACTTTGATCTAAATTCTGAACATTCCTGACCAAGGTTTGGACCTGAGCAACAGGTCTGTGGGCTTATCCCATTTGAGGTTGCAGTAGACTGCTGCTGGACGTGGACACTATTGGCCAGCTAGAACATTCTGCTAGGTCTGACTGACAAAACCAAAGGCTTCACTTTGGGATTTCTTCCTGGATTTTTTTTCTCAGTTTTTAAACTGTCTAGAAGCTGAAACTAAGACCTGTTGGATCCTGAAATCCAAGTTGCACAGATATTGCTTATTTTTGTACTTTCTCCTTGCTGTATACGCAGCCTAGGACCATGTCACCTCTCCTCCTGGAATACCACTCGTAGATACAGCTTTGCTGCTCAGTCCTTCCTAGATTTATGACACAGAACTGGGTAATAAGTGACAGAATTGCCGCTTAGCACTTGTTTTTACACCCTACACAAGTGTAAGCTTCTTTTTGCTAGGTCTAGGACCTCTTATTTCCCTGATTCACAATGTCTCCCCATTCTGGAAAGCTCCATGAGGTGTACTCCTGACCCAGACTCCTGCCCCAGTGGCTACAGACCTCTCTTATCTTTGCCCCTATGATGACTAGAGTTGGAAAAATGACACATTGTGATTGATTTCCATGAATAACCCAATCAGGATTTGGTCTGGTATGGTTTCTCGATGTCTAAAGGAGTTGGGCAGGGGAAGGGAAAAGATTGCCAGACTACTTCTTGTTACTCCACCATCTTGGCTCCAACTCTTAAACTCTCTTAAAGAACTGTGGGAATTCATATAGTGCAGGGGTTTCTGGTTAGGAACCAGGAATCCCCAACAGAGGCACTGTTCTTATAACATTATGGCTATGTCTCTGCTTCAGGTACAATAAGTTACATAGGCTTCCATGGGCTAGCTTAGACACCTAATCACCACCTACAACGTTTCAAACAAAAACCTTTTCTGAACAAAATCTGCTTATAAAGCAGAAGCCTCCTATACATAACTCCATAATTAGTAATTACTGAATAAAGCATTTATTAGGCACTTACAATGAGCAAAGCAGGGAACTAATTTTTTAATGGGGGGGGCAACATTATGAAAGGTTTTCAGCTCCAAGTCAGCTGGAAAGGTCCCATGGTCCTTAGGGTCCAGCAGCAAAGCAGATGATAATGATTTCTTTTATTTCATTTCCACTAAAAAACTTATGTTGAACCATTTGATAGTACCAAGGATTTGAGTAATGAGAGCCTTAATTTCCGGGTCTTCAATTAATGTGGCTATAGCACCCACAGGCGTTACTTTCCTAGATGATGGCTGTGGGCTTTGGGCTGGAAGTATTGCTATTCCAAAGCCTCTTGGTTCAAGGTCCTGAGCTCTCATCAGGGTCTGAGGGGAGATGGTGGTCAAGATGTGAGTGGAAGTTGGTCAGCAGTTGGTGGGGAAGGCTGGCATGGCTGGTGTCTCATCCGCAAGAGTTGCTTCCTGGAATGATGGCTATGAAGGTTGGGCCATTAGCAGGGTTGATGCAGTTTAAGAGGTTCAGGGACCCTTCAAGGAACAAAGTACAGGAACAGGTTGTCTGGAATGAATTCACTGACTCAAGCATTCTTTAAGTCAAGGTGGCAAAGGTTTATTGCAACTCCAATACGACAGGTAGAGCTCCTTAAGGAATTTACAGATTAATATGAATGATGCTAAAGCTTATATAGGAAAAGTAGTGGGTTATCTGGCAGATATGCTCATTAGGTGATAACATACAACCTTAGTCACAGGTGTCATTCGCTGCTGGAAACCAGGGGAAGGGCTTTCTTAGGGCTGTATTTTTGGTCTGTTATGTCTGTAGCAAGATAGCTTTGAGAGTTGATGTCTATAGCTTGGCCTCTGCATTGTATACGATAACTGTGGGAATCAATACATAATTCTGTGGTTACAAGATAGTCCTGTTTTGACAAGAGAATTTCTTCAGAGATCAGCTTGTTCTTGTAACAAGGAAAGATAGTTTGTCTTATTGGGGCCCACTCATTGCTAGGAATAGTGTCATTGCTAGGCAGTGTCCTTGAGGTGGGGAGAAAATTGTCAGGCATAGTGTTTTGAGGCTAGGAATGAAGAAATGTGATCTTGGAATTGGAGTCCAAGCACAGGCACCCAAGCACCCCATCAAAACCAGTAGTCTGAGTTGTGCTACAACTCCCAGGGCTACTGTTCTCGTCTTTCTGCTAGTAACAATTGGTCAATAGATTTTGCTGGTGGGGATGAAGAAGGTGGGCCTCCTCTCAATAATAATTTCTCCTCTCACGATGGCTGTGGCAGCTGGCCTAGAAATATGACTGGTTGCTTGGAGGACATTATCATTCCCAATGATCAAGGGCCCTGGGCTATCTCCATCAGAGTCTGAGGGGAGATTGTTGTCAAGATGATCAAGATATTTTTACTTGCAAGGTACATACTGCCTCACGTCTCAGGGGCCTTGAAACTTTAGCAACTGAGAGGTGGGAGGTAAGAGGGGGACCTATCCAGTCATAGTTTGAAACAAATTGATCAATCAAACTAAAATGGGAGGGAGGGCGTGTATTTGTAAATAAATGATCATCCATGAAATGACATACAGAAAACACTTTGCTATTAAAGTGTCATCTGTTATTATTAATATGGTAATAATGGCTGATATTCATATCCCACACTTCAAGGTTTACAAAGTACTTTACATACATTATCTCATTACATATTCACAAACAGTCTTGGGAAGTAAATGCTACAGATATTTTTTCCCCATTTCACAGATGAGGAAACTAAAGCTTTGAGAAATCAAATCACTTTCTGTGATCACACAGCTAGTTTGTATCAAGGCAGGAAGTCTAGCTCTCTTCCCACTTTAAATTATTCTGTCCCCCAGAGACTGGAGTCCCTTATCCATTCACAGAATTGGCAGACTTCAGGGGAAAATAGGGCATGCATTCCTTCATCATTTTATTTCATCAGAACATTCATTCCAGCTCTTGTCTGGAAAGAGACTAATCTCATTGGAGTGATAGACAAGTCAGATTGATGTCTTCTAGGGTAGGGATCTGGTTTCAAACACCAACTTCATCTGAAATAGATCATCATAATAAGAATGCCTATTTTTTTCAGCATATACTTCATTTGTGTTCAAGAAAAATCAAGAGTTGGGGTTTTTGATCAAATATGAATTTTACAACATCTGGGTCTGATTACACTATCTAAGCAAACTGAATTCTTTTCAAGGGGGGAAAAGTGTTTTAAATTTTCATTAAAATGCCATAAAAAGTATTTGGGTATAGTGGTCCCTGTAAGATTCCTCCAGAGTCTTTGACCTTTGATCCATGTAATACTGTTGGTCAGTCAATACAGCTTAAGTTTCTTTTTTAAAAACCCTTTTCTTAAAAAATTAAATTTTTTGAGTTTTTCTCATACACAGAGCGCTACATTGGCTTCAGGAGGAGTAGTGGGCAGGAGTGGTAGACAAGAAAAGACCCAAATCTAACTCTTAAGGAACTTGCAATTTAGGTAGTTTCAATACTAGGCATTTTTGATCTTGAGTGTATATATAGATTTCAAGGGTTCATAACTTGGGAGGGAAAAAAATTACATCTTTTTTTCATTAGCTCTAACTGAAAGTGAGCATCTCTTTCGATTCTGAATGTAAGCTATATATACACACACAATACGTATATGTGTGTATATATATTCGTGTATATACATGCACAGTATAACTGCATATATATATATGTGTGTGTGTGTGTGTGTGTGTGTGTGTGTGTATTTGTATCCATATCTCCATAGGCTTTCACAGACTGCCAAAGGACCAATAACACAAAAAAAGATTAAGAATCCATGGTTTGGGAGTGACATCTCTCTGGGAAATACAGGCCCAAGAGGCCATAGGGAATTTTGTCAAGTCAGGAGAGTTTTAATTTTTCCCAGTCAGCTGGAAAAAAACCCACCGACAACCCTGCTATCATGTGTGATGGCGTCCTATACCAGGAAAACCCACAGGCAGATCTAATTCTTCATTGGTTGCCTAGAGCTGTTCTGATGCCCTGTTAGATGAGGAACTAAACCCAACCACTACTTCTCTTCTTGGGTATTCCACAGCCCAAAAAGGATCTAGTGGGTTTGCCAGTGGCTTTTAAAATGACTAATTTCAGAAATTAAAAAAAAATTTGTCCTTTTCAAGACATCCACAGCATAAGAGAACACTTCCATTTAGCACTATCAAGTTTGCTTTTATTTTTACCTGGTAGTGATTGTTGTTTTGCACCCTGGAGGGAATTTAGGTGAAACCTCAGGGAAAAAAATGCTTAATTATAAGGGTTGTGAAACAGTGGAAAAGAATACATTACTAAGAAGGGTGAAAGAACCCAGTTTTTTTGGGGGAAAGGATAGTGTCAATTCCCCTTCTTAACTGCTTGCAGAAGCATAGTGGATAAAGAATCAGTCTTGGAGTCAAGAGGTCCTGCACAAAGTGTGACCCTACACAAATCATTTACCCCATCTGTGCCCCAGGTAATACTGCCAGAGGTGAGGAACCTGCTGCCTCGAGGCCACATGTGGCCCTCTAGGTCCTCAAGTGTGGCCCTTTGATTCCAAACCCTTTAATAAAAGGACTTTTTCTACAAAACTTGGAGTCAGTCAAAAGGTCACACCCAAGGATCTAGACATGTGGCCTTGAGGCCAAAGGTTCCCCACCCCTGGCTAGACATTACAGGAGTTGTTGATCTGTGTTGGTGAAGGAAATTAACATACCAGAAGTTCTTTATACTAATGAAAACATCTATCCAGACAGTCTTCTTGAGTCATCCTGTTCCATGTAGTCAAGCTTCAATTAACTAGAACTCACCCCACCAAGATGATCAATTTGCCAGAAATCTGGTCACATTCCATATCTAGGAGAAAAAAGTACATGAGAACAAAACAAGTTGATATCAGGAATTTGGTTAAAAAATTTAAAAATAAAACAGGACAAAATCTAAGTCTAATGGCATTTCTCCCCAACCATGGGGAACCTTCAGTGTCACTCAGATAAACCAAATCTGAAAGAGTTTTTTCATCACTGGCCCTGGAACAGTGGAATTGCCCCCATCAGGAAGGCACTAGGACCCAACATACACTCCATCTCCCTCATTCATCCCAAAACTGTAAAGTATGCTCCCAATGCTCCCTAAATCAAGGTTCAAACCTAACTCTGGGGATTTCTACCCAAAAGCATATAAAATGGTCTGAAGTCCCTACCCAGATATATCTACAAACCAGTCAGTCAACAATCATTTATTAAGCACTGATGTGCCAAGTGCTGTGCTATTTAAAAAAAATGCAAAAAATAGTTCTTACCCTCAAGTAGCTTATATTTTAATGAAGACAATTATAACTAGGTAGATAGAAGTGTGTGTGTGAGAGTGAGTGTGTGAGTGTGAGAGAGAGACAGAGAAAGACAGAGAGACAGAGAGAGAGATGGATAGATGGAAGGCATTAATTGGAATAACTGAAAAAAGCTACTTGTAGAAGATAAGATTTGAGCTAATGCCTCTTTTTAATGCTATTACCACTAATAAAATCATGCCAGTTTCTGATGTTGGACCAATTTGACAGGGCCAAGGATTTTGGAGGCAGGAACTTTTTCTTTTTAGATTCAGTAGCTGTGGCCAGATTATATGCAAGAATACGTGCCGGGTTGCATGTTCACAAATGTCGCTTCCTAAGATCATGGTACTAGGCTGGAAGCAATTGCTATTCTTGTGGCTCTTGGAATACCACAAGTGAGTGTGGGTCCTCTTCAACTCAAGTGCAAAACCATTTCCCCTTCAGAGTCTGTCACAGAGATAGATGTAGAGAGAAATTCATTGAAGAGAAATTCTTGAAGGGGGAGGAGCTTGGAATCAGAAGTGAAAATTAGGAGCATTCTTCGCATGGGGGACAGTTAATACAAAGGCATAGAGATGGGAAAGAGAATGTTGTGTTCGAAGAACAGGTGGGTTAGGCTAGCAGTGCTGGATCATGCTGTGTATGTAGAGGAATAATGAGAGTACAAAAAGAGAAGAAAGATAAGAAGGGACCAGGTTACAGAGAGCTGCCAAACAGAGGACTTGATATTTAACCCTGGAGATGAGGAGTCCTTAGAGCTCAATGAACAGAATGGCATGACACAGTCAGACCTACACTTTGGGAAATTAATTTTGGTAGATGAAAGGAGGATGGACTGGAGTTGGGGAGAGACTTGAGGAAAGAAGACCAGATAGAAGATTATTGCAATAGTCCAAGAGAGAGGTGACAAAAGCCCAAACAAGAGTTGGGGCTGTAGGGGCAAAGAGGAGAGGGTATATAGAAGAGATATTGCAAAGACAGAAATGACAAGATTAGGCAACAGACTGTATATGGGAGGGGGAGTTCAGATCGATATTCTGGATGATATAGTTATTCCCTCAACAGTTACAAGGAAGAAGGGAAGGCAGAGGTGGATAGGGACAAAATCCACTCTCAGCTTCTTCACTATTCTGTTTTCCCACTATTAGGATACATCATTACTATTCACTGTTCACTGGCAGCCACATCATGAATACCTCCCACCCTAAGTAGCTTCTGACATAGTCACAAAGTCCCAAGGGTAGATTTTCTGACCATACCTACTTTATTGGTCACAGCACTGGAAGAACTTTCTAAACATTCCTTTATAACTTATGGGAATTGGGAGACAAAGGCTAATTTCTACAGTGAATGAATGAAATTGTATTTATTAAATTAATTACTAAATTAATACAGTGAGCGAAAGAATTTATTAAACAACTATTCATGAATGAATAAAACATTTATTAAGTGCTTGCTCTGTGCTAAATGCTAGGGATACAAATAGAAAAGAAAAGATAGGCCCTGCTCCCAAGGAGCCCCCATTCTCCTGGGACACACAACACAGTGACTGATCAATGTGTTGATCAATGTGCAAGTCAGGAGGAAAAGTCCCATGGTTTTTAGGGTTCAGCATCAGAGAAGATGCTTCTTCTTTAATGTCATTTCCAAATATCAGTTTCTGGTATTGAATCATGTGGCAGAGCCAAGGATTTGGGTGACAAGAGCTTTCTTTTTTTTCAGTCTTTAGTAGCTGTCACTGGAGCATCTGCAGGAGTGGTTGTTGGGCTGTATCTCCACATGGGTTATTTCCCAGAATGATGTCTGAGGACACTGGACTGGACAAATCGCTATTCCAGCCTCCCTAGTAATACTACAAGTAACTAACTATGAGCCCTCTTCAACATGAGTGCAACATAATTTCCCCTTCAGAGTCCATCACTGAGAAAGTCAATGAAGAATTTGATGGGGTCCTTAGCATCATATATCTGGAGCTGGAAGGGACACAAGAGGCCATCTGGTACTAACCCTTCATTTTATATATGAGGAAACTGAGGGCCAGAGTGTTAAATAACCCTTTCAAAGTCACACACGAAAGAAGCATCAAAATCAGAATTTGAATCCAAGTCCTTTGACTTCAGAGTCAGTGTTATTTCCACTGGAAAATGCTGCTTCTAAAGTCAGTGCTTAATTTCGTACTCTGCAACTTTAATACATAGGTTAGCACAAGGGAGTATAGTAAGAGAAAAAAAAGTTGGAAGATATGATTGGATTAAGAAATGAAAGAGGCCAAAGTCTTGTAAATTATCTGTACAGTATATATCATGTCCACCCTCATCAAGAAGAGTGAAAAAGTCCTGAATATGAGAAGTACATCATTGTAAGTATGCCTTCATAGAAGGGAAAAAATTCAGTGCTGATGTTGGAGTCATTTAAGGATTGGGTGTCTGGTCAGAGGCCATCAACTAATTAGAACAAAGGTCAGAATCAATAGCAAATTTGAAGAAAGGATACATATGAAAA
Source organism: Petaurus breviceps papuanus (assembly GCF_028583685.1). Taxonomy (NCBI): domain Eukaryota; kingdom Metazoa; phylum Chordata; class Mammalia; order Diprotodontia; family Petauridae; genus Petaurus; species Petaurus breviceps. The sequence continues at coordinate 15,754,553 of NW_027185698.1, read as the reverse complement.
ATAATAGTGAGAGATTAAGTTACTTGTCCATGTTCAGAGCTAGTAAGTGTTTGTTAGTGGTGGGATTTGAACATATTTCTTGACTCCAAGCTCAATGCTACATCATGTGTTTTAGTGCTCAAGAAGACATCAGAACTCATTTATCTAGTCCAACCCCAACTCCTCCTTCTCCTCTCAACCCCCTACCTAGTTTTTCTGATGAGAAAACTTGCTCAAGATCACAGAACAAGTTAGATTATAATCTAGCAAAATGTAGACTAGAATTGAGGTAAATGGATTCGTAATCCCATGTTCTTTATGTTTTTTCTCCGTATTTCATGATTGTAAAGTGAAAATATCCTAGGACTTTGAGTCTGTGTTTGTTACACCTTGGAACAGTGGGACTTTTCCCCTCTACAAAAGGGTAGTTCCTTAGCCCTCTTGTCCTGTTTAGATGACCTATTCATGGTCCTCTTGGAATATCAGTGCAGAAGTTGAATTCAATTGAGACCATAGCAGCATTTCTGCTCCCAGATGACCATCTCTTGACTCTGGGCATTTTCACTGATTATTCCCCTCTGTCTGGAAGTCTCTCCTATCCATCACCTAGATGCATCAACTTCCTTCAAATCCCAGCTAAAATCCCATCTTCTATAAGAAGGCTTTGTCATCCTCATAAATGCTAATGACTTCCTTCTCTTGATTAGCTCCAATTTAAGCTACTTGTACCTTGTTTGTACAGTTATTCACATGTTGTCTTTCCCCCATTGCATTATGAGTCCCTGGAGAGCAGAGACTATTTTTCGTCTTTCTTTGTATCTGGAGAGATTAGCAGAGTATCTAGTATATACAGTAGGTGCTTAATAAATATTTGTCACCATGCCTTACCACCCAGCCCAGAGTAGACTGGATATTTCATATTGTGTGCAATTGCAAAAGCTTCAATCGGATCTACTTAAGCTCTTCACTCTCAATAATGAGAAATGGATAAAAGTAAAGATATTGACTCTGATCAGGGCAGCTAGGTGACAAGAATAGAATACCAGGTCTGGAGTCAGGAAGATGAGTCTTCCTGAGTTCAAATCTGGACTTACTAGCTGTATGACCCTGGGCAAGTCACTTAACCTTATTTGCCTCTGTTTCTTATCTGTAAAATGAGCTGGAGAAGAAAATGACAAACCATCCAGCATCTCTGCCAAGAAAACCCCAAGTGGGATTAGAAAGAGTTGGACACAACTGAACAACAACAACAATAACATTGGCTCTGATTATCACCATTTGTTACATGATCGAGAAGGAAAGTAACTACTGAATAAGGGCCAGGAAATGGTTTCACTCAGCAAAGTCTTGATCTTCTTGCCAAGAAGAGAATCTTTCTAAGGCAGCCAAGCACAATAATAGTTTAGCATACAAATTCATTTGCAAGACAAAACTATAGATATAAACTTAGACTTGAGCAAAGCATTTGATAAAATCATATACTTGTGGAGAAGATGGGGATATTGTAAGACAGTCTGGGTCTCAGTTTCCTCATTTACAAGATAAAGTTAGACTATAGATAGTCCTTAAGGCCCTTCTATATCTAGCATTCTGGGAAGTATATTCAGAGGCTAATCAATATATTGAATAAATATGAAGAAAACATAAATGTTTGATTGGAAAAGCATTTATTAAATGCTCCATATGTGCCAAAGCACTGAGAATGCAAATAGAGAAGAAAGAAAATCTCCATTCTCAAGGAACTCACATTCTAATAGGGAAAGGCCACAAATAGAGGATATGTTAGCTGTAAGTCAGATGGAAAAACCTAGGAGTTCTTAGGATACTGTGGCAAAACAAATGGTACTTCATCTTCTTTAGCATCATTTCCACTGATGAAACCGTATCTGTTTCTGATGTTGAGGCATTTGATGGTGCCAAGAACTGTGGTGATTAGAACTTTCTTTTCTGGGTCTTCAGAAGCTTTGGATGTTGAAAAGAAAGACCCTCCAGCACCTGCAGAGGCAGATAACAAGTCACATCCCCCAAAAGTTGTTTCTTGGCACAGTGGTGATCCAGAAGGCACTATCATTTCAAGAGATCTTGGGCTCAAGATCTTGGTCACACCTGGGTCTGAGGGGAGATGAAGGGATTGACCTTCCTGATACATAACATCCAGATTTCCCCTTTGGGGGACAAGCCAAGCTGGCTTGTATCCTCTTCTGACGGCAATTGGTTGGGGTAGTAGCAGGGATGGTGGGTCCATCTTTCATTTTGACACCATATGATTCATGTTTCTGGATCTTAATTTTCTTCCTTGATGATTTACTTTATATAAGGAACTCGGAAAATCTAGGCCTATATTTTCCAGGCTGGCTATAGAAAGCATCCTTCTCACCTGAGGATCTTGTTTTTTACTTTATTGAGAAAATAGAGGATATTTATCATAAGTTCCCTCTTCTCCCCTTCTCTACATTTCATAGCCCCTTGGCATCATTCCCCTAATAGGCAACTTCTTTATTTCAACTTTTCTATATGCACTTTTGACCCCATCTCTTCCCAACTTCTCAAGTAGATTGCCCCACAATTATTCCCCCTCCCAAGATTTAATCTTTCTTTTTCTACTGGTTCCTTCCCTCCTGCCTATGTATATGCCTAAGTCTCCTACATTCCTAAAAAAATAACTTCACTAGATTTGGACATCCACCATAGCTATCATCCTACATCTGCTCTACCTATTAGAGCAAAACTCCCCCCCAAAAGCTGTCAACAGACATTTTTGGATATGGTCAATGTGGGAATTAGGGGGTAGGTTTGGGCTATGAATATTTGTAATAAAACTTTTGTTATTATTTGTTTTTTCCAAGTTGGAGGTGGGGGACGTGAGAGGGAGAGAAAATAAATGCTTGTTAATTGGAAAAATAATTAAATTGTCTTTTTAAAAGAAAAATCTGTATCCAGAGAAAGAACTGATAAATAGAAAAATGTAGAGAATAATTTTACATATATACCTATTTGTGTCTAATGGTAGCCATCTGGGGGGGGGAGGCAGGGAAAAAAAGAAATTTACATGAAAACTTTTTTATATTTTAAAAGGAATAGCAAGCTGTACATAATAGATTTGCAGTTTCATGTACAGTCATCTTTTTTTTTTTAATTATACTATGCTATGGAAGTGCCTGTTTTATTCCATAAATTAAAAATAAGATAATAAAAAAAATCTGAGTATAATTAGTACTCCACTCTGCTCTTCTCACTCCATAACCCTTTGCAATCTGGCTTCTGACCTCATTACTTAACTGAAACTGTTCTCCCTAAAGTTACCAGTTCTCTCTTACTTGCCAGATCTGATGGCTTTTTCTTACTCTTCATCCTTCTTTACCTCTCAAGGTACTCCCTTTACTCTCTTAACCCCACTATGCTCCTAGAGTTTTCTTAACACTGGTATCTCTCCCTTTTCTCCTCCTTTTTTCCTGTCTGACTTCTCCTGCTTGGTCCCCTTTGCTGGATCATTGGCCATTTCACATCTCCTACTTGTACCTGTGGAAGGAGGATCTATCCTGGGTCTCTTACTATTCTCCCTTTATACCCTCTCACTTGGTGACTTCAAGTGCTCCCATAGTTTAAATCATTGCCTCTGGGTAGATATCTCCCAGACCTACACATCCAGCCCTTAGTTTCTTCTGAGCCCCAGGTCCACGTCGTCTGACCTACCTTTTGAAAATTTCAAATGGAACGTCCCACAGTGATTTCAAATTCAAAAAAAGACCTCACTGTCTTTCCCTCCTCTCTTCTGAACTTCCTCATTTCACCAATCATCCAGTTACCCTGTTTCCCAGCCTCTGTTATCCTCCATTCTTGACTCTCACTCGACTCAACTAGTTGCCAAATTTTACTGTTTCAACCCCCTCAACATTACTCACAGCTATGCCCTCTCTACCCACTCTAGTAAAACCCTGATCACCTCTAGTCTGAACTATTGCAATGGCATTATTAGTCTCTCTGTCTCATCTCATCTTTCACACAGTGATCAAAGTGATTTTCCTAAAGTGTACATCTGACCTCTTTTACTCAATAAATTTCAGTGACTCCTTAGCAAACAGAAATTCTTCTGTTTGGAATTTAACACCTTTCACAACCTAGCTCCAACCTACCATCCCACCTTATTCTGTCATTCCCTTTCAACCACTCTATCTATGGTGCAGCCAAATTGACCTTCTTACTGTTCTTCATATGTAACAGCATTTTCATCTCCATCCTTTTGCACTGATTGTGCCTGGAAAACACTCCTCACCTCATGTCTTAAAATTCCTACACTCCTTTTAAGACCCAGATCAAGTGACAACTCCAATATGAATTCTTTCCTGATCCTCCCAGACACTAGAGCCCTTTCCTGTTACACTATATATTTTGTATATGCCTGTATATCTGCTCTAATAAAGTGTAAGCTTTTTGAGGACAGTCACTGCTTCCCTTTTGCCTTTGTGTCCTCAACACTTCACATAGGTCTTGTTGGCACCATAGTAGGTAATGCTTACCTAAGAAATGCTTACTGATTGATTGATTGATTGATTTTGTATTGTCTTTGATTGATGGGTTACTGTGGCCAAAGGATTCATCACTGGGTGACTAGCCTCCTGGTAATAAGCCTTTCCATCCTTAGCAAGGCTGGTCCTCAGAAAGCTGATTCCCAGATGTTGTTAGGACTGGTTGTCAGGAGAGGCTGCCAGCCTTTCCAGTATGATAGAACCTGTAAGTGTTTGTCCTCTATTAGAATAATCTTCAATAGTAGAGCTTGATGGAGGACAGAGAGCAAGAAATAATAAAGAAAATAATTTTTCTCTTCATGGAATTCCTAGAAAACGAGTCATTAAGTTATTTCCCCTCATCTTCCCTTCCCCCCAAGCTTTGCTTGAATTTGTGCACCTCCTCCATCCTCCTTTAGATAGACCCAAAGAGGCAAATCTGAATTTCTTTTCATCAGTTTCACTTCCTTTGCTCTGGGGAGAAGTGGCCTTTGATTTCTGGACAAAGGAATATGCTCTTTCCTTCCTATGGCATTTCCTGATACTCCAGCCTCCAAGAAGAATGTGTATCAGGGATTTGGGTACAAGATGATCAGCTTGACCTATCCAGTGGTTTGGGGGTAAGTGATTCATTCCTTGAAGTAGTGGTCTTTGTCAGTCACCATCAACAGGGTCTTGTAATGTCTCAGTTCATGAACAACAGTAATTGTTGTACGGCCATATTCCTCTCAAGGTTTACTTAATTAACTATTTAATTCCACAACTATATGGGCATCTTTTACCTAGAAGAGAGTTTTGTCCTCTCTTGGACAATTGGGGATTTCATGTAAAAAAGTGGAATGTGATTCGCCAGAGAATATTGCAATTCTCCAATTGAGAGGCAACACAGAGTACAAAAAGTGGCACCTTATTTGGAGATAGAATATCCCGGTTCAAGTCTGGCTCCCCTGCCATTTGACTGACTATATAGTGTCTGAGACAGTTCCTTGTCCACTAAAAGGGGATAATAACACACTACCTACCTCTAAGGATTGTTGTGAGGAGGGGTGTTTAGGGACTGTAAGACATTGGATCTAGAAGTTGTTATTAATTAGGAAACCATGTCTCCCTCTACCTAGGTATTTCTTGGTCGTTGTTGCTTCTCTCTACACTTTTCTCAGCTCTAAATCTTCCTTTGTCATCTCTTGGAGAGAAATTGAAGCTAGATTTTATAGAGGATAGAGCATTGACCCTGGAGTCAAAAAGACCCAGGTTGAAATCCTGCCTCAGTCACTTACAAGGAGGCCCTGGGCAACTCATTTAACTTTTTTTCATCCTCAGTTTCCTCATCTGTAAAATGGAAATAATAATAGCATCACTTCATAGGGTTGTTGTGAGGGTCAAATGAGATAACATGTAAAAAGCATTTGACAGACATTAAAATGCTGTTAAAATGCTAGCTATTATTTTTTTTTAATAGAAACAGCCTTTATAAGCAAAAAGGATGGAGGATTCTTCCAGATGCAAATCATTTCAGAAGTTCCATTCTTAACCTCTTAATGGGATGGTCCTCCCACTAACAAGGGAAAGTACTTAGCACAATACCTAGTGCATAGTAGGTGCTTAATAAATGTTCATTGTTTGACAAATAAACCAATACCAATCAGCCAATTAAGTATTTATTTGCTGAACATCTGCTATGCACTCAGCACTGTGAAAGGTGTTGTGGGAGAGCAGAAGGATCAAACCATCTCTTCCTTCAGGAAGCTTCCAGTGAGAGGTCCCTGGGCACATTATATATTGTATATGGTCTCATTTAATCCTCACAACAACCTAGGTAGTCCATTTTACTGATTAGGAGCCTGAGTCCCAGAGAGATCAAGACATTTGCCCAAAGCTGTATAAGTGCTAAATGTCAGAAGTGAAAACCAAACATCGAACTTGGGACTTTGAAGTTCAATGCTCTCTTGATTATGCTCTTTTGAAACAGTCAATAATGAAAGATAATATATTATAACTGTACCACATCTATGAGTAGAGATTAGTATCAGAGAAGGATATCATTGAGGATTAGTGGAGGCAGGGAGGCCTTCATGGAGGAGGTAGGACTAAGCTGGGCTCTGAAGGATGGATATTGTTTAGGTAGGTTGAAGGAAAAGTATTCTAAGTTAGAGGTCGGATGACAAGGTTGTCTCTTGCCCTGTATGGTACTCTAGTCTATGGACTACTTTCATGATATAGGACTATCTCTGTAATATTGGTTCTGTATAATGACATCGATGGGTTTGACCAGACAGTGTTTGCCATGGGACTAGTCCTCTGACTTACCTGTGTCTGCTACGGACAGCAGCAATTCTACCATTCAGTGCTTACCGTGGTAAACACTAGGGGAGATATAAAGCTTAGATAAACCCCAGTCTCTGCACTTTTGGAGCTTACATGTAGCACAGGATTAGACACAAACGAAGGTAACTATAATACATAATCCTTTACGTTTGAGGGGTACCAACATGCTATTTTGAAGTCTTAGGGGAAAAATAATTGTTAGCTTAGGAAATCAGAGAAGGCTTCTCAGAGGAGGCAGCATTTGCGATACCCTTGAAAGGATTAGTAGAAATTGAACAAGTGACTAGGCGAAAGGAGATTAGACTCTAGGAGGATAGATGAATGAAAGAGAAAGATATATTCTATATGTCTATATATATATTCCATATGTCTGAGTCCCCAGGTGTCTTTCAATCCAGTTTGAGCCATGATTACCAAATTTTCACTGGCTTCTGCATCTGGCTTCTGTATTCGGTCTTTCTAGGGGACCATAAATGAGGAGGTTAACAGGGAATGTCTCTACAACTAGGGTGAGCTTGAAGGTAGAGGTAGTTTCCCAGATTGTATGGGGGTATTTCGTGAATAGTTAAGAACAGGCCCCTCATCACTTCACAACTGGACTATTGTACTGTCTTTTGGTTGAATGTGGGGGGAGTTTAAGCTATTTGCCTCAGCAGAAGGTGATTCTGAATCACAGAGATTAAAAGAGCAGGAAACAAAAATTTGCTGGTTGTGGTGTTTGGGGGCATATCAAGTTATAGAGAAGCTATAAATTGACTCAATTCACTAAATGAACTCCATTCAACTTTAATCAAATGGTGTGCCAATGCCTCTGGGAGTGGAACCCTCTCAGCTGATTATGGTGTGAGGGTAGATTATTTAACAAGAAATAAATCAATAACCTTTAGTGGAATGCTTACTTTATGCAGGACCCTGCATTCCATGTCAGGAAGACCCCCAAAGGGAGTTGTATGCTATAGGCATAGTCCCTCTCCTCATAGAGGCCACTCTGTGAAGAGTAGAGGGGTGGTAGCTAACACTCATCACCCCCGCCCCATGTTTGTCACTGACTTTTCCACTGATTCCATTTTGATCTTAAACATCCCACATGCTATGGATCCCCAGGTCAGGTGGCATTGTGGAAACAGTGTGTTGTTATCTGAAGATAGTCTTTGGAGGGGGAGTATGACAGCCACAGAACCCTGGGTAGCTCCAACCAGGGCCAAGTGGGAGAGCTAGGTCAGTCAGGTGCTACTGGGACCAGAAGAAAGCATCACCTCAACCCTGACCCCCAGATGTCAAGTCCAGAAAAAAGATCTTGTCATCTCGTCTTAGCTCCAGCTCTGGTAACATTTGTCCATATGAATCTTTCCGAGTCTTCCACAGAGGACATAACACAACAAGCTAGAGGCCATATGGGCTTTAGTTCTTCAGACTGTCATCATATCACACAAAGTATCCATCTATTCTCCCTCACTCCTCCTTTTCTCCTCCTCCTCCCCCCCATCAGGGTTAAGTGACTTGCCCAGGGTCACACAGTTAGCAAGTGTCTGATGCTGGATTTGGAACTCAGGTCCTCCTGACTCCAGGGCTGTTGTTCTATCCACTGCCTCATCTAACTGCCCTCCTTCTACCTATGTAGCTGATACAACTCTTCTAAGGGAGAAAGCACATAGCTGTGTCCTTGACAATCCCTAAATAGAAGTCACAGTTGTTATCATTCTTCAGTCTACATCAGGCCTGCACAATTTGTGGTCTGCAGACCACTTGCAGCATGCCAAAGGATTTCGGGCGACCTGCAAAAAGTGTACAGGAAAACATCCTGTGTATATAGAAGAAATTCTTCGGTGTGTCACAAGGGGCACAAGGGATACAGGTTGTGCAGGTCCAGTCTAGTTAGACCCACCAAATATCCTTCTATGACTGGACTATTTCTACTTCTGATTCTTCTGAGACTGTGGTGCTCCTTGAACTGGTCAAATCACATCACAAGGAGAGTGTTGGTGAGAAATGAGCTCTTGCAAAGAGATGAGCTTTTGCAGGGATAGACAGTCTGATGCCATTGAAAGCACTTTGTAATTTTCCAAATGTAATCCAGAATCACCTTCTGCCACTCAATTTCCAGCCTCATTCACTACTTCTTCTCTGAAACTCTTGCCTTCCAAAACCATTCTGTGTGCGTGTGTGTCTGTATCTGTCTGTCTCTATGCCTCTTTCCTTCTCTTCAGTTTTCCTTTGCTGATCATTATCCCCATAAGTTCTTCTTTGGCCATCTTGTCTTTTCTACTTTTTTTGGGATAAGCTCATCCACTCCCACTGTAACTACTGACATCTCTGTGCAATTAACTCCCTAATCTTGCTCCTGAATTCTGGTCATGCATTGCTAACCACCCATTATACATCTTAACCTGGATGTCCTTTAGACACAGCCAGTTCAACATGTCCTTATTATGGTTTTCCTAAAACTCATCCATCCTCCAAATTTCCCTCTTTCTGCTGAGGGTATCAACATCCCTCCAGATAACTGGGTTCAAAATTCTGGCATTATTATTGATAATAATATAAAATAATAATAATAATAAAATAAAATTTCTTTTTCCTCTTCGTTACTAAGTCTTACTGGTTTTGTCTCCACAGCACCTCTCATATTAATAACCTTGTTTCTGGTTGCACAGCTCTACCCTAGTTCATTTCCTATGACTGAGGCCAAGGGTTGGCAAACTACTATCCAAATGCCAAATCCAGACTACCTGTTCTTATACTGCCTGGGAGCTAAGAATGTTTATTTGTTTTTCATTTTAAAATACAATAAAATTTTACTTTAAAATGTAAAAACTAATAAAACTTTATTTTAAAATGTGAAAACCATTCTTAGTTCAGCAGGCCATTTGCCATCTCCTCACCTAGACTACTGAACTAGCCTAATCAATTCCCCTGATTCCAGTCTCTCCTTTATCTAATTTAACCTCCACACAACTACCAACTTCATATTCTTACAACATAGATCTAAACAAATTACTCTCCTCAGATATTTCAGTAGTTTCTTCCTTGATGTCCCAGATTAAGTACAAAATCTTCAGCCTGAGGTTTAGAACAACCTTCCTTCCACCTCTATTTCTAGCTAAGTTTATACTGGCTCCCACACCATTTATACAATTTACATTCGAGTCAAATCGTCCCATTAGCTATTTCCCATACATACCATTCAATCTCCAGCCTGGATGCCTCTGCACCAGCTGTGCCTATGCCTGGAACACATATCTTTACCTCTTACCTTCAATTTGAGTACCACATGAAGCAGCCTGGTCCTAAGTGTTCATTTTATTCCTCTCTTAAAGTGACTTTGTGTAATTTCTCACATAGGTTGTATTTACTTATTTGTGTGCTTGTCAGTTTCACTCACCAGTAGAGCACAAACTCTATGAGGACAAGAAGGATTTTTTTATCTTTGTATCCCCAGCACTGAGTACAATTGCTTGTATACCGTAAGCATTTAATAAAGGCTACTTTGAGTTGAATACAAATGAACTTTTTCAAACAAAGTCATTTGGCAAAGAGACTACTCATATGGTATCAATAGATATAGTGTCACCATATATCTCACACACACACACACACACACACACACACACACAGCCCTACTTCAAAGTGATCTATTTCCTCAGGTATATTTAGGGCCCACATATTTAGAAGAATTAGGGTTTTTTCCTCCTTTTTTAAAGGATCTCTGGCATAAACCATTAAATGAAACAAGAATCACTCCCCAGACAGTCTATTTTTATTACTGTAGTTTAAGATAGTCCCTAATCTGTCTTCTTTTGCCCTCCATTGCCCATGGAAATAAAAATGAGAATGTTAAGACAGTTATCCAACGTTTAAGGAACTGATTTGAAATGCCTAAACTAGAAGGAAACTATGTTTGAATATCAGAAAAGAATTCCTTTTGTATGCTTACTTTTTCTTGGCCCTGATTTCTGCCTTGAGTGGGAAAATTCCCTCAAGCTTAGGAACTGATATGTAATTCATATATTCAGGAGATAACACCTAGGCCCCTGTGTTCTTTGAGGCCTGAAGTCTTTTGTGGAGCAGACAAAGTCAGGAAATATGACTCATCCTCTGCTAGTCTTACAAAAGTACTGGGAGCCCCCAGTAGACAAGCTGGAGACAGGAGCAGCAATTCTGGGTATAATGGAAAGTACACTGACCTGAGTAGCAAGTGACCTGGCCTCCAGACCCTATTCTTTGAACCTCAGCTGCTTCATCTATAAAATAAGGCAACTGGTTAAGACCAGAGATGTTAGTTAAACTTGCTGCTACATAGCATGCCTCTGTAAAATCCCGAAGTGGAGCCCAAATGAGATTAAAATGGAATTTACAACAAAACACAGATAATGTTAATTTGTGGTTTTCTAAGTCAGTATGCAGCCTGCAGGGATATGTTTCTATTTGAGTTTGTTCCCAGCATTCTAGACAATCTCTAAGATCTCTTCTTGTTCTTACAGTACTATGGTTCCTATGATTCTGAGTTAAATAAAGGAGCCTTGACTAATATTGGTACAATCAGAAGGGAAGGATATTGAAACGGAGCAAAAGAAAGAGAAATTAATTTCTTCCTTTCTACCCCCTGAAATGGTATGGTATGTATCCTGAGTTTCCTCAAAAGTTTCTAGCGGCACCAAGTTGCCACTATGCCCTGCTTTGTAAAAAAAAAAAAAAAAAAAGTAATTACACTACTCAACAGAAACTGCTGTGAAAAATAGAAAGCAGTTTGGCAGAAATTTACATTTAGACCGCTACTTCACATCATATACCAACCTAAGCTTTAAGTGTATATATGACTTAGACATAAAAGGTCACATTGTAAACAAATTAAAGGACAAGGAAGAAGCTACCTTTCAGATCTCTGGCTGGGTAAATAATCATAACCAAATGAGACCTAGAGGGTATCATAGAAGATAGATGATTTTGGTTACATAAACTATGCATATTTTTTGATGAAGAGATCAAAGAGTCATAGTAGCTCTATTTGTAGTGACAAAAACCTGGAAACTGAGGGGATACTCATCATTTGGGGAGTGGCTGAACAAATTATGAGGTGAATACAATGGAATACATTTGCACTATAGAAATGATGAAAGGGATGGTTTCTGAGAAACTTGGACAAACTTGTGGAATCCATGAAGAGTAAGGTGAGTAGAATCAGGAAAATGATTTACATAATAACAACTTTGTAAAGATAACTCCACAAGCTTTAAGAACTCTATGCAATACAAGGGCTGGCAATGATGAAGCATACTCTCCATTTCCTCTCAGAGAAGTGAGTCTCAAGATGCAGAATGAGACATATTTTTGACATGACCAATATGGGAATTTGGTTTGCTTAATTATGCATGTTTGTTACAAGAGTTTTCTTTTTCTTTCCTGGGGGGTGGGTTGAGAGAGAAAAAAAACAATGCTTGTTAATTAAAAAGTAAATAAAAGGTTGTGTCAATGCTAGTGATAAAAAAAAAAGAACATAATACCTGCCCACAGGAATCTAACAGTTTTGTAGAGGGGTACCATATATACACAAATAAATACAATGCAAGTTAGGTTATGCTAGATGCATAAAGAGTATCAGACACATAGTGGGGTTCAAGAAGGAATATCATCATGACAGTGGAGGCCCCAGGAAGGAAAGACAAGATTTAATGGAGTGGAGAAAGTGCAATTCAGAAATGAAGGAAGCCCAAGTGTAGAGAGGTGGAAGACAGACATGTGAGATCTGCCGAAATAGAGTACACAAAGAAGAGTAGTATAAAATGAGATTATAAAACGATGGGGAAGTGACAAGGTCAGGGCTGTCACTAGAAAGATTATTTTGTTAGCTGTGAGAAAGATGGATCAGAGAGTGGTGAGGAGACTGGGAGGTTTAATGATGAGAGGCGATGAGGGCCTGTACTAGGGTGTTGACAGTATCGGTGAAAAGGAGGGCACGGATCAAGTAATATTTCAGAGAGAAAGAATTAACCGGACTGGATTACTGATTGGATGTGGGGGGATAATGGAGAGGGAAGTGAACACTCTAATTTATTGAGCCTGAATGATAATAGATATCATGATCAATGGAAATAAGGAAACTGGGAGGTTGTAAGGGGGAAATGAATTCAGATTTGGAATTAGTGAGTTTGAGTTGGTGTTGGGACATGAAGACAGAAATAGCAAGCTGGGAACTGAAAACAATGTACTAGAGAAAGCAGAAGTCAGGGACGGAGATATAGATGTGTATGAAGGTGATAATTGAAAATAGGAGAGAAGATAATGTCATTAAATCTTCTGTACACATCAAATCTCATCCATGCCTTCTTATCTCACTCAACTCACTCCATCTCATTCAAAATGAGAAAAGGGGAGAGTGGGCCACAGTCATTATTTTGGAAATTATTTGTCTAGAGCAGTAGTTCTCAAACTTTTTGATCTCAAGACAACTTTATGCTCTTAAAGGACCCCAAAATGTTTCTGTTTATTTGGGTTATAGTTGTGAACTATGCTATATTCAAAATGAAAGCTAATAAAATATTAAAATATTCATTTATTGATTCATTTAAAATAACAGATTTAGAGTTATTAAGTTTGATATTATAAACCATTATATGTTAACATAAAAAGCATATTTTTGAAAAACCTATATTCCAAAACAGAAAAAAAATTTTAGTGAGAAGAGTGCATTGTTTTGCATATTTTCACGCATCTCTTTAATGTTTGGTTTAATAGACTACAGCTGGATTCTCATTTCTGCTTCTGCATTCAATCTATTGCGAGATGTTGTTTTGGTTGAAGTGTACAAAGAAAATCCAGCCTCATACACATAGGTAGTTGGAAAAGGGGAGAATATTTTAAAAGGCAAATGTCTTAATATTATTATGAAAATAGTTTTGACCTCGAGGACTCCCTGAAAGGGTCTTTGGGTCCCAAAGACCTACACTTTGAGAACTTCAATACATTCTAGACAATAGCAGAGCCAAAAATCAGCACATCTTTCATTTTAAGTATTCCCTGAAATCTTGTTGCCTTATTTGGTTTGATCCCAGGTGGTTACATATTTGATACATGGACTAGATTGTGCTAGATTAGTCAGGGGTTTGTGTTATGAGGAAACAGAAAGTAGTTTTAGTTTAGTAGATTTTTTTTCCCCGAAAGATAAAATGAATTAATCTAATTCAGCTTCCTTATTTTCCTCACTGTGTTTGTAAAGTTCTAATGAATTCACACTCTGATTGGCATAGAATGGTTGTTACTCTGCACTGGTGAATTCTCGTTGGAACATAAGAGTCATCACTTCAGAGAAATCAAACCTCAGATTGTTGAGGTAGGAACTGATGAACTATGCATAGCTTTCACTCGTAGGTGGCTTCCTTTGACCTCCCTTATTTGTTTCTTCTGACCCATTAGAACTCTCTCAGCCCCTTTACTATTTGGGCCATTGGCAGATGGATGGAGAGGAAACAAACTCAAGAGGGATGTCCTATAAGGGATCTCAGAAGATCTCTTCTAGCCCTAAAATTCTTTGTTTCATTTTATATGATGCTGGGCAATCTGCCCCCAGTTTATATAAATCCTGGTGACAATGGCCTGACAATCCTCCAGGAATGGCATTGCTTTCAAAACAACAATACTTATGTGGTATTTATGGACATGAGTTACTTCTCTTTGAATGCCTTTGGAAAGTCTATACCAACAGATTAAAGAACACATTCAGAAACCTTAATAAAATACAAGTGAAGAGCCCTCCAGCAATCTGGGAAGTGTTATTGTACCAGCCATTCTCTCCCCCCACCCCCAAGGAAAAAAAAACCCCAAACAACTCAGGACTGGGAAGATGGGGCTTCAGAAGAATAGCTTATCAACATGTGCCTTGTTTATGCCTGCGATAGCGCACAAATCCCAGGAAAAGTTTTCAGAGAAAACGCAATATAATTCCACAGGGAACATTACAATAAAAGTAAAATAAAACAGCCCGGCTTGGTATTTTTACAGAACCCTTGCTGTTGATTTAGTTAATGATAATGTTGTATTCCAATTTTCCTCTAAAGGAGAGCTTTAAGTGTTCTCAAACTTGGATGGACTGACTTTAAAATAAACAAATAAGTTATATAAGTCCAAATTGTGGCAGATCGGATTAAAAGGTCGAGCCCCAGTGGATGGCTGATGGGGCCCAGCTCACATCTTGGTCCTTAGCCTTACGATTCTACTCCCTGGGGAGGAGCAAGGGAAGCTTTGGAACCCTACTTCTAAAATCTGGATCCTAGGCACCCAACTGATGCCACGTATGCACAACACCTACAAGGTGTTTGGATATTCAATTAGAGCTCAAGAACAAGAGGGATTTCTGAGGGATGAGGTTCATTGCCGGTTTTCTATTTTTTCTTTTTATTTTCCAACCTAAGCTGTTAGGAAAGGCTCAGCCACATGATTACCCAAGGGCTGTCATCCTCCACTTAAAAGAAAGCTGAATTTTTGGTGTAAAGTGAGGTGATTACTGAGGACTGAGCTTGACAGCTTTTAGAGTTGGCCCAGAATGTAAAGCATGAAAGCCACACAGAGAACCATATTTATCAAATGCCATTTGGGGTAGATGACTGGACTCAAGGCTATGGGGAAGCCACAAAGCAGGTAGAGGACAATACCCCAATTCACAGTATACTCCAGGAAAAAGCTGAATATTAAACATCACAGATTGCTCCACCATAATGCTTACAAATATTTTGGCCCATTAAAAATTTTAGTAATCTACCCTCTAGTACTAATGTAAGCCAGAATTATTGGTGGCTAGAAACTTAGAATCACAGTCTCAGAGTGGGAAGATATCCTCAGAAACTGCCTAAAATCTAGTCCAGCCTGTACTTTAACTAGACGCAGGTTTAAAGGACTCTAGAGAAAGGTGGCCCATTCTATTTTGGAATAACTCTAGTTTTTTTTACATCAAACAGAAATCTACTTCTCCAGAACTTCCTACCACTGCTCTCTGGATCCAATCAGAATAAGGCCTATCCCTTGTCATGTATCTGTCTTTGAAGGCACTTAAAGATACTTGAAGACCTAACTATCATGCACTGCTCCAATCCCTTTCCTCCCCACATTCCCCCCCCCCCATCTTTTCTTTCCTGGGCTAAAATTTTCCAATTTCTTCAATGGATTCAATTCAATAAGAATTTATTAAGTGTCTACCATATGTAATCATCTCAAGGCCCTTTGCCATCTGGTTGTCTTCCTCTTTTTACTCTCCAGTTTATCTGCGTCCTCCCTAAAATGTGGTGCCCAGAAATGAACACAATATCCAGATGTAACTTGACTGTGAAACTATGGCCTCTCTTATCTCTCCAATACTTTTCTTCTCTTGATGAAGCATGAGATTGCATTGGCTTTTTAGGCTCTGACCTCACAGCGTTGACTCAGGTTGAATTTTCAGTCGCTAAAAAGCTCCAAATATTTTGATTTAGTAGCTGTTTAATCAAGCCACCCTCATTTTGTACTTTTGAGACTATCTTTTGGAACTCAGGGATATGGCTTTCAGTTTACCTTTACTAAATTTCATCTTGTTATATTTGGCCCAACATTCCACTAACAAGGTCATTCGTGGTCTTCAAATGAAAATACATTGATCCAACATAGTGAAAAAAATGATGGACCAAAAATAACCTTCTAAGTTCTATCTTAGGCCTGTCTAGGGCTAATGATTACAAATCACTGGTGAAATAAAAGTTTAAGACCTGGTTTGCAGTGATGTGCTGGAGGTAGTTTAGACCAGATGTGAACTGATGGTTAAATTTTCAGGGTAAGCATTCACACCTTGGAAATTAGCAAAGGCTACAAATTAGGGTTTGGGTTTTGTTGTCTTCTAGACTTAAAAAAGCGATAGGAGAAAATTGTAATAATGCAAATTAGACTTAAAAAGTGTGTCCTGTATACAGTAATTTATCCTTTGGAAAGTTAGTTGTTAAATATTTATTAGCATGCCACTGGATGACTGTATCTCACTTACATAATTTAAGGAGATGTGTTTTAACCCAGTCAGGCCATTAGAATAATTCCATAGTAATTGAAAAAAATAATTATAATAGCTAACATTATATGAATGTTAAATAATACTTACTATGTGCCAGGCACAATTATCTCATCTGGTCTTCACAGCAACCGTGGGAGGTAGGTGCTATTATTTTACAGATAAGGAAACTGAGGAAAACAGAAGTATCATACCCAGGGTCACACCCCTAATAAGGTATAAGGCAGGATTTGAACTCAGATCTTCCTGACTCCAAGTCCAGAACTCTACTGTGCCATCTAGGTCAATATTTCCAGCTTTTTTTGATCTCTAAATTTATTCACTGCATTATTATGGAAAACAAACTGGTTTTGGAGAAAGAAAACTTATGTTCAAATCCAAGACATACTATTTACTATCTGTGAGGCTTTTTGTAAGTCCATTGACCTCTTTGGGACTGCTTCTTAATCTATAAAATAAGGGGGTTGGGTGAACTAAGCGGCCTCTAAGCCTTTTTCCAGCTCTAGCTCTGTGATACAGTAACTGGGTTTAGAATTCCTCCCTGGGAATCTGCTTCTTGTAGGTAGGAGGTTGGCCAAATAACCTCACCTCTCTGGGCCCTGGTCTTCTCATGAGTAAAAGGAACAAGATGAGCTAGGGCATCTCCCAGGTCCTATTCATCTCTAAATTCTATGAACCTAAGACCTGGCCTAAGCCAGACAGCAGGGGAAAAGGTATCCTTAACCAACTGCCAACATAGACGCTTTGTGGTAATGATGTCATCTCTGTTTTGGGAATCCCCAAACTAAATTTATCTCATGAAAAATATCTAGTAAGTGTTCTTGTTTGCTCAGTCTTGCTTCTTAATCTTGATAACCCTTTTTAAAGTCCCAGATACAGTTCTAAAAAAATCCTCATGTCACAGAATTTAGAGCTAAACATAAACTTCAGCATCTAGTCTGGACCCTCATCAGGTCAAGGAAAATGAGGCTGACAGAGGTCAGGTGACCTCCTCAAGGTCTCATGACTATTTAAGCTGTTAAGACAGGTTGTTTTGCTTTGTTTTATATTCTAGACAATAGCTCATCCAACAACAATCTGATGTCTTTAGTGGACTATGAACTCCACATTGGTCAACAGTATGATATGGCATCTCTTGTGAGTAGACTAACAGGCAGTCATCCTAACTTTGAGTATCTGGAAATGGGTGGTGTAGTGCATAGAGTACAGGGCCTGAAGTCAGAAAGACTCCTCCCGAGTTCAAATGGGCTTCAGACACTTCCTAGTTGTGTGATCCTAGGCAAGTCACTTAATCCTATTTGCCTCAGTTTCCTCATCTGGAAAATGAACTGGAGAAGGCAATGGCAAACCACTCCAATATCCTGACTAAGAAATCCCCAGATGAGGTCACCAAGAGAAGGATGTGACTGAAAATGACAACAAAAATGAGTAATACAACACAAGCAATATTTATTTAGCTTGTAAGCAAAGAATTGTCGAATACAGGTTTAGGAGATACATTGACAGTTCTAGCTGAGCATTTGGCCTTCCCCAAGGCCTCCCTCATTCCTTCAGGGGGAAGAACATTGGAGCAGTGACAGGTGGATGGTAGTCCACATGAAAGGAAGCCTAGACCAGGTCTGCCAGGGTGGGAAAGCTGTCATCGTGGGTGCTCTGGATATGTTGCTGGAAATGCCAGGGCCCACATCACCACCAGCGCAAAGCCTGCTGTTATACATGAAACAAAGAGACCTTTGTGCTCTAACTGCCTACAAAGGAGAGGGTGTTGGTCAGCAGCATCCCCTAATTCTCACGTGGCTTCTAATCCTGTCAACGCTGCAGCCTCAAGGCTTCCCCCTTAAAAATGCATCTGTTTGATGAGGCCTGCTCCTTTGCTCTGTAATGTGTTCAGGCTTAGTCTTAGCCCACCACAGCATCCCAACAAGCTAATGAAATCTTAGGCTGTACAAAAACGCATGATGTTCAGGATCTGAAGGTGAGAAAGGGGAAAGGATCAAACATTTATTCATTGCCTACTATGTGCTAAGTACTGGGACAAAAATTTTACAAATATCTCCTTTGATCCTTACAAGCTCTGTCAGAAGTAGGTACCATTATTATCCCCATTTTACAGTTGGGGAAAGTGAGGCAGAATAAACAGTGGGGAAGAGTGAAGCCCAGTGGTTTAAGGCAGAAGACAGCATAAGTGGCATATGTCTCCAGGCGGAGAATGCTAGGTGTCAGTGGATTTGGGGTGAAAATCAGGCTTCATACACTAAATAGCTGTGGAACTCAGGGCAAGTCACTATCTGCCTCAATTCCCTCAACTATAAAATGTATATAATAATAGCACCTACCTCCCAGGATTGTTGTAAAGACAAAATAAAGTTGTATTTGTAAAGTCCTTTCCATAGTTATGTCTGGCACACAGTACATGATGAATAAATGCCCGTTTTCCTTCATTTCCAACTCTAAATCCTACAATTTCTACATACGTCACCCACCTCACATACATGCTTTCTTTTTGGTCCTGTCCTATGCTAATATCATTCACAGGGAAAATCTTGGGGTTGGAAACCTATACAAATTGGAAATTTATTTGTAACTTAGAGACTTAGACCTGAGGTACTGGGACTTCCCATGATTTTCCCATGATCTCACAGCTAGTATATATCAGAGGTGGGACTTGGACCTAGCTCTTCCTGATTTCCAAGAGCAGTCCTTTCTGGAGTCTAAAATACTTTCTTTCTGTCCATTGTCCCCCAGTTTCCCTATGATCACCTATCTTTCTCATTTATTTGATACTCACATAAGGATTTTCTTTTTACAAAGAGTAAAAGTTTATATGGCCCTCCTTCACTCTTCAGCTTCACACAACCTGTCTTGACATGCTCTACGTGTGTCAAATTATAGACTAAATAGAAATCATTTGTTTAAGGACAACTGGGATGGCAAACGATTTCTCTTTTCAGTTGTCCTGTAGTGGTGATTTGTTACCATCCTTGATGTAAAGAGTCATTCCAAACATCTACAGCTGAATCGGTGGTGGTATGAAGAAGCCAGGAAAAATTAACCACTTGACATAGTTTGATGAATTCTGAGGCATTCTGGTGGTGACCTGAAATTCTAATTAGTCAACATCTCCTCTGGCCTTCACCTCTGCTCCTGACTGAATACAACATTTTTTTCTATGAAGTCATCTGAAACTGATAGCTAATGACAATAAACAGAGCAGGGGTTATTGAAATCCTATTTCTATCTGCATTATGGTGCTGAATTTATAGGACTCCCAAGGAGAAGTCCAATATATTCATGAATCACTTAAGTCTTGGAGATAGAGAAATAGGGACATGAACTGGCAGGCCTTCTGCCAGCAGCAGCAGTAAGGAAAGACGTGTGACAGCAATAGCTGAATATTGAAAATCGAAAGCCCTCCTGCTTAACATATTTCTGTTCCTTAAATTTTTAGAAAACAGATGTAGAATGAAAGACCAAGTGGAACAAAGTAATCTAAAGGGAAAAGTGGCCTAGTCTATATAATGACTCTATGGTTTGTGCCACCTTTTCCTTCTTTTTGGCAGGGTTATTGATTAGGTTATAGCAAGCAAGGTTTGCGGTTCAGCTGGCAGTCCTTCCTGACCAAATACTGGAGATCTGAAGGAAGAGAAGAGGGGCACAGTAAATTTCTACATATATAGGCCTGTTAACACTCACTGCTGGTCACCTAGATTGTAAGGTTGTGGGGATGGGGAGATAGAACAGGAAAGATCAGATACACCATATTAATGAAATAGATTAGTCCCTATGAATTATAATCAAAGAAGTGTGATTTTTTAAACATTAGAAAAGCTAGCACTTTGACAGTTCTTTTAAGATTAATAAATTAGCATTTTATGTATGAGTGAGGAGTAGGGAAGACTCTTGAGTCCAATCCATCAGTAATATTGCAGTAAAAGCAATTTCCCCAGAATGGGTTGTGTTTGACTGCAGAGATTTTAGGATGCTTACAAGTCAGGCAGGTGCTATCTTTGTGTTGATGCTGATTTAAAGCTTCCAACAGTTTTAAGAAGAGTCCTCTTTTTGCAGCAAAGACAAAAGATTAGTAAAGACTTCGGATATACATTGATTGAAAGCCCAGTTTCTGTGTAAATCAAAGCAAGAAGTACACTAATACAGTGAGAATTACATAGCTAAAAATAACCTGCACATTGTTTCTAAGTATTTAATAAATATAGTCTTCTGGAAATAAATGAAAAACCTTGTACTTTCATTGTAACCCCATCTACAGAGCAGATGGTACTCACTAGGCTGGTGTTGAGAACATAGGAGGTACTCAGCAAATAACCTGTTGCAGTGACAGTGTCTGTTTTTGTAAAGTTGCACACAGGCACTCATAAATCTTAATATTCATTTTTAAATTTAAATCAACCCAAAAAATCTTTATGGTTCACTTCTGACAAACAACATTATATTCATGTATACATCCCTTAAGTTTCACTACAGTTGTGAGTAGCAAACCTTTTTCTTCATCCTTGTTTCAAGTTGTATTCAAGAATTCTCCAAAAGGTGTATGGCCATGGGTTGTTCACACTAATATAGAACTGAGATTAATAAATAAATTGCATGGTCAGAACACATTCTTTCTTTTAAATTTTCTTGATAGAATGGTTTTTAAACTTGGGGAGACTGGATTAGGATAGCTGGAGAATGGGGGAGAGTTAGGCAAGGCATGAATCTGGCCTACTCTATTAGTCATAAGGCAATGAGATTAGGAGTCTTCTATACAAAGCATAAAACTAACTCAGCTTATGGTATGCATATGCAATGCAGGGGGCAGGGGATGAAAAGGGCACACCATTTGACTCACCAGTGCTTAAAAAACCCCAGCCCACCTTTGCTTTAATTATAGACAAGGCATGGATATGGTTCTAGAATCATAAGAATAGAGCTGGAAAGAACCTTCGAGGTCATTTAAATCACACCTTGTCTTTAGTGGCCCCAGGCTCTTTCCTAGGGTCAGTTCAACCCACCACCCTGCTGCTCCCCCTCAGGACTGAGACACCAGACACAAGGCATGTAAAGTTGCAGACTTGCAACACTTCAGAAGTGGTGTCACAATATTTTGACCTCTAACGCCTATTTTCCAATCAGCCAAGGGTTATGGGAGTAGGAGGCAATGGGGCTGATGATTAAGCACCAGCTCTTCTGAATAAGGGTGGGGGTGGAAAAAGGAAAACAGGTCTTTGCATCTTAAGAGTAGAGTGGAGGTGGGGGATCTTACAACGCTGACTCCTGATTAAGGAGTATGAGGTGGCTTGTGGAAGGGGCTTTCTCAAGCAGTGACAGTTGGACTTTCATAAGTGGTTGGGTTGGGCAGGAGGTGGTAGCAATGACTGTCCAGGATGCCACTTCATATCAGCCTGCATTTGTCATCTGAAGTTGCTGACCCCTGATAAAGTAAGTATATAGTGGTTTAGATCAGAATTTTCCAAACTCTGAGCTAAAGAATGGTATTATTTGACAGCCAATTGTTCTTGCCATTCTCCAAAACATTTATTGACAAAAAATAGTCTTTGAGAAAAGTATTTACAGATTTTTTTAATGACACATTCCAACAAACACTAAGGAGCAGGGGAGATCTTTTGTCTTTCTTTTAATCACCAATACTTAGCACAGTGCCATTGCAGGTGCTTTAATAAATGCTTATTGACTGACTGATCCAAACAAATCCTCTTCTAAAATGATTTTTCAGAAAAAGTAAGTTCACTGAGAGAAGGAAGCATCCTTTAAAACTGATATCAATGTTCATTGCATTTGACCAGAATGTTGTTAACACTCCACATTGGCTTACATTGTTGTCTCACAGTATATATTCTTCTTTTGGCTCTGCCATGACCAAAGGTCCTTTAATTCTCTTCAGCTGATTAAAAAATTTATTCACACATAACATCTCTGCATCCATTTTACACTTTGTGATTATTCAGGCTACTGAATAGTTTCAATGAGTAATCTCAGACTTTTGGGGAGTCTTTTACTTTCATTAAAAATTATTGAGTTCCCCAAAGAGCTTTTGTTTATGTGAGTTTATATAGATATTTACCATATTAGAAATAAAGTCTTAGTAATATTGTAAAAATAGTTTTGATTTGGTGGACCCCTGGAAGGGTCTCAGGAACTTCCAGGACCACATTTCGAGAACCAATGATATATGATAGAATATATATCTAGATGATATATGATAAGAACATAAACTAGGGTTGAAGTTCTGTGAATGGAAAATGAGGTAGATACATGAGAGATGATGTGAAGATAAAAAAACAAAATTTGGCAATAAGGGGCAAATAGAATCTCTGGATGAAAGAGTATGAAATTTTTATTAATGTAAATTTATTGAAGATAGGGATTAATTTTTACTTTGTGTTTTTATTCTTTAGTACATGGTGGACACTTAATAACTGCTTACTGGTTTGACTGACTAAGTCTAAATAGTTCCTTAGTGGGGCAGCTAGGTGGCACTGGCCCTGGAGTCAGGAGGACCTGAGTTCAAATCTGACCTTAGACACTTAACACAAAAACTAGCTGTGTGACCTTGGGCAAGTCACTTAACCCCAATTGCCCTGCAAAAATAAACTAAGATTACCAAGGACAGAAGGTCTTTTGGGGGCAGCTAGGTGACACAGTAAGTAGAGCACTGGCCCTGAAGCCAGAAGGACCTGAGTTCAAATTTGGCCTCAGACACTTAACACAAAAACTAGCTGTGTGACCATGGGCAAGTCACTTAACCCCAATTGTCCTCCAAAAAAGCAAAAATAAATAAATAAATAGTTCCTTAGAACACTGAAACAATTCACAGATCTACCAGTAGTCATTCCTGTCTTTTCTCAGTCTAACAATGTTTTCCCATCTAGCCTGATGGTTGTGATATGATATGGTATATCATATGTGAAACATAATTTTAATTTTCATTTTTCTGATTATCAGTAATTGAAAATATTTTTCAGATAGTTGATTTGTAGTTCATTTGAAAACTATTTATTGCTGGGTATGGTGGTGTACAATCTGGAATCCTTGCTACCTGGAAATCACTGAAGTTCAAGTGGACTGAATTGAAGTAAATTAAGCCAGTTGGGTATCTGAACTAAGTCTGGTGTCAATCTGTTGAACCCCCAGGAATGGGGAGCCACCAGGTTGCTTAAGGTGGTATAAAATGGCCCAGGGTGGGGAAAAAAAGAAGGTTAAAGCTCTAGTGCTGACCCATATTGGTACCAGGCCCATGAGTGGCTACTATATTTCCAGTCTAGAAAAGATAGGAGAAGGGAGGAAGGGAGGAAGGAAGAAGGGAAGAAATGAAAGGAGAAAGGAGGGAGAAAGAAAGGAGGAAAGGAAGGAAGAAAAAGAAAATTGTTATCATTTAAGCAGTTGTCTGTTAAGGAATGGCTCTTAATGATTGAATTTAAACATAAAATTGAATTTCCTATAAATTTTGGACAGCAGACATTTGTCAGAGATAATCTAATACAAAAATTTTTTAATCCATATTTTTCTTCTAATTCTTGGTGCATTAATTTTAGGCAAAATTTTTTAATAAGTAATCAAAATTGTCTATTTTATCATTAATGATCTCTACTAGTTTATATTTGCTTACAAAAGTTTTCCCTTTCCACAACTGTGAAAGTTGTAACCTTCTATTTTCCTATATTTTAAAAATTCTATGATTTTTTAATATATGGATAGTTCATCCATTTGAAACATATTATGGCATGGAGTATATATAATGTG
This sequence comes from Petaurus breviceps papuanus, assembly GCF_028583685.1. Classification (NCBI taxonomy): domain Eukaryota; kingdom Metazoa; phylum Chordata; class Mammalia; order Diprotodontia; family Petauridae; genus Petaurus; species Petaurus breviceps. The sequence goes on along the minus strand of NW_027185698.1, from coordinate 15,729,965 downwards.
TTGAACTAAATTTATTTAGTGCAAATGTCTCTAAATAATTGGCTCAGATCCTAATGTTTGACATGAATTAAGTGTGTGAAATTCATTTCTTTAGCTTTTTAAAAGAGCACCTATCTTCCTTCATGTGCTATTAGAGTGTGAACATCAGTCTAAAGCATATCACAGATGATGTTCATGTATGCCTCTATGATTACAAAACATCTTACATACTTTAACACATTTGCTCCTCCCAACAGCTCTATAAAGTTATTGACACGTGTATTATTACTCCCATGAGGAAGCTGAGACTGAGTAGTTAAGTGACTTGTGTAGGGTCACACATCTAATAGACAGCATAACCAAAAGGAGAACCTGGTTTGTTGATTCCTTCTTTGCTCCTTATTCTTTGCATCCTGGGCCATCTCCAAGAGTCCTGATGAATATCAGGCCACTGGACCCAGATGACTCCAGAAGAGGAAGTGAGGCTGGTGAACTTGCCCAGCCCTCCCTCACTCAAATCCAAGTCAACTGCAAGTCATGTCATCATTCCCTGATATCATGGCCTTATTTGAGAACGGACAAACACAACAACAATTCTTTCTACTGTTTGGAGCTGAGGCAAAAACTTCATTAGAAGTGAATGACCCTCTCAATAAGCAGTTCAGCTGTGTAAAATCCATTGCATCAGTCCAGACCTGTGATTTCATTGATATGGGAGAACTCCCAAGAGTGGAAAACCCCTCCACTGAGACAGCTCAACGACTCACCTGTCACTTCTAGTCTTAGAGAGCTGCCTCAGGGTGCCATTGAGAGGTTTGGTGACTTATCTAGTCATACAGTCAGTATGGGCCAGAGATAAAACTTGATCCCCAGTGTTCCTGACTCCAAAGCTAGCTAGTACTCTATCCAATATGTCTTACTGCCTCTTATATTCCATTTAGAATGTGCTTACACGTGTAAACAAGTAGACACACAACAGGGCATGACCTATATTGCCAAAGATTAATTCCTAAGGTGGAAGCCTAAAATAAATCACTATAAATCAAAAAAAGACACTTAAGACCTCTAACATAGGCAGAGCCATAATGTCTCCAATACAGTTAGTCCTTTTCTTGGAAAGCAGTGGTTTTTCACCCTCTGGATTCCCGTTTACTCTTTTCTTTCCCCTCTGTGCTCTTATCTAATGGACCCCTTTTGCATTATGGAGATTTGGACTGTGATAGCTGAATTAGGAGTCACCCCATATCACCCTATTCCTCTCTGGATAATCTTTCTCCAAAAATTTGATTTTCCCCTGGGCAGTCTCCTCAGAAACGTGGTCTTGGGGAGGCTGGGGAGCACTCCCAGCAGTGGGACCACATTCCATTAGTTTATGTGTAACTTCCTTTGTTGGGGAGGCCAGCCTCTAGGTTAACTTCTGGAAGTAACTTTGGAAACTAATTCTCAGGCAAAACTCCAAGAAAAAGAGGCACATGTTGAGGAACTGACATAATTTTTTAACACCACAACCAGCATATTTCTGAAGGCAAATGGAGCCAGAACTGCTTGCCAAAACCAATATTGATCTAGTCCCTCATCCAATCAACAAATGCCATTGTTTATAAGATATAATTTTTCTTGGTGAAAGTTCAAAGTTAAACTCCAAGGATTTTCAAAACTATAAAAATGAGAGGCTTTCAGACTTAAAAAAAAAAAAAAAAAGCAGGGCTAGCTTTCCACTTCCATGGATATCCACAGTCACTATTTTTTTTAAAAGCAGCCAAAACCATTTTTTTTCCACAGGTAGTGGTAGGGGGAAAGAGAGATGGGGGGGGGGGGGGGAGAGGGGAAAGGGGGAGGGGAAGGGGGGGGGGGAAGAGGAGGAAAAGGAGGGAGGGGGGGGGGGGACAGAAGGAAGGAAGGGAGAAAGGGGAGGGAAGGAGAGAGAAGGGGGAAAGGGGAAGAAGGAAGGGAGAAGGAGAAGGGGATGAAAAGAGACAAAAACAGAGAGAGGGAGAATGGAAGAGAGGGAGGAAGGAGAGAGGTAAGTAGGGAAAAGGGGGAGAGAGGAAGAGGAAGAAGGGGAGGGGGAAAGAGAGAAAGACAGCAATAGAGAGAGGGAAATTCTGTCGTATAGCACAAAGTTCTCCAAATCTAAATCTTTAGAGAGCTAGTGTCAGTCATTGGACCGTCCATTCTTCAGGTGGCTAAGGCTGCAAAGAACACCCTGGGTTATTCTACTTCAGCACTGCCCACCTGGACAATTCCATGAGTCATCCTAGCTGTTCCTTCTTTCAGTTGCAGGCAGCTTTTTCTCTGCTTGGGTCCTGTCATAGTCCCTATTCCCATGGACCAAGCAGAGTAATCCCAGTTCCAAAGTGGAAACTCTTACAGAATGAAAAGAGACCAGAGGGCACATTGCAAAATTAGTCCTTGCAACCTTTTGGAGATCAAAGAGCCACACTCTCATGACACGGGCAGGTCAGGTTGAGAATACATGACTAGGCTGGGGTAATGCCAAGGCTGAGGAGCCCTGTCTGCTGCTAAACAACAACAACAAAAATCAGTCCAGCTACCTTCTTTAGGGCAAGGACCATGTACTCTCTTTCTGTCCATCTCTGCAGTACCCAGCACACTTTCAAGACTCTCGATACATTGTTTAAAGATGGATACAGTCCTGCAAAGTCAAAATGGGTCTATTGTTCCTGTGGAATAATCTCCTTTATATATCCAAAGCAGGTACTTTGGATGAACTGACATTGGGTGACCCCAAGACAAACCAACCATACAGGGGAAATACTTCAAGGACATTCAAAAGTGTGTCTCAGCAACTTAGGATTCTGGGAAGCCAGAGCAGCTGGGGAAGCAGTCATCGGAAATCGGGTGGTACTGTTTGAGTCAGAGGCAGAACCACAAATGACAGCAGGCTTCACAAAAAGCAACTAAACTGGAGGCCAAAGGTCAGTCTTCATACACATGCAATGCAGAAAAGGATGGTCTCAACATTGATTTGTATTTCCAGCTACAACCCACACACATCAATGGTCACGTAGTTATCAGAGTCACTGCTCGACACAAAGGACGACAAATTCCATGAATTAATGATGTATTTCAAGAGTGAGAACAAAAATGAAGAAGCCACTGAATTCAAGTAAATTTTGAAATGATTGAAAATTCCATCACCACAAGTCCAAAAGTATTTTTGTGACTCTGAGTCAGACAGCAGACATCACTTTATGGGACTTGTCTGCTACCTCTTGGAGAGAGCAGGACACAATGTTGATTTAAAGATGTTCATGCTCAATTTTAACTTCATTATAGCCTCTCCCTTCCCTGACCTCTTGTTGCCTTCCCATACCACAGATGTAGTGCCTAATGAGAACACCACCTTCTACTGTTCCATAATTGTCCCCTAATTTGTCTTGTCTTGTGTCTTGTCTCCCTTACCTCTAAACTGAAAGGCTACTATGGTGGGGGAAAAACATATGGATCTGGAGTCAGATGTTCTGAGTTCTAGTCTAGACTCTGTTGCTTCCTAGCAATATGATCAAGGGCAAAACTTAATTCTCTGTTCTCCCATCTGTAAAATGAAAATAATAGTATCTGTACTACCAACTGTTCCTGACAGGATTGTTGTGAGAATCCTATGGGTCAAATGGATCTTTATAAATATGGGTGCTTCTTCTGAATAGAATTTGAGGGGGTTTTTTTTGGACTTTCCTTCCCAGTGCATGTAGGTTGGTTGGGTTGTCAAGTTGAATCAGATTGTCATATTTTTATAAAAAGTTAGATCCTGATACTCTATAATTTTCACTTCCCCTTAAAATATGGTCATTCTTGGATGTTTTGATTTTTTATTTTATATCAGTGGAGGTTGTTGGTTTAAGAATTCTGCCCAAGTTTTGCCTAAAGTCTACCAATTTTGGTCCAGAGCATGAGGAAATTGAAGGCCTAGCAAAGATGCTAGCAATGAATAATTTATAAATCCCATTGCATGATGTAGAAAGGATTTTATATTTAAACTGATGTAGTTAAAACACATATGGCCTGCTCACCTGCCCTTCCTTCCTTCTTCCTTCCTTCCTTCCTTCCTTCCTTCCTTCCTTCCTTCCTTCCTTCCTTCC
>NW_027185698.1:15695050-15725873 GCF_028583685.1 Petaurus breviceps papuanus | reverse complement strand
TCCTTCCTTCCTTCCTTCCTTCCTTCCTTCCTTCCTTCCTTCCTTCCCTCCCTTTCTCCCTTCCTCCTTTCCTCCCTTCCTCCCTCCTTCCTTCCCTCCCTCCCTCCTTCCCTCCATCCTTCCTTCTTTCCTTCCTTGCTTCCTTCCTTCCCTCCCTCCCTCCTTCCTCTTTCCTTCCCTCCTCCCCTTCTTCCTCCTTCCCTCCCTCCCCCCTTCCTTCCTTTCTTCCTTCATTCCTTCCTCCTTCTGTTGTCCCTCCCTTCCCCTTGATCTCTGTCCCAGCCTCCTTTTCCTCCTCCTTTACCTTGGCCTCCTGGGTGCCACTTTCAGTTTTCTGCAACTCTTGCTGTCAGATTGTGGGTAAAGTGACTAGGATAAGAGAGCTCTTAAGACGCCAACAGCCCATGCCAACCCAAACATTCATGTGATAACAGCCCCACCACAGAACGTTAAACTACTGTTGGGGAACAGCTTAAGGATGGAAAAGCTCTTTTTCCTCCGCTTCTGCTTTTCACTCAGAGAGTCCCATAATTCCTTAAAAAAAAGTCACCTGGGTTGGCCTGGAGATATATATATATATATATATATATATATATATATATATACACACACACATATATACATATATATACATATATATGTATATGTATATGTATGTATGTATGTATAAGATGGTTGTTATTATTAATATTATACATGAGTACAACATAAGAACATAACATACAGGATAATCCTGGAGGAAAGCAGAAAGAAATCCCTTCAAAGGAGAGGCTAAGCCATGTTTTAGTAGTTCTATGGCTCTGTTATTCTGTTCTAGAGCTGAGATTATACCCACCTTTGCCAGATTTGCTGCTTTTAAAAAATTATTTGTTTGATTTCATGACATTTCCCCTTTTCTCATGGTCTTCACTCCTCCTAAAGAGACTATATGGTTTGTGTGCGTCTGCTAGGGGATATTAAGGCCCAGATGGAGAAATTGGCTCATTTGGAAATTTGGCAGGTGGGCCAGGCCAAGTGCAAAAAGTAACTTCATTCAGATCTAAATAAAACCAATTCTTTCCATTTGAAAACACTTGCATTGTAATAAAAAAGTCTGGCTAAACTAACTTCTTCAAGACCTAAAAATTCAAACTGAAAGATTTATGATTTCATGGGAATAGATACTCTCGCTACTGATGCAGATTTTAGTACATTGTTTTCTTAAATTGCTTTAGCTAAAAAATGTATCACCTGGTGGCCAATCTAGCAATGAGATTTTCTGAAAGCCCTCAGATGACAGAAGTCCATTATCAGGGCCATTTTTTTAAACCTCCCCAGGTTAGTAGTACCTTCCAGAACTTGTAGTCTGTTAATAGTGCTTTCAAAAACTCTATCACTTCCATGTCATATAAAAGCATCAAACAGGACTTCAAGAGTTGAAAAAATTAAATAATTACATTCATTTAAACTAATTATCCTTATTGACTCAACAAACATCACCCCTAAAGAGAACTAAATTTAAAAATTCTTATTAATTTAAAAAATATATACAAGGAGGTGGTTTTTTAAAAAATCAACTGAGTGGTGGTTCTTTAACATTGTTTTTCAGCTCAATAAAAGTGTTTTTTAAATTAAGTTTATTAGTTTTTAGGCCCTGACCCAAGCTTCCTTCTCCACTACGGCAGTCTCTGACTATAAATTTGATGACAGGATAGTTTAGTCACAAATAGATCAGAGGAGCCTGGGTAAAGCTCAAGATTCCTGTTGAATTTTGCATTTGCACTATACTTAGTATTTGCATACACGCTACATTTTACAATTTTCTCATGGTCTTTCTTGTTTGGGTCTTGTCTCTGCACCTAGATTGTAAGCTCTTTGTTAGTAGGGGTGATGTCTTCTACATCTTCCATGTTTCTCAAGAACCTTGTTTACTGAATGAAGTGCCAGTCCTAGAGTCAGGAGGACTTGACTTCAAATCGGCCTCAGACACTTCCTAATTGTGTGACCCTGAGCAAGTCACTTAACCTCTGTTTGACTCAGTTTCCTCTAAAATGTAAAATGGGGGTGATAATAGCCCTTGCCTCCCAGGATGATTGTGAGGATCAAATAAAATAATATTTGTAAAGCACTCAGCACAGTGCCTGGTACATAGTATGTTCCATATAAATTCTTCCTCCCTTCCCTTCTTCTTCCAGTGTGTGCACTTTTATGAAATCTGAGAATTTTTAAAAGTGAAGGAGACTTCAGAGAGATTATCAGCTGGTTATGAGCCTTGACACAATGTTTTTTGAGGAGAAGGCATTCAATAAGTATTTTCTTTTCAGAATGAATGGATGTTATAGTTGGGGAAACTGAGGCCCAAGAAGATTAAGTAATCATGCTAATTTTATTTGCCTTCTATTTTACAATGAAGCTCCGAATCTCTTTGTCTCATTTGATCTGCACAATAATCCACTAAAGTCAATATTGCAAGTAATTGCAATTAAAATTGCAAGTAATCGCAAGTAAAATCTGATGTTATAGATGAGTAAACCGAGAGTTTGAATACTTTGCCAAAGGTCACACCAGTGAAGCTCATACTGGTTTTCTCTTTCTAATTCCAGTGTTCTATCTTGCACTTTCTTTATTAGGTACTTGGTAAATAGGTTTTGATTAAAGTATATGTTTGTAAACCTAGATGCCTTTAAAATAAATTTTTATTATTGGTATGGTGGCTGGAGAGTCAACTTACAGAGTTAAGAAGGCCTCCATTCAAGTCCTTCCTCTGACATTTTTTAGCTTGGACAAGTCATTTAACCCTGCCAACTTTCAGACTGAAAAGGTACAGAGCAAGTGCCCATTTACATTAGCAGAGGGAATTTCTTCATTAGGAGTTGACAATAGCAATGAAATCCCTTCCTCAAACAAAGAAAAATTACCTTATGCTATCTTCAATTTAAATATGTTTTTGAAAAGTAATTTTAGTTTCCCCAAATTCAGTCAATCAGAAGGTAATTACTGACTGCCTTCTGTGTACCTAGTACTACATACAAGAAATCCCTTTTGTTTGGAGAATTATTTGAGAATGTTGTAACGTCTCTTGACATAATCAGAGGCACTTGGGTCTCACGTTAATTTCTTCCCCATATGGCAGGGAGTCAATGCTCTGGGGCCTCCTGGTCCTCATTCAACATGTGATCCTGTACCCACAGCATCTCCAGGCCCCAACATGTGTCTATCTGAATTTGCACAAATTGGGTGTGGCTCTAAAACAGCCAGTATCTAGCTAAGCTTTTGGAGTCTTCTGTCCCATACTTCATGCCCTCCCCCTTAGCTCCTAGCCCCAGGCCCTCCAAGGGCCCACCCCTACCACTAAACTTTATAGAAAGTCAGTTATTCCAAGCAACATTTAGACTGGGCATATCTGGGGACTAAGGTAACACATTAAAAGAATGGCATATGGTATCCTGGGCAAAAGGGAGTCACCACTTTTAAATTATCCTGAAAGTCTTAGAAGGGATTTTTTTTTAAGAGGACAAATTAGAGCCTGTGTTGTTCAGTACTGAACTCACACTGAAAATATCCCTTCACTTTCCATTAAACTGTGCGTTGTTGTGGCCTTGGAGAGCAGTGTTTCTGTAATTTGGGTTTTTTTTAAACAGCCTCTGCATGGAATATGTGGATATGTGGTTGATACAAATATTTTCATTCCGGTATTTTTATTACTTAAGGCAAAGAGGACTGGTTTACTTCAGGAGACTTCCCATTCCTAGGAGGCTCTAGCAGGGCCCCAACAGTCCAATCATTTCTTCATGAGGTTTAATAGTAAGCTGGAACCTTATTATAGGGGCCTAAGCTTGGGTCTTAGAACTCTGAGTCCCAGCTGCCCCTCAGAACTGTGCCAGAGAAGCAGCTTCATGCCTCCTGGCCCAAAGCATCCTTCCTTTTTGGCAGTGTCCACTGCACTCAATGTAAAGCCAGAAGAGGGTGGAAAAATTGCACAGCCAGGGAAACCAGCAAGAACTCAAGCCAAGTATTTGATATTTGCACCCAATTCCTTCCACTATGGCATAAAGTGGACTTTGAAAACCAACTCTGAAATCCAGCCCACTCAGTGTCTAAGGACCTTTGGACAATGAAACATCCTTCAGTGCTTCCTAAGTCTGTGCTTCAAGAGCCTCTCTTATGGTTTTATGTATTTATTTCATTTCTTCCCAACTATAAGCACCTTGGAGACAATGAACATGTCTTGTATTTATATTCCTTCAAATACAAAGCTAGATTATCTCCCATTTACAGTGTATTTATCTTGGATATGGTGCTAGGTACACAGAAGGCACTCAGTAACTACCGACTGATGAAATCTGAGGAGGCCAAGACTGTATGGCTATAGACCTGAAGGGATGAGACAAAGGGATAGACCATTCAGTTATTTCTGTTTTCTCATGAGCAGCTTGGATCACCATATGACTGATCATAAAGACTGGTGTAGTGGGAACCCTGGATTGAAAGGCAGAAGACCGTTAAAGTTTAGACCTGGGAAGCAGTTTAGAGATAATCTAACTCAATTTTCTCATTTTTACAGATGGGGAAATTGAGATCCAGAGAGTAAGACCCTTGACTTCCCCAGGGTCACACAGGTCATAAACCTAAAGTTATCCTGGGCTAGATTAAAAGAGGGAAAGTGTTTAAAACTAGGAAAGTGAAAGCATCTCTATTCTCTGCTCTGGTCAGATCACCGTCTGAATGTGGTGGTTAATTTCAGGCTGACATTTTTTAGGAAGGACATTGCTGAGCTAGAGAGCTTTCAGAAGATGGTACCTCCAGTGTTAATGAAAGGACGATTTGGCTGTTCTCCTTAGTCTCTCCCAGCACTACTGCTAACACTGAGTTACTGCTTGAAGGTACTCCATTGAGGTGAAAAGAAAAGAGAGGTGATGAGAAGAAAGGAGAGAAGGAATAAGAGAAGATGAGAGGGATGGGGAGGGGAAGAATTATGCCCAGCTTCCTTTCTGCCAATCCAGACTCAGGTTTCCTTCCACACATTCAGCCATACAAAAAACCTCATGTGTAGCACAGTGCCTGGGACATGGTAAGCATTTAGTAAATGTTCTTTGGCTGACTGACTGAAATAACTGAGGAGAGAACCCTGCAGAGGAAACCTTAGACTGTGAGCTCCTTGAGGGCAAGGGCTGTCTTTTGCCTTCTTTTGCATCTCTGGCACTTAGAACCTGACACATAGTGAGTGTTTAATAAATCTTGCTGACTGAATTGTACTATCCCTAAGTGTAATTGAGAAATAGTAGACTTCCCCTCATTTACCCCTAATTTACCATTTGTCTGCTATGTGGTAAAGTATTCACTAAGGGATAGATTGAACTAGGTGGTCTCAGAGATTCAATAATCTGTGAAATAACTGAGAAGTCAAACCCATGTACCCTGATCCCAGACATAGTGCCCTTTATACACTATAACATACTCCCTTCAAGTCTCAAGATTTTGTTCTAGACCTATCCCTATCATTACTGAATTCTGTGACCATAGATAAATCCTGTCTCCTCTTCCGGGCTTTAGTTGATCTCAAGAGGGGGATAAATCCTGTCTCCTCTTCTGGGCTTTAGTTGATCTCAAGAGGGGGCTGAGTTATATGTCTAAGGTCTCTTCTGGCTCTAACCTTCTTTGACAAGGTGACCACAAACACCCACCACGAATTCCTATGACACAGCCTCAGTTCTGGGGACTGGCTAACAGTTGCAAATAAATTCCTCGGTGATACAAATAGAGAACTGAGCTGATGAAATTTTCACTTTTTGTGAAAGGTAACTCTAGAATGTGTCTTCTAGTGAAATTGTTTCCCCCTCATAATAAATGCATACTGGATTGGCCATGAAGCACACGTCTACTGACCTATCTCCCCAGCTCTAGGAAATCGACAGCAAATTTCTTTGAAAAGAGACCCTTTGACTCTTCTGCTGCTGCTTTTTGCCTAGTCATATAGTGCTGGTTTGCTAATATCTCCTTTGCTATTTATGAGTAAGAGAGTTTGGATATTACTTTCAGGGTGCAAAAATGTGGTGCTGAATGGAAAAGTCTGGAAGCCCTATTGAAGTCACATGTGCAATAACTTCCAGGTGCAAAGCCCCAAGCACAATCATTTATGAGTTATTGGTCCCCATGCTTCTGAAAATAACTCAACATTTCTACAGGTGCAGCCGGTGCTGAACTAACTAGTAAGTGCGCCAGGTACACGTCCAGAGATCTCCTCTCTTGGTGGCACTGAGGTTATTAGAAAGTGGAAGACAAATTGGTTTCTGCCCACAGAAACCCTGCTGTCTAGTACAATTTGTGAAGCATTTTTAGATGCACACAGCACCCCTGTGCACTTTGCCCATTCTTCTGCCAAAGCTTTGGAGCTCTAGCTCCTCTCTCCCCCTCCTCCCCAAGTCCAGATCTGGTGTAGTACTTACGGTTGAAGGATATACTCCTAGTGGCAAGCATCCTTAGCAGCCACCATCAAGGCCTAACCTGCTGACCCAGGCCCAGAAGGAAGTCGCACCCCTCATTAGGTCTTCCAGCTCTTGCTGCCTCATTGTGTCAGGCTATAGTCTCCAGGAGAAAATTAAGTGTTCTTAGAATTCATATGAAAGGATATTGTTACATCCTTTTAGGTGTGTATGAGTTGGATTAGAGTTTGCCTCAGTCCCTCCCAATTGTCAAATTCTACGATTCTAGAATTCTTTGTTATATAATTTTATCTCTTGAGGTGATGTGGAAGAGTGGTTAAGTAGCCCGATATCATACTCTTTATCTCAGTTCTACTAGTGATTTGTTTGTGTGACTTTGGGCAAGTCAATATCTCCTGGCCTCAGAAAACTTACATCTACAAATGAAAGGATTGCGTTATATCAGGTATTCTTAGCCTGGGGAGAGCGGGGTTGGGTCTGTGAATTTTAAAAAGCTAGATAGCTATATTTCAATGTAATTGGTTTTCTTTGTAATCCTATGTGTTTTACTTTATGCGTTTAAGAATGTTATTCTGGCTTCACCAGACTACATTAAAAATGAAGAACCCTAACACTAAATGTTCCCTTTTTGCCTTTAGCTTAAATGGTTTTGTTTTATAAGCATTGCTTCATGGCTACCTAGGGCAGTTCAGTGGGAGGCAAAGACTGAAATAAGCCTTAGGCCCCATTTTTTAGCAAATACTGGGTAAAAGTTCTATCTTCATGCAGGCAGCTATGTGTTAGCCATATTGGTAACATAGCAGAGAACTTCTGAAGGATATGTGAGGAATCTTGGCCCCCTCTCTCCAAGAGAGACTTTGATTCCTGCCTGGAGGGGAGCCAAAGAAGAGACTGGATTTAACAAGAATCAATGGAGTACTTATTATGTACTAGGTGCTATGCTGAGGCCACAGAAGAGGACATAGTAGTAGAATGGAAAAAGCTTTGAATTTGGAGTCAGGGAACCCAGCTTGGAAACTCATTCCTGCTAATTATCAGTGTGATCTTAGACAAGCCCTCTTCAGGTCCTAAATTCCTTCCTTGCCTGTAAAATGGGTATTATAATTGCTTGTTATTCAGTTCCATCCCCATTTGAGGTTTTTTTTTTTTTTTGGCAAGGATAATGGAATGGTTTGCTATTTCCTCCTCCAACTTATTTTACAGATGCAGAAACTGAGGTAAACAGGGTCACGTGACTTGCCCAGGGTCACAAGCTTGTAAGTATCTGAGGTCATATTTGAACTCAGGAAGATGTGTCTTCCTGCCTTTAGGCCTGGCACTTTAGCCACTGTACCACCTAGCTGCCCCTAACTGCCCATAGCTTTTAGAAAAAACTCATTGTGTTTTAAATGGAGCTATTTGACTATCCCTTTAAACCCAAATCATTCTGGCTTTTATTGAATATTCAATAATGGGTTTCTATGGCTTATTGATTTGACCTTTGTCTTGCCTCTGGTCTCTGATAACTCTGGAGTAGAGAACCTGACTGAGCACTGAATATTATGTGTGGCTTTGCCTCACTCATTCACTGGAAAGTCAAGATATCAGCCTTGTGATGTCATTGGTCCCCTTTGAGAATGACGAATGAACAACTGCCTGTAGGACCTACCTATATCACTGATTGTTATTAGGATCAAATGAAATAATGTGTGTAATGTGCTCTGCCAGTCTCAAAACACTATATAAATGCCAGCTAGTCTTATTCCCAAGCAAAAAATTGTTAAAGGTACTACCATACTAGCTTCCTACCCCACATCCCTCTAATATCCCCTGCCTTTGTGTATACTTTCTGTACCCCTAGTTTTCTGAAAAAGCACTCTGGTGACCTTTCCTACATTATGTGCGGCAGGTCTCAGTATATTCCACTCATTGTGCCCTTCTGCCCAGTGAAAGGGCAAAACTCTCAGTCACCAGTTAATAGGCCATAAAACCATAGTCTTAGAATTAAAAGGCATTTTAAAGGTTATTTAGTCCAACTTCTTGCCCCATGTAGGAATACTTTCTTCAACATCCCTGAGAGTTGGTTAGCCACTCTCTGCTTAAACACCTTCATGACAGGAAGTTAACTACTTCACAGAATAGTGCATTACATCATAAGAAAATTCTAATCACTAGAAGGTCCTTCCTTCCCTATGTTGGTCCAAAAGCTGCTTCCCTGGGATTTTCATCCATTGGTGCTAGGTGTGTAGGTGTACATCTGGACCAAAATGAAGTCATTTTAATCCCTCCTTCAAATGTCACCCATCTGTAAAATGAGAGGGTTGGATTAGATCAGGGCTTCTTAAAGTTTTTCCACCCTAGACCCCTTTTTGCTTTTTGGCAGACTCGATGGCATTGTGTAGCTTGAGGGTATGTGCAGTGCAAAGTTCGAATGCTTTGTGTTCAGAACTTGGGCTGTGATAAAGTTGCACTATACAGCATGGATAAGTACTGCCAGAAACCCCTCAGATTCATTACACTTTTGATTTTGAATTAATTTTTGGCCATTGCACATTTAGAAACCTTTTGCTGTTCCCAAATTTTTCATGACCCCACACGGGGTCACAACCCACAGTTTAAGGAATGCTGGATTAGATAGTCTCTAGGGCAGTGATTCTTAAAATTTTTGTGTGTAATGAAACTCTTTGACAGTTTGGTGAAGCCAATGTTTTTTAATACATAAAATAAAATACATAGGAATACAAAGGAAACCAATCATATGGAAATATAATTCTTGAATTATTTGAAAAATTCAAAAACCCAGGTTAAGAATCTGTAACCTAGGGTTTCTTCCAGCTCTAAATCCCATGTTCTTATGTTCCTAAAACCTGGGACAACAAATTGAATGGGTGCTTGAGTGGATTTCATCTCCCAGAAGAGCTCTTAGAAGTTTCCCATAGGATTTGTGTTTTTAACCACTCTCATAGCATTGTGCACCCAAACTTTTCTCATGTCACTTTGTGAAAAGATTAAGTTCTCATAAGTCACTAAGTGATTCCCCTTCAAAGTTTTTTGCTTCTTGTGTACCTCTCTCCTCTTACTCAAAATGACTATCTCAGCGTTCTTCATGTACATGCTAGAAATTCAGTAATGCTTGTCTATTAACATACATCATGTAACATCGTGATTATAGTACTAAAGGAAGGAGAAGAAAATCAGCACTATGTGCCAGACACTGTGCTAAGCACTTTACGGATATTGTTTCATTTGATCCTCATAACCTTGGAAAGTAGGTGCTATTATTATCCCTATTTTACATTTGAGGAAATTGAGGCAGGCAGAGATTAAATGACTTACCTAGGGTCACACAGCTAGGAAGTGCCTGAGACTGAATTTGAACTTAGGTCTTGCTGACTCTAGGGCCAGAGCTCTATTCAATATGTCACCTAAATGTCTTTAGGTGCTAGAGGCAGTAGGCATTACCATGTGGTCAGATGGGAATAGCTGATGATATTTAATCCAAAATCCAAATAAAAAAGGGGTAGCAGCAGATTAGAGGGCCACTAGGAGAGGGAAAATTCCAGAAAACTAACACTCCAAGGTGAGAAAGGGTTTCAGCTTCAGTGGCATCTGCCATGTATCAAAACTGGAAAACCTCCCATGTCTGAGTTCTGTCTCCTGGCAACAAGCTGTGCCTTACTATTTTTTGGCTCTGCCTCCTGCAGTTCCTTGGCATGGTTCGGGGCTCTCTTGCTGCTGCCACTCTTGTCCACCTCCACAGTTTGTAAGCTGCTCAAGATCCGTCCGGGCCTCCAAAGGAGCTGGCAGCTGCTTCTCAGCTATGAGATTGCTGTCAAGTTTCTTAGCTGTCATATCCCGAATCTCTATCCTGCTGAGGTTTCTCATCCTTGCTGCTACTGCCACTAATACTGCTTCAGGAAACTGTCATTGTTCTCATAGAGTGATATTGCCTGGACTGTATGCCTCAGAGCTGGTCAACATAGTTTCAGCTCTCTCTTGAATCAACCTAACAGTTCCTTTCCTGTGTACTCTTTCAATCCCTGTCTGGCTCCTTGTAGCTGGTGCTCAGATGCACCAATTGCCTTGAGGCTTTGATTGATCTTCAGAAACACTGGAAGGGAGGTGACAAAAACCAACAGCCTTTGTAAAGGCCCACATTCCTCTTGTCTTCGGCATTCTCCTATATTCTCTTTCGGCTTACTTCTCTTTCCTTTTGGTGCCATTTCTTTTCTTCTTTTCTGACCCTTCAATACCCAGTCTACTGTCAGGGCTTTCATGTTAGAACACAGGAAGAAAACATCTTGACAGAGAAGGGATAGATTCAAGATGCCGAATACATGTTGGGAGCACAGCCAGTATGGGAATATGTTTTGCTTGACTACACATATCTGTTACAAAGTCTTTGCTTTTTTCCTTTTTTTTCCCTAAGGGGATAGTGGAAGATAAGGATGGAGATAGGGTAGCAAAAAAGAAAAAAAAAGGCACTGAAGTATCTTTTTAAAAATTTGTTTATTTTAAATAGTATTTATTTTTTCCAATTATAGATTTTGAAGGGGAGAAGGCAAGACAATTGAGGTTAAGTGATTTGCCCAAGGTCACACAGTTAATAAGTGTGTGAAGTGTGTCTGAGGTCAGATTTGAACTCAGATCCTCCTTACTCCAGGGCCAGTGCTGCATTCACTGTGCCACCTAGCTGCCCTTCCAATTACATTTTAATACAATTTTCAACATTCATTTTTTAAAATATCATTTTGAGTTCCAAATTATTTCCCTTCTCCCTCTTCCCTAAGATGGTAAGCAATTTGATATAGGTTATATATGTGCAATCATGTGAAACATTTCTATATTAGTCATATTGTATAAGAAGAAACAGAAAAAAAGGAAAAAAACTATGAAAAAAATAAAACGAAAATAGTATGCTTTGATCTGCATTCAGATTCCATCAGTTCTTTCTTTCATTTTCCATCATAAGCCTTTTGGAATTGTCTTAGATCACTGTATTGCTAAGAAGAGCTAAATCAGGGTGGCTAGGTGTCGCAGTGAATAGAGCACTGGCCCTGGAGTCAGGAGTTCCTGAGTTCAAATCCGGCCTCAGACACTTAACATTTACCAACCATGTGACCTTGGGCAAGTCACTAAACCCCGAATGCCCTGCCTTCCCCCTCCAAAAAGCAAAAAAAAAAAAAAAATAGAGCTAAATCAATCATTCTTGATCATCATACAATGTTGTTGTTACTGTGTACAATGTTCTACTGGTTCTGCTCACTTCACTTTGCATCAGTTTCTGTAAATCTTTCCATGTTTTTCTGAAATCTGCCTGCTCGTCATTTCTTATAGCACAATGACATTCCATTACAATCATATACTACAACTTGTTCAGCCATTCCTCAGTTGATAGGTATCCCCTCAATTTCCAATTCTTTGCCACCACAAAAAGAGCTGCTATAAATATTTTTGTATATGTAGGTCCTTTTCTCTTTTTATGCTCTCCTTGGGATACAGACTTAGTAGTAGGATTGCTGGATCAAAGGGCATGCACTTTGTTTACCTTTTGGGCATAGTTCCAAATTGTTCTCCAGAATAGTTGGATCAGTTTCCAACTCCACCAACAGTGCATTAGTGTCACAATTTTTCCACATCTTCTCCAACATTTATCATTTGCCTTTTCTGCCATATTAGTTAATCTGATAGGTGTGAGTTGATAAGAGATCTTTTTAAAGAAAAAATGCAGAGAAGAGAGCAGAAGGATGGCTAGAAAGAAGCATAGAAAGGCAAAGCACTTTTAAAATCTACTAGTTGAACTACTTATATACTTGAAAAGCAAGTTGTATATTATAGAGATCTTCAGTGTTAGGTACAATTCTTTTTCTGTTCTAATACATATGGGAACGCCTATTTTATTTAGTGTTAAGTTTAGAATTTTAAAAAATTATGGAGGGAGAGGAGTTAGATTAGACCATTTCTAAACTACTTTGCAGGGATCTTTTAACACTCCATGATTTGATACTTGCATAACCAATCTTCCAAAACTTTGAATATAAAATGCATTTAAAACTAAGACCACATTGTTTAATTTTCATGATGATGATGAATTTGTGATAATTCAGAAGTGTTTTCAGGATGTTAGAAATTTCCACAATCATCATTCTGAATCAGTGTGATATATAATAGAAAGAACCCTGGACTTGGAGGCAAGACATTTGGGTTTGAGTCAGCTTTGCATCATACTAGCCAGGATAGAGTGCTAGACCTGGAATTAGGAAGAACTGAGTTCAAATCCAAACCACAGAAATTTGCTACCTGTGTGACCCTGGGCAAGTCTGCCTCAGTTTCATCGTGTAAAATGGGGACAGTAATAGCACCTACCTCCTAAGGTGGTCATGAGGATCAAATGAACTAATATTTGTAAAGTGCTTTGCTAATCTTAAAGCACTTTACAGAGTATCCCAAAAGTTTAAATGTAGTTTTAAGCTACTCGAGCAAATTATTACCTATTATTATATGACCTTGGGCAAGTATTTCACTTCTCTTGACTTCAGTTTCTTCATCTGCAAAATGGGGATAATAAGCTTTGTACTACAAGGATATTGTGAAGGAAGTCAAGACAAGTAAAAAAAAAGAATTTATTAAGCACTTACTAGGAATCAGGCCCAGTGCTAAGTATAGGGTTATAAAGGAAAACAAAAAGACTGCCCCTGCCCTCAAGGAGCTTACATAATAATTGGGGAAGGCCACACATTAAGAAGGGGTTGAAAAGCTGGGGAGGGGATGAGTAGGTGTGTGAATGTGAAAGAGATACTTGGGGGGGGGGGGGGGGGGAGGTGTAAAGGGGGAGAGGAATGATGGCAAAGCCCAAAGAATGATCTGGGTCATTCCTCAAAATGGAGGTTCCTCGAAGAACTCACCAATAGGAGAAGAGGGCCTCAGGTGGGAAAGAAGAAGCAGCTGAGGCACAGTGCTGAAAGGGCTTTGTATACTTAAAGCATTGTATTGAATTGTGTGACTAATTGAGCTATTATTGTTATTTCTCCTTGTACTATATATTATCCTTATACTGCAGAATTCAGAGTGTGTACAGGCTATATCTCTGATTTTTCTTTATCAATCAGGGAGTCAACAAGCATTTATTAAGGCCGTAGTACATGCCCAGCAATTCAATTGCTAGCCACATAATACTAGGTGCAAACAATATTAATAAATGATAAATAGACTTATTTCCACATAGTCCATGGTGTGGTTGAATGCAAGGAGCACATGATTATCAAGTTTTCAGACTTGAAGTTGGGGGAGACAGGTTTAAGATCCATAAAAATATCTTAGCAGCTAAGCTCTGGAGATTAAAAAAAAAAAAGGCAAAAGAAAAATAAACCAGGCTTTGCTCTGAAGAAACTAATGCGCTAACAAGAGAGACAACATTCAAACAACTATGTACAAACAAGAGGTGAAGAGGATAAATTAGAGATAATCAAGAAAGGGGAGGCACTAGCATTAAGGAGGACCGGAAAAGGCATCTTAGAGAAAGCAGGATTTTAGCTGGTACTTGAAGGAAGGCAGAGGGGCTAGGAGATAGAGATGAGGAGGAAGAGAATGCCAGGCATAAGAGAGACTCAGTGAAAATGTTCAGACTTTGGAGAGAGATTGTCCTGTGCCAGGAACAGGAAGGAGGCCAGAGTCACAGCAGCATGTGTGGAAGGGACAAAGGTATTAGAAGGCTGGAAAGGTAGGAAGGGGGCCAATTTATGATGGGTTTTGAGTGTCAAACAGAAGACTTTCTATCTGATCCTGGAGGTGATAAGGGGGCCAGAAAGGAAATAGGAAGAGTAACTTGGTCAGATCTGAGGTTTTTAGGTAGATCAATCTGACAGCTAAGTGGAAAATGGATGGGAATGAGAAGAGACTTGAGTCAGGAAGACCAACCAGCTATGGCAGTAGTTCAGGCATGAGGTGATGAGGGCCTACACCATGGTAGTAGATGTGTTAGAAGAGAGAAGGCAGTGTATGCATATATACATACACATAAATATATGTATTCTACATATACACGTATGTATACATATATACACATACACAAACATATATGTGTGTATACACATACACGTGTGTGTGTGATGTGAAGGTAGAATCGACAGGATTTAGCAACAGACTGGATAGGAGGGCTATGAAAGCATGAGAAGTCAAGGGTGACACCTAGGTTGTGAGCCTGGGTGACTAGGAGTATGGTGGTGTCATCAACAGTAACAGAAAAATCAGGAATAAGGGGAGGGCTTGGGGGAGAAGATAATGGGTTCAGTTTGGGACCTATTAAGTGTAAGATGTCTTGAGTTTAAGGTATCTGGTTCAAGATGTCCAATAGGCAGTTGGAGATGAAAGACTGGAGGTTAGGGCTGAATAAATAGAAATAATAACTGAATCCGCAGGGAGTTGATAAGATTACTAATTAAAATAGTACAGAGGAAGAAGAGAAGAGGGCTTTGGGGGATACCCATGGTTAGTGGGTGTGATCTGAATGAAGATCCAGCAATGAGACTGAGAAAGAGTAGTCTGACAGGAGGAGGAGGACCAGGAGAGAGCAGTGTTGTGAAAACCTACTGAGAAAAGAATATAATGGAGAAGGAGATGACAATGTCAAAGGATGCAGAGGAACAGAAGGGAAACAGAATGAGAAAAGGTCATTAGATCTGGCAATTAAGAAATCTCTGGTAACTTTGGAGACAGCTGTTTCAACTGAATGATCAGGTCAGAAGCCTGACTGCAGAGTTAAGAAGTTAAGAAGAAAGTGAGAAGAAAGGAAATGAAAGTACCAATTGTAGATAGCATTCTCAAGGACTTTAGCTACCAAAGGGAGGTGAGATATGGGGAAGGACCAATTAAATGAGGGTTGGTTTTTTGTCTTTTTGAGGATGGAGAGACATGAATATGTTTGTAGGCAATAGTAGGGCAGTAGCCAGTGGCCAGGGAGAGAGCGAACATTAGTGAGACAGTAGATATGACAGAAGGGGGCAATCTGCTGGAGAAGGTGGCATAGAATGGAGGCTAGGCAAGTAAAGGGTTTAGCCTTGGCAAAGAGAAAACCATAGTAGATTAATTTTCTCATTTATCTAGATTCTGTGTAAATAGGAACTATTCTAGGTAAATTTGTATTCTTTAAGGCTTTTATACATTACCCATTTTTTTGCCATTTCTTCACTAATGTGCAGTCTAACTTTGTAGCTTTTTTTCAGGTGAGGCTACCCTTCTTGTAAAAGGAGTTAGCAAGTACTTCGTGTCCCAGAATGTAAAACAGTGGATGATTCAGCTGGACTAGTGCCATGCCGACCAGAATGAATTTTTTCCAGTTTTGTACAATTTTAAAATGTTTCCCTTTGATTGGATTTGGCTCAGTTTCAGATTCTCTTGGCTGGTAGTCTCCATGTATAGTACCATATGTCCATTCTCATTCCATAAGGGAAAAGTATTTTCCCAGAATTTGCTGCAGGTGACTTGGACATTCATAAACAGTGAGCAGCATTTTCTTCCATAATTGAAGATATAAGTGTGGTTGACACATGTCACATTAAAACACATTTTGTGTTCCTCACTCCAAATTCTGCTGGCGAGCCTATCATTTCTTCTGCTTGCTTTTACATTCCTCAATTCCCTGATCTCCCAAATGAATTTGCCTTAACCTCTCTCATTCCCTTACTTTCTGGATTGCTACTTGTTTTCTGTCTCCAACAGTTCATATCAATGATTTCCATATTTCTACCATATACCTAGAATAATGCTTTGGTTAGCAGGCAGGCAAGTAATTTTCTAAGGTTCTTGAATTTGGTCAGGGTTCCCTCTAGGGTTTTTTTCCCCATTTGTTTGTTTTGAATCACATTTTCTACAGACTGCTACATCTTGAAACACACTCTTAGCAATTTCTCCTATTTTTCAATTGGCACCCCAACATCTTCTTTCAGGTATGGTCATGAAAATAGTATAGCCCCATGTGTTTATTTTTTCTGGTTTCTTTGCTTTTCTGAGACAATCTGGTTGTAATTTCAGCAAGAGAATGTTCGTTTGTCTCACTTTGCTATCACTTCTAGCTTGGCCAGCCTTCCCAGTTCTCCTTTTCAGTTTGTTTCTTACTATGAGTGTTGACCACACACATGAGGAGTCTAGCTTATGAATCCATTTCTGCATTATGCAGGCCTCATGTGTGTTGCTATAATCAACATTTTAAAAACTCATTGATGATCCATTCAGACTTTCTTCATTCGTTCTTCCTTTTTTCTATTTTAAATTTATTGCTATTACCTTATCATTTGAGTATCTAGTTCCTTATTTTCATATAGTTTTCTCAAGCCCTCACCCCACAATCTTTTAAAAAATGCATTAAGAAAAAATGATCTTAGTTTTTAATGTGTAACTAATAATCAAAACTCTTTGGTTTACTTCTACATTTTTATTATGATTTTTAAAAGCCAGGTCATTTTAAAAATATATATTTTCTCATTTTTGTCAAGCTTCTTCATATTTCTGCACTTTAAAAAGTAGTAAATTTTAAAAAGCCTTAGCAGTCATTATGTAATTCATAATCTAAATTATAACTTAAAGAAGACATGTACAATGAATCTGAGAAAAACACAAGAAATTATATCATCAATAATTATCTTACATTGGCTATCAAAGAACTTGATCAATGATTTCCTCTCTAAGTTTCTGAGTATGACTTTGTTGTATCTAGAATACTTTCTTCCCTATATACTATGCACAGAAAGCATCACATTTTGAATTTTACTTCAAAATATTTTTTTGTTTTCTGTAATTTTTCCCCAGCTTTATTAGCTCTGCAATACCTAGGTATTTTGTGCTAATGAAGTTTGAGAAACTATATGCTAAAGTGGAAAGAGTGTTGTAACATCGAGTCAGGACAGGGAGGTTTCAATTACAACTTGTATTTACTACAAGATTAAAATAAGTAGTGCACCAGCCCTGGAGTCAGGAGGACCTGAGTTCAAATGCAGCCTCAGACACTTAACACAAAACTAGCCATGTGACCTTGCGCAAGTCACTTAGCCCCAATTGCCCTGCCTTCCCTTCCAAAAAAAGCAAAAATAAAATAAATAAAATAAAATAAAATCAGACATGGTTTTACTTTAGACCAGTCTAGTGTCCCATACCTTCAATCCCAAACCCTTAGAACAGGCCTACACAACCTGCAGCCCATGCTTATGGCCCTCCAGCAGCCTGGTGATTTTGGGCAACCTGTGAAAAAAACATTGAGGAAAACATCCTTTATGTGTAGAGGAAATCCTTTGGTGTGATCCAAGCTGTGGTGGACTGTGCAGGCCTGTGTTAGAATGATGTGATCAAGCAATTTCATCTCTTCCAGCCTCAGTTTTCTTATCTGTACCTATGTCATGGGATTGTGGTAGGGAAAGCACTTTGTGAATCTTAGAAGACTATAGAAACGTGAGTCACTAATTCCTAATTAATAACTTGGTTTCAGTTTGGCTTTCTAAGAGACAACCCTCTCATTTTACAGATGAGGAAGCTGAGCCCTAGAGAGATTCTGTGAGTTGCCCATTGTCACATAGCTAAGAAGTGGCAGAGTAAGAATTCAAACCCAAGGATTCAATCCTACTAGATCAAGTGGCCTTTTTATTATACCAGGCTACTACTAAGTACTCATGACCCCAGCCAAGTGAACCAGATGTAAACCAGTGGTCTCCAAATGAAATCAGAAGAAATTTAAAGGGAGTTGGGCAATGGGGTTAAAATAAAATCAAGCAGTAATCCTAAAATAAGCTTAATTTTTTTTAATTGTTCTTTATTTCTGTATTCTTTCTATTAGAATTTTTTCTGGGAATCTGCCTGTCCATGTAGGGTATTTTTTTTAAAAATGGTATTTGCTGTAGTTGGGCCCTCTGCCTCTTAGAGTCCTGGTGGCCAGCAAACAGCATGAAGTATTAGTGTAGAAGAGACAAGGGTAAGAATTACATCCCAAATTCAAGTGGTCTCATTAAAAAGCTGAGAAGCACAGAAATGACCTGATTCAGGATTAGTCTTCAGCCAAATTAGGAAGTCGATAAAGGTGCCATTAGAATTCCTCTCCTTTCTGATATTCTTATGGTCTCCATTCTGTCTGCTCCTTAGCTGCCCAGGGACCCCTACTGTAGTGCCACACCAAAGAGAGTCAGGTCCCCATCCTTTGAATCTTCTCCTGGCCACCCTTGAACCCCTCTTGATCTTGTGTCTCATTTTATTACAACCTTAATTTTTCTAAGGAACTGAAGAAACTACCTAGGTATCTCTGGACATAGCACTCTTGGCCTCAGTTTCCTTATCTGAAAAATGAGGGGGTTGAACTTGATGACCTATAAGCTGTAAATCTATGATCTTTTGACTATTTTGAGCTAAACTGTTAATGGTTAATTTGATTCAGTAAGCATTTATAAAGTGCTCCTATGGGCAAAGTACTGCTCTAGGGACTAAGGATTCAAATAATCCAATAGATCTGTGATCTATCTCCTTGATGTGATATCACTATTTTCTCCATTTCTGCCCATCCTATTTAAGTTTTGTTGATATCCTCCCATAAGATCACAACAAGGATCTACCCAATGTGCTGGGAGCCTTCCTCATTTTATCTTCTTCTTTTTAAAATTATACATTTCTTTGATGACATCCTTTATACCACTTCTCCTTCATAATTCCTTTTCTGTAAAGTGTGGCCAGATGCTCAAGCCCATCATGCATCTTTTCCTTCAGCTGCTCAAGCCCATCATGCATCTTTTCCTTGGCCTTGGGTGATCCTCAACTTCTTTTCTTCAGAGACTACAATGAGACATTACTCAGTTCTAGAACGTGCTTGGAAGAATATTGGTATTAAAAGCATGAGCTTTTGTTTCAGGGAGATACTTGGGGTCATTCAAAGAACTTTGTTATTTCCAGCTTGTTTTCCTCTTCCCATTGAGTCCTGGACCCAGCTAACAGACCATTCACTGTATCTGATCAAAATAGATGTGTATACATACACATCAATACACTGATGAACAAGCTTTATCATTTATCCCTCCAGTTGCATGTTCTTCCCTTAGTTTTTCCTGGGTGAATCATCAATATAAATCCTTTTCAGCAATTGAAGTCCCCTGAGGTCAGGGACTTGTTCCCTTTTTGTCTTTGTATCTCCAGCACCCGTGAGGGCAAATGGAACAGAGACTAAGGACACAGAGACAAAAACCAAAATGGTCTCTGAATTAGAGAATCTTTCCCTCCCAAATAGTTCTTGCATTTTAGCAACCGCTTTCAATATTATGACACAAAGGAGTAAAGAGTGATGAGAATTTCAGACACTGAGATTGGCAGGTGTAGAAAATATCTGGGGGCAAGGGAATGAAGTAGGAAAGAGGATCATAGTAGGTAGCCAGAAAGGACATTTTAGGTCATTTAACCTCTTTGTTGTGAAGTTGATGAAACTGATAGTCCTAGAGGCCAGACTTGCTCAGTGTCATATAAATAAGTAAGTAGCAGAACCAGGATTTAAAGCTAGGTCCTCTGATTTGTTTTCTGTTTGTTTAAAAAACATTATTTTTCAACATTCACTTTCATAAGATTTTGAGTTCCAAATCTTTTTCTCCCTCCCTTTCCTCCCCCCTTCCCAAGACGGGATGCAATCTGATATAGGCTATATATGTACAATCATATTAAACATTTTTCCACATTAGTCATGTTGTGAAAGAAGAATCAGAACAAAATGGAAAAACCTCGAGAAAGAAAAAAAGAGAGAGAAAATCGTATACTTCAATCTGTATTCAGATGCCATAGTACTTTCTCTGGATGTGGATAGCGTTTTTTTACTCTGATTCTTTTTTAAGTCAAATTTTACACTATACACTATACTACATTGTCTCCCTCGCATTGAACTTAGAGTTAGGAAGCTTAGCTCTGAACCCTGGATTAGATACAGTAATTGGCACATAGTAGAATATACATAAGTACAGTAGTATATACATAAGTATAAATGCTAGTTATTATTAGTAATATTAATATGATTTAGGTATCATTCTGAGCAATGTAGAAGAAATTCAATTTAACATATTTGGGGGTAATATTCTATAAGATATTTGCTCTAATGCAGTTCACAATCTAGTATTCTAAACTTTCTGGCCTCCCAGACCAACATTTATGACTTTTTTCAATATATTCTAAACCCCAAAGTATTTTATGATGAAATAGAAATGCTAAGATAATTGAATTGTTAGCAACATTCCCTTCACCCTAAGTTTTAACTTGTTAAAAATCAATCCAGTATCAATAAATACTTCCTGGTACAGAGCACTGTGTAAACTGTTGGAAAGATACAAAGTTTAGCTAAGAAATGGTTCTGGCCCTCCTGAAGCTTACAATCTAATAGGTTTATATGACCTTTTCCTGGACTGGATTAATGATTACTTTGGCATAGAGAACTTCTAGTGAAGAAACTCCTTTCTCTCAATGCTCTTTTCTCTCAATCATCTCTCAATATGCCAAAGGGGTCCAGATATCTGCATGGGGAGAAGGGAACAGTTTTGATGCCATATGACACAAATAACTCTAATGGATAAGAGTATGAGAGGTGCAAACAAAGTGCTATGTAATGTCACAGAGTTGGAAGCTCATTACTAATTAGGGTTATCAGGAAGGCTTCATGTAGGGAATGACATATGAATTGGGTTTTAAAGCATGGGTAGAAATTCAACAGGGAGAGGGAAGACATTCTCAGAATAATAAAATATAAAACTATAATAAATAATAAACAAAAGTACAAAGGCAGAAAAGGGGACAGTGTGTTTGGGGGACAGTGAAAAATGCAGCCAGGTTACAGCACAGAGCATGTGGAAGAGAGTAGTTTGAGACAAGACTAGAAAGGCAAGATAATGCCAGATTGTGGAAAGTCTTAAAAGCAGGGGAAGAAGAAGCCACTGAAGAGTTTTGAGGAAGAGATAACATGACTGGCTTAATATGTAAGGAAGAACTGTGTAGGAAACAGTATAAAGGATAAATTGGAAGAGAGAGAGAGGAAATAGGAAGACCTATTAAGAGACTGTTATAATAGTCCAGATCCATGGTTATGAGGACCTATATCAGGGTAATGGTAGTTGGAATATGGAGTAGGGAGTAGGAGAAAGAAATGTTACAGAGGTGTAATTGTCTATTAATTAATTTTATGTAATATCTATTGGTTCTTTTTGACATAGTTATTGAAGCTCTTTGTATATTCCCTTGAAGGTAAGTCTAGCTCCTTGCTCCTTTTAAATTAGATTTCTTCTACATTGCTTAGAATGACACCCAAATCATATTAATATTAATAATAATAGCTAGCATTTACACCTATATACCTACTATGTGCCAATCGCTGTGCACTTTACAAAAATGATCTCCCTTGATTCTCACAACAACCCTGGGAGGTAGGAACTATTATTATGCTTGTTTTACAGTTGAGGAAACTGAGGAAGTATCTTAGGATGGATTTGAACTCAAGTCTTCCTGACTCCAGGCATATATAGCCTTCTATCTACTGTGCCACCTAGCTATCCCCTTTGAGAGCCTGGACGTGATCAGTTTCTTTGTCTTTTCAGTAAAGCAAGTACTTTTTACATGGATGATTACATAATAAATTAGCAGCATACGAAAGACTAGAAATGATAGCCCAGTATACAATTTATATATCCTTGAAAAGTTTTTCAACGTATATAGATAAAGCTGACCATGTCTGGAGGGAAGAGAAAAAGCTACTATTCCACCAACCCTACCTTCCTTCTCCCTTCCATGCTTCCTAGAGAAAGATGTGCTTTGTCCAGGCCTATGAAGCGTTCCACTGGAAAATATCAACAATCACACATCAGTTTGTCTCAAAGACAATATGTTACAATGAAGCTGCCAATCTGAATTCTTTCTGCCAATGAATGACAAATATTGTCCACAAAAAAGCTGCTTAATCACTGTCTTATTGCCTTTCCCCCACTCCCACCATTTTCAAATATTTCATAATGTTCCTAGAGACTTATTCAAAGTCCCGTAGTAATAGTGTATCAGAATATAGATTTTGGAAAATTTAAATTTCTTGCAGTAAAGGATCCAGGAAAGTGTTGTAAAACATATTTTAAAAATCTTTACAAGGGGTCTAGTTGTCTGATAATAAACTTAATACTGACCAAATCTACATGGATCTCAAAACTTGCTTCACATATGTTAGTACACAATTAGATGAAGGACTTCTTATCCTCAGATCTAAATCTGTGAAATTATCTAGGCCTAAAGCATGATAGCATTTCAGGTATATCACTGGATATCAAGAGTCCTTAATGGATTGATTTGGAAAGTGGATAAAGAAAAGTTTCAGCAACTTCTCCTGTCTGGTTTGTTTTTAACCTTATCCCAGAATGGATAACCTGAGTTTTCATATCATTGGTCCTACCACAACCAGGAGAAGTATCAGTACAGCAAGAATATATTTCAGAATTTCTGGAACAGTCCTAATTTCAAGAAAAGAAAGGATAATTTTAGTGAGGTTTTGCTAAAGACATACTTTCTTTTTTCAACTGGGGCAGGAGGGAGGAAGGGGGAAGGTGGTAGAGACAGAAGGCAGATTTTAGTTAATTTTTTAAAAATAAAGCATACTCTTCACCAGAGCATGTGTTCTGATTTTTGAATTGTGCAATATGGTAGCCAGAAGTAAAAGACAAAGAGGTAAATTTCCTTCTGTAAATTCACTAAAACGGCACCTTTCTCACAACATAAAGAAAGTAGAGGAGCAACGAAGAAACTTTACCTTTCTAAACAATGGATACAGGAAAACTTTATGACCAAGCAAGGAATAAAGAGAACCATGGAAGATAAAATGGATAATTTTGATTACATAAAAAAGTTTTGGACAAAGAAAAGTAATTGACTAAAATTAGAAAGGAAATAGTTAACTTGGGGGAAAAACTGTTGTAACAAGCTTGTCTGATAAAGGTCTCATTTCCAAGACATATTTGTGGTGTTAAAGAACTAGAAATTAAGGAGGTTCCCATAAATAACAAAATAGCTAAACAAATCATGGTATATCGATGTAATGAAATACTGTGCTGTAAGAAGTAACACAAGGGATGGTTTCAGAGAACCTGGGAAGATTTGTATGAACGATATATAGTTAAGTAAGCAGAACTAGAAGAATAATTTACACAATAACAATATTGTAAACTCAACTTTGAAAAACTTAAGAACTCTATCAGTGAAATGACTAACCACCATTCCGTAGGACCAGTGATGAAGCATGCTACCCCACTTTTTGACAAAGTGACGGCAAATGATAAACTCAAGATGCATAATAACATATTGCTTTGGAAATGATCAACACAGAAATAGTT
The DNA here is from genome assembly GCF_028583685.1 of Petaurus breviceps papuanus. Taxonomy (NCBI): domain Eukaryota; kingdom Metazoa; phylum Chordata; class Mammalia; order Diprotodontia; family Petauridae; genus Petaurus; species Petaurus breviceps. Next base: position 15,702,112 of record NW_027185698.1, on the reverse strand, counting down.
TTGTTTGACTATGCATATTTGTTACAAGGGCTTTATTTTTCTTTTTCCAATGGGGAAAGAAGCAAGAGAAGGAGAAAATAGTTGTTTACTGAAAAAATAATAATTTTTAAAAAATTTGTTAACATTTTTATTTAAAGTTTTGAGTTTCAAATTTTATCCTTCCCCTTCCACCTCCCTGAGATTGTAAGCAATCAGATACAGGTTATACATGTGCAATCATGTAAAACATTTTCCATATTAGTCATTTTGTACAAGAAGCCTCAAATAAATGAAAGAAATGAAAGAAACAGAGTGAAAAATAGCATGCTTCAGTCTGTATTCAATCAACATCAATTCTTTCTCTGGAGGCAGATACTATGCTTCATCATTAGTCCTTTGGGATTCTCTTGGATCATTGTATTGCTGAGAATAGCTAAATCATTCACAGTTCTTCATCTAACAATATTGCTTTTACTGTGTACAACATTCTCCTGATTCTGTTCACTTCACTAGTTATCAGTTCACATAAGTCTTTGCAGGTTTTTCCTGTAATCATTCTGCTTGTATTTTTCTTAAAGCACAATAATATTCCATTGCAATAATTTTCCACAGCTTGTTTAGGTATTCCTCAATTGATGAACATCCCTTTGATTTCCAATTCTTAGCTGCCACAAAAAGAGCTGCTATAAATGTTTTTGTATAAATAGGTCCTTTTCCTCTGTTTTGGATGTCTTTGGGATATAGACCTAGCAGTGGTATTGCTGGATCAAAGGGTATGTACAATGTTATAGTCCTTTGGACATAATTCCAAATTGCAAAGAGAGAATGGTTAGATCAGTACACAACTCCACCAACTCCATTAATGTCCCACTTTTCCCACATCCCCTCCAACAGCCAACATTTTCCTTTTTTAAAAAGCAATATTAGCCACTCTGGTAGGTGTGAAGTGTACGGTACCTCAGAGTTGTTTTAAGAATTTATTTTTTTTAAGTAAATGGCACCTTTCAAGGAGCCCAAAATATAATGTAAGATCCCCTTCAGAAAGAAGTAGGCAGGTGACAGATACTCAGAATCCTCCCATTTTCCATCCTTGAAGTCCCTAAACAACTAAAAATCGTAGTGCTAAAATCACCATAGAGTGTTAGGTGACCCCATCTCAAGCTACTGCATGAAGGGCCATAATTTGAGAGCTAATTACTCAAATGTCCTGGCAACCCTTCCAGGAGCCATTGAATGCCATTCTTCAATTGCTTTGTTTGCAATTATTCATTGCCTGCAACTGTCATGAACCAAGTTTTCTGTCATCATTCCAAATACCACTCAACTTATGATAAATTACCACAACAAGCTTTTTGGTTTCACCTCTATCCTACTTCATCAGTATAATTTTAGCTAAGTTGATGACCATGTAGCTTTTTGTGTTTCCAAGTCTGAATTTGCTATATAATTTTTAATCATTTTTCAGAATTATATGCTAGATTCTCAAATATCATCATCATCATCATCATTATTTTAGTCTGTATTTCAAAGTAAAAGTGGTAAGAACAAAATATGTATGAGCCATGCCAGGGACAAAGCACCAAAGGCCAAAAAGGAATCATGTTGATGTGTGAGAGCCGAGGATCCTGTTCAAAACAACTTTGAAAGGGTTTGTGTGAATCGCTTCGTTCCCAGAAAACAAAGGGAATAAATACATCTACCATTTAGTGTCTCTGTCTATTTGAATTTGAGACACTATAATACTTAGGTGGCATAAAGTATTATTAAGAATAACAGGATGTCTCTTACTAAGGCAGGAAACTATTAAAAAAAAAACCTGTCAAACTTCATTGCACAAAAAGATCATAATTAGAAACTAGTAATGGTGGATTCCAGTTTGGAGTTGGAGTGTGAAGGGGGGGGAGGGGGCCACAGGGAGTGAATAAACAGAGCTTAATGACTACATGGGCTTCCTGTTTTTGAATTGAGGAGAAGCCAAGAATCAAGTATTTCAAAAATGTTTTTAAATGTAACATTTATGAAATGTAAAGAGTACTAACCTAGAGCTTCAGAGATCACAACTCAATGCTAGGATGGTGTGTTATAAATCATTTTGGCTGTTTGATGGGATCTTAAGTTGATGTTTCTAGAGAAGGGAGAAGGGGAGGCAGGGAGGGAGGGAGGGAGGGAGAGAGAGAGGTGAAGAAATATCTTCACCCCCCAAAAATCCACAAGCATTTATTAATTCAATCCAACAAGACTTAATCAGTGAATCACTATGTGAAGAGCATTGTGAAATTTCTTGCAAAACTAACCAAGGTAATATGATAGTCCTTAGCTTTTAGTAGAGCAGGAATAAGATACATTACAAACATATATCATTAGAAAGTAGGATTTGAAAACACCTGAAAGAGGTACAAAGTGCTAAGAGAGTTTTGAAGGAGAGAGGGAATAAGGGAAGTTTCATAGAGGAGGGGGTGTTCAGTCTGCACTTGAAGAATGAGGAGGAATTCAACACATAGAAATGGGGAGAGGGTGGCATTTCAGGAATAGACTATGGTTTAAACAAAGGTACAGAGGTAGGAATCCATAGGGTGCATTAAGGAAATTGAATGTATGCAGGGAAGGAGTGTGTGACTCTGAAAAGGTAGTTGGTTGGAACCAAATTGTGGTTCTTGAAAGCCAAGTTAAAGGATTTGACCTTTAAAGAATACAGAGAATGAGGTCTTCCTCTCTGGAGAAAGAAGATACACAAAAATAAATGAAGAAAAGAATTCCCAAATTGTATTTGAACAAGTGTGTGCTAATCTGAATTAGGAGAAAGATCACCATTTGGTGCAGTTACTCAGTAAACAATGGTTGGGGAAAGAGTGGAGTACATGTTTTCTTCAGTTTGTATGTTTTAATAAAGATGATTCATAACTACATATATTAGCTCTTTTGGTGGCCACTGTTTATCACAGTTAAAGAGATCTTTTTCCCCTCCCTCTGAGCTCTTCTCAGACAAGAAGAGCAAGGTATCAAATGGAATGAAGGGGGACAGCTGAAAAGGGGACATGAATTCTTTCTGTGTCAGTATAAGCAGCAAGCACCCCAGCATCCCCAGGGTGGCTGCCAATGCAGGTTCTTAGATCTGCTTTTCTAAAGGAAAGCAACTCAAAATGGGTTAACAAGCCTACTTTAATCAATCAGACATATATCGTTTACCTAGTTCAGGGGTAAAAGGTCAGTACCCCGAACTTCAGAGTATACAGACAGAAGTTACAAGACAGAGAAACAGATCAAGCAGACAGGCTTCCAAACTGTCCAACCATTACATCCATACCAAATCACAGTTACCAGAAAGGAAAGCATCAACATCTGGGTTTTCAAAGCCAGGGGGCTCTCAACGGCTGCCCAGAGTCTCATCTGGTTAAATCACAGAACACTTCTCAAAGTGAGCCCCAAAGCAAAGCCTCACATCAAGGTTTTATATAGCCTTCTCCAGGCTCAGAGAATGTAACAACCCTCTTGACCTCCTGGCCAACCACAAAGTATCTCCTGAAAAACAAGCCTCCCACCACAGGCTCCAGGTGCACTTAACCTAGGGGCAGGGAAGATTTTTAATTTACATTCCTATAACAGTCAGTATAATACAAGATCCTATGTTTGACAATGAGTATTTAAGAGCTAGGAAGGAAAAAATATTTCCTTACTATAATTGACTTTTCTTTCTTTTATTTTTTTAAAGTTAACTTCTGGCCAAATTTTGTATAAAATACCAGCATAAGATGGCCTTCTCTTCATAGTCATGCCTCAGTTTGGATGAGGGCAGAATAGAGGTAGAGAAGTTTGGATGGTCTACCTCAACACAGGCAGTAGCATTAGATAATATTGGGGATATATGTGCATGTGGAGGAGGACAAGGACTGGGGGTGGAGAGAGAAGAGGTTTTGGTAGCAAAATAAAGAATACAAAGGATGAAAGACAGTAGACTCGAGTAGAAGAGAAGTGTTTCAAAAAGAATTACACTATTCCAGAAGTCAAGATAAAATTGAATGAAACAGTGAGGTGTACTGGGAAAATCTTGTACCTGGGGCCAGGATACCTGGGTTCAGATCCTGCCTCATACACTTAGCTGTTATGTGTTTCTGGACAAGTCACTTAATTGGAGCCTCAGATTTTTTGACTATCAAATGGCAGTAATATTTGCCCTCTCTACACTACAAAACTGCTTTAAGAAATCATTTTGTAAAACATAAAGATATGCGTAAATGTACGTTATGACATATAATTAGATGGTCAGCCCATTGAGTTATTACATTAATACATACATCTCGGACAGCCACCAAAGATGAATTGATGAAAAGATGAAGCCGGGGCCAGAACTGAATAGAAGAAGAAAGGACTGGACTGTGCTTGGAAAACTGTGAAGTACTCTTAAGAGTACTTCAGTACTACAGTACTGCAGTAATGAGCTGTCCCTTTCACAAAAGTACATCTCTTTAATACCAATATTCTCCTGGAGATCCTATGTGGCTGAAATTCATGGAATATCATTATCTTAGAAGGATCAAAGTTGCTAGTGACTCAAAGATCAATCAAAGGAAAACAATGCATGGGGGTGTATAAATAAGCTGCAGCATACTACCAAGGATGATCTGTATGTGGGAGGTAGAATAAATGAGCTATTTGGAAGACTGTATTATCCAAAAAAGTAGATGGGCAAAGGAGAGGAAAAGATAATAGATAGAGAGGTCGGATGCCACCCTGGTCCATGTCAAATGTTAAATGACTTAGAGGAAGACCTCCAGAATATTAGAGAATCTGAAGATAGGAACCTAATTAAAAAGGTAGTATAGATTTATACATATTAAATGGTTAAGAAATACATAAATACTGCAACAAATAAATGAATGAGTGGTCTGTGAGCTATCCCAGTGGAGGAAGTACCAACAATATTGAGATTATAGATCCATGGAAGTTTTGAAGAATTATTATGATTGGTACTTCATGTGGTGGAGATGCCTGCTGCTAATGCTAAACATATGCCAGGGCTCCAGCCAGCTTAGCAAAGTTGAAGGTTATAGGTGAAAGGTTCCTCAGATGGTGGGATGGGTAGGAAGTGGAGTAAGTGATTTTGGACCACAGCTTCTACCCCACCAGAAGATATACAATAAAAATTATATTTTACCTTGAAAAAGACCTGAAGTCTGCTTGGACAAGTGGGCATAAGAAAGGTTGAAGCTTGTGAGTCATCATGAAATGGTGCAATTTTCTCCATTCTCGTTGTTTCTTGTGGATGAAATTGTGCATAAACAAACATAAAATTTTTGTTACGTTCCGATTGTTCACTGAAAGATCAATCTCAGTGGAACAAATTCATTTCTTTACAACAAGGATTATAGCAGAACTCATTGTACTTGTCTTCCTCATTAAATCATTAGCCTATTTCAAGTAAGGATTATTTCACTCTTTGTACTTGTATCCCCAGACTCAGTCCATTACCTGGCACATGGTAAGTGCTTGATACTTACTGACTGATCAATTGATTGACAAGATATTATAAAGTGAGAATGAACATCTAGATGGTCTGTGATCTATACCAGTGGAGGAAGTGCCCACATTGGCAAGATTACAGATCCAGAAGTTTTGAAGCATCGTCATCATCATCATCACCATTGCTAATAACAACTTTTCCATTTTGACTTTAAGTAGCCAAAGAAATGAGGTTATTCATGAGTGCCTTTACTCTAGCAGAGATTAGGAGGCTTAATAAAGTTAGGGAAGGGTTTCCCAAACATAAGCATGTGGTTGCAGTGGAATTGTTGATCTACCTTGAATTGCTTGGGTTCTCATCGGCTCTGAACAAGACCAGAGTAGTCTCCCCTAAGAGAGGCAAGATAGTGTAGTGGTAAGGACATTTGGAATAATCAGAACTGGGTTTGAACCTCAGATCTGTCACTTACTAGTTTTGTGATCTTGGGTCATTCACCTAACCTTTCTAAGCCTCAGTTTCCTCATCTGTAGAATAAGGAAAATAATGCTTGTATGAACTAATTCACAGGTTATTGTGATGATTAAATGAGATGATGTATGAATTTGTGGGGCAAGCAAAGGATATCATCAGTAGCCTGCTACCTCCCATTCTTCATCCCTCTCCTTTCCACCCTACAGTGCTTCTATGCTACCCTCTGGCTGCTTTGAGCCCCACCCTGGAGCACATCATCTGCTAAAGTGGCCTCTGCTCCAAAACTATGCCTTCCTCCCTTTTTTCTAATCAAACTGTCATTCTTTCCATTCCCAGCTTTCAGCTGTACAGAGGAAAGCATGAAAATTGACCTAGCCAACAAGAAGTCAAATGTAAGGGTGGCTAGATGGTGCAGTGAATAGAGCACCAGCCCTGGAGTCAGGAGGACCTAAGTTCAAATCCAGCCTCAGACACTTAACACAAAAACTAGCCATGTGACCTTGGGCAAGTCATTTAACCCCAATTGCCCTTCAAAAAGCAAAAAAAAAAAATGAAGTCAAATGTAATGAGTTCATATACCATCAGTGAGTCCCCAACGTCTATATACAGCTTTCTTAGTGGGCCATTCAAGGCCCTTCACAATCTGGCTTCAACCTGTCTTTCTAGGTTCTTTCACACAACTCCCCTTCATATACCATATGTTGAGATTAGATTGAAATCCTAGCTGCTCCTTGACTTTGTCTTACTCTAACCCAACCTCATGAATTCACACAAGCCACCCTCCATGCCTAGATGGCATTCCTTCTACACCTCTGCCTACTAAAATCTGTCTTCCTTTGAAGGTCAGCAGAAATCCCTACCAAGTGAAAGTGGTATTTTCCTCCTCAAATTTTCTGCTTATTTTGCTGTATACAGATTATACAAGTCCTCCTGAGTTTCCCTGAATTCTGAATTCTTTTTGTGAATTTTTTTATTGTGCAATAATATTCCATTACATTTATATAACATAATGTGCTCAGTCATTCCCCTTAATAATAGGCACCCACTTTGTTTCCAATTCCTTCCTACTACAAATAGTGGTGAGATGATAGATAAATGGATGGATGAATAGATAGATAGATAGATAGATAGATAGATAGATAGATAGATAGATA
>NW_027185698.1:15625584-15695040 GCF_028583685.1 Petaurus breviceps papuanus | reverse complement strand
ATAGATAGATAGATAGATAGATAGATAGATAGATAGATAGATAGATAGAGATATTTTAATATGGGACATTTTGAGGTGGGGGCATTTGTTAGGCAATATGATCTTAGAATTTGGGCTTCTAGCCAGCAAATGAAAATTACTTCGGCAAAGTCAGCTGTGTGGAGGGAGAGGTGCTTTTCAAGAAGACCCAAGTACATGTTGTCCTTAGCAGCATGTGTCTTGGAAAGAGAAGAAAATTTTTACATGACTACTAATGCTAGGTAGAGTTGTAGAAAGGGATAAAAAGTTATGATATGGAGGTACAAGAACCTGGACTTTTCACTCCACTATTACAGTTAATTATCAGACAGCATAGGTCCTGTGGAAAGGAGATTGTCTTTCTAGATGCCCCAAGTATATTTCTCTTTCAGGGGAGTCCATACACTTAGAGAGTCTTTATGAGGTTAAACAGACTCACTAGAATGTCAGGGTATTTCCTGTTAGCAGTCACAGAGTATGTTTCTCTTCCAGGGAGAATCCAAACCACAGGATGGCACTAAAAAGAAAAAAAAATCCATAGGAAACTGTGTAGGACCCTCTGGGAAAGAGAGAATTGCTGGAATGTTGGGGGTTCCCTTGCTGGCAACCCTAAGTTAAATTACCTTCCAAGGGGAATCTAGACCATTGAATATTCCTGAATATTGAGGATTCAGTATTTTGAGAAAAAGTGGGACCTACTGGAAAAGAAGAGAAAGATACTGAATGCCTATGGGCCACTGTGAGTCCTTTGTGTGTTTTCTGAATTCTTTATGTCTTTACATGAGTTCTTTGCAAATTCTACATTTTCTCTGTGGTAAAATAAATGCCCTATGAGAAGCAGTTTGTACAGAGCTGTCCTTGGAGTCACGGAGACTTGGGTTCGAATCCTGCCTCTGACATATAGTGGCTCTGTGACTCTGAACATATCATTGAATCTCTTAGTCCTATAGAAAACTCTTACAGTTTAAGATACAGATAAGGCACAAACCAGAATTAGCAGAGGGAATTTCCTTGTCCCAGAATTCCCTATACCAATGAAATCACAAGTACAGTTCCTATATCCCATACATATATTTGTTGCCTTAAGTGTTCATATGAGAGTTGGAGACCCTTTTATTTACATTTGTGTAGAGACATAAATAGGAACTATATTTTGAGATTCTCCAGATTAAACTCTAGGTAAGAGTCAAAGTGATCTTATAGGTCAATTTCCCAAGATTGGACCCTATCTTTATAACCCAGAACTGGGGGCCTTGGGCCACAAGTTACATGGCTTTCTGATTTCAAATCTAACGCTTTTTCTATAAACACCAAGTTGCCCCATCTTGCTTCTAAACTTGGGGATTAATTGGTAACACTGACAGCTTAAAATTCCTCCTTTTCAATTCTAGTAATTAATCATATGTAGGAAGTACCTGGAGAAGATATGTTCATCCATCAACAAATATTTATAGACACCTACTATGTGCCAAACACTGTCTTTGTGCAGGAGTTCAATGGCAGAACCTCATATTCTTTGAAAATAGCTTTGCCGATACTCAATGACTATATTGGAGCCAGTGAGAAAGTCCTTTGAGCAAACAAATATTCATTGTGCTTTTTCCTATCTTTTTCTTTTTTTAAGGGAGGGCTGTGGCTTAGTGGGAAGGAAGAGGATAGGCTACAGATAGGACAGCCTGGTCCAAAGTATCAAGGTATAAGAGGAAAGCATGAGTGTAGCTAGGTTGTAGGGAAGCCAGCACTGCTGAAAAAGAAGGTATTGGGAAGGGGGCAGCAGAAATCAGATAGGGAAGCAGCAGCAAGGAATAGAGTGGGCTTCCAAGTCTCCTAGAAAAAAAAAATCAGTAAACCTCAAATCAAGGGATAGCCCTAGAAGCAAAGTCCTTTTTCTTCTTGCAAGATCAGGGTGAGGGGCCACTGGCTAGAGGGTGATATTCTCATTTGAAAGTTTGTTGTTTCATGTCTTGAAGCCAAGCAGAGCAGCATTTGCTTGTACTATGATTCATTTTTATTATTGAGTGTCTACTTCTGCTTTCGCCATCATCATCATGTATCAGTTTTGTTTTTGTTCTCCAGCCAAGTTCTTTTCATATTTTCCAGATCACTCAAAAGTCTATATCCGCTGCCCCAAGCAAGTTTAGGGAACAATTCCGGATTTCTTTTTGAATAAGCAGAGTTATTTGTACTTTATTTTGCTTTTCTTGGTTACAGAAGAGAAACAGTGAAAGAAACTACTGGTAACACTTTGTGTTGAGCACACAAATGTCAGTGTTAAGTGACTCTGCAAATAAATAGTTACATTGTGGAGAGCACAAGAGTCTTATTGAGGAAATCCTGTACAGTGATTGTTAGTGGGATTAACACTAGGATTAGCACGATGCCAACCAAGGAGAGTTTGCTAACTCTTCAGATTTATCAGCAGTGTGCTAACAATTCAAATATGGATACAGAGAAGACAGTACAAAGTTTCCTGACAAATGGGGTAGGGGACAATGCAGGGATGGGGTGGCAAGAATGATAGGCCAAGTTCACTCACTTGGTCAGAGTGAATTTATGTTTATGGGGAAATAGATTAAATTTCCCAAATGGCTTTAGTAAGGACAGCATACAGCCAGCTACATTCTGGCCATACTCCAATTACATCAAAATTCCACTTAGACTAAAGTTATTGTTTTTAAAATGAGACATTTCCATTCTATAATGCAATCCTTCTTCAGATAATATCCTTCTATTGTGTTATTGAAAGAGCAAAAAAAATCTGTTAAGGTAACATTTTAGTGGGACAGTGTCTACATTCAAGGGGAAATGCTGGGTAAGTAGAGACAAGTACTATCAAATAAAATGAAACCTCAATTTATAAGAGTCCAGCTCATCAGAACCCTTAATTAACAGGAATGGTGCTGTGGAAAAATAGTATTTTCAAAAGAAAGAAGCAAATGAGAGTAAGACAAAAAGATATTGGGGATTTATTCCAAAGCATAACTTTCAGAGGGTGTTCCCTGTTCGACTTATATTCAACCCAAAGTCCTATCTTTTCTATTTTAACATGTATAGAGAAGAATTGCTGTTGAAAGTGGTGAAACTAAGACTCCATAAAATCCCTGATCATAAAGATTCACTTGTATCTGCCACAGAGGCAGAGCCCAATTTACCTTAGTCTGACTAATATGCATCCCTTATATCTGAAGAGCTACCAGACACATGCTGGTGACTTCAGAAATTAACTCCCAGATGGGATTTCCCTTTTTGTTTTTCCTTCCCCTTCTCTATTGCAAGTTGCTACCTGAAACCTACCCATCCCCATCCCCACTTACATATATATATATATATATATATATGTGCATGTATGTATAATAGTGTCCCTGTTCCCCCATTCCATCCTCTATCAACCAGAATTCAACCTCAATTCCTATGGTGAAAGGTCCAGGAAAGCCTGGTCCTGATTTTCCCCTGAAATATAGCTAAATATTAACTTCAGGGTTTTTATATACAACTCCCCACCCCTATTAACACTTACATGCAACTTGGTTTTTTGCCTACAGATTCCAAGGGGAGAAAGGAAGGGGGGCAGTGAATTGGAGAGCACTTATACTCTCTGTTTTTCCTTCTGTTATTACTAGTAAGAACAAAAACAAAACCAAAACAAACAATCAAACAAAACTTCAAAAATCTTAAGGGACAAGACTGTAGAGGAGACACTGAGTCTAAATTCTGTTCAGATTGGACCAGGAAAGGAAAGAAATAATAAAATGTTTCAAGGTTATAGAGGGAGGGCAGTGACCTAGTGACTGGCAATGAAACAGGCCAAAGGTTGTCAGCGCCATACATTCCTTTTCAATCTTGCTCTCAGCGTGAACTTTATGTGGACTACAATTGGTATGAGGAGAATACAAAGTGGTTGAAATGAGTCTTCTGAGTCTTCTCACCTCTAGTGAGTGAGTAGAATGGAGTAAAGGGCCAGCAGAAGACAAAGAAACAGAGTCAGTACAAAGGACAGACTTAAATGACTAAAAAGAGCTGAAATATTCCATGGGGCTATGAGTCAAAAGAGATGGTGGACATCTCTCCCTATAGAGAAAGAGGCCTGATAGCTCTGAATACCAGTTGGAGACTTGCCTTTCTTCTTCCCTCCTCCCCCATCTCCTTGGAACATAATTAGAACTTATAGAATCTAAGAGTATTAGATCTAGGAAATCTGGAAGGGACCTTGGAGGTCCCTTCATTTTACAGATAAGGTACTGAGACCCAAAGACATTTAATAATTTACCCAAGATGACACTGATAGTAAGGGGCAGAGCTGGGATTCAATCTCAGATCCTGTGGTTTCAAAGTTCATCTCTCTTTCTACTGTACCATGTTCTCAGCATTCCCACCACTACTAAATTATCTAATATCATCAGGTGTCTGAAATACTATCATACCAGGGTGTTGAATCTTGAATGTACATATACTATATGTACTTTGCCTAGGCTTACTTAACAATTGCCCATATTTCTCTGTCATCATCAGAATAGCTAGCATTTTTAAAGCTGTTTAATGTTTGCAAAGAATTATATATATATATGTATATAAAATATAAAAAATAAAATAAAAAACCATTAGTCCTGTGGCATCCCTGTATCATATCTGTATTATGCATCAACTGTAGGTATCAGTTTTCCTTTTTAGTGGATGCGTATATTTCCCTCAGAAGCTTCTCATATTGAATCCCATGAAGTAGCATGGTTAAGCTGTCAGTTCTGTATCTCATAAGTGTCTACTAGCTAGAGATTGCTGGTTGCTAATGGAGATGTGGACTGTTAAAAATGATGCCACTACTGCACCATAAACTGCTAAAGATGGGGCTGCCCCTGAATCATTAGCTGCTGGTCATGGTGCTGCCTGTACCAGTGGGTTTCTCACTTCCTCTATAGTACATTTTCCCCTTCCTAGGATGTCTTTGAACTTTCTTCTCATTTCCCAGGCAACAGTTGAGGGTTTGACAACCAGTGCCCAAACACCCATACATACCCTACACTCTCCAAATAAGCTTATAGCAGGGTCAGAATCTTTATAATAGCATCCATTTCATATTCAATGAGCAACATCTCCCCCCTCCAAGTTTAACAGCTGATGAAGGTCAAGTCCTATTGGAGAGTTGTATTTAGCTCAATATTCAATCACAGCACAGTAAACAACAACATACCAGTGGCATGCCAGAACTTGTTATTTTGAAACACTGGTTTAGTAAATAAAAGTTACATTGAAAACTCCTGCTGTCTAATCACAGTTAAGGGTGAAAAACATTTTTAAAAAATCTTTAATGGATCCCTCCCATGGCAGAGCACCTAAAACAGAAATTCTTAGTGAGTTCCTACAAAATAAAGCCCAGGGACCCCTTCACACATAGGTCCCTGAAAGCCACCCTACTAGGTCTGAGTTACATTGTTGGTCAGCATCTTCTTAGACTTTATAGCTCATTAAACCCCATAGATATGTTTCTTTTATCCGTTAATCAGAGAACTCATTAGTTCAGAGCAAAATACATTTGATTAAACAGTGTACAAAAATAGTGAACAAAACAGACCCCTTTACCCTGTAATGTGCATAAGGGATATGCTTTCCTGTAAGGTACCATGCCACCAGTGGAAGAGGAGACACATGCAAAGAATTCCCTTAGACAACTGAACTTAACCCAAAATCTTGGCTAGTAGGGAAGTGACTAGAAAAGAGGGCAGGGATGCCTATTCTGCAGTGTATTTATTGAACTCTTACTGTGCCCCAGAAACTGTGCTAGGAGATGGATATATAAAGACAAAAACATGTACACAGATAAATATGTACAAAATATATGCAGAGTAAATAAAAAGTAATTTGGAGAAACACGAACAAGTAGAGAGACCAAAAAAGGCCTTGGAGGAAGTTAGGGACTGCACAAAATGATAATGGTGAAGCAGAACACTCTAAACATGGGGAACAGTTTATATCTTATACACAAAGGCACAAAAGGAGGTGAATGTCATATAGCAAGAGTAGCAAAGAAGACAGCTTGACTAGAACACAGAATGTTTGAGGAGAAGTAATATGAGATCAGTTTGGAAAAATCAACCAAAGTCAGACCATCAAGGACTTCAAATATCAAATGAAGGAATCTGCATTGCCTCTAGAGTCTGTAGGTAACTGCCGAAGCCTCCTAAGAAAGGGAGGGATATGGTCAGACATGTTCTAAGAACATCAATTTGGCAGTTGTATAGGGATATACTGGAGAGAGGAGAGAATGGATTCAGGAAGACCAATTAGGAGGCTATTGTAATAGTACAAAGGAAAGGTAAAGAGAATTTTAATGGGTTCTATTTATGTGAGTGGAGAAAAGGGGTTCATTACAGAGATGCAGAGCTAGAACTGATTAGACCTGGCATCTGACTAAACATGGGGTTGAAGAAGAGTAAAGAAACGAGAATGACTCACATGTTGAGAACCTGAATGTCAGGAAAGACAAAGGTGCCCTTGATAAATGGTGAGCTGGAAAAGGGAATGGGCTATCTGTGGGAGTATGACCTTCATATTTACAAGACCAGGGAAATCATAGCCAGGTTAACTCCTACTTACAATTCTACTTGCTTGCTCCCTCTCCTGCAGAGCTGCTGATTTCTTCTTCTGATATTATTATTTTAACTTCTTTCTCCTCTGAGCTGGGGTCTTCTGCTGATCTGTTTTCTCTGCTACATATCTATTTGCTTGCCTTCAGATGGCCTTTTCCCCATAACATTGATTTATCATCAATCAACTTTTCTAGGTTATAGTTCCAAGGTATTCTAGCTTTTATGATGTAGTCTCCATCCAATCACACTCCAGTAGAGAAGTCCATAGGCATCTATGTATCCCTGCTATAAAGCCAGCTCTTTATTCAATATACCACACTGCCTCTCCTATTCTGTTAGGGTAAGAAAATTCATTTCAATTTCTTTGCATTCCCATCCCATCAATAACAATCCCTGCAAATCTCATGCCAAGAGCAAGACTGAAAGGAACTGGGGAAATTGCTAGCAATAACGAGGCTGATGACCTCTTTATAGCTAAAAAGTACTTTATGTGGTTTCATCTGAGCCCCAAAACAACTTTATTAGATAGACACTGCAGATATAATTATCAGCATTCCCATTTTATAGATTTGTGTTGATGAAGGGTGTTCCCACAAACAAAATCACTGTCCTTGGAAGTACTGATCTGTTTTACAGATAAGAAAACTGAGAGCTATGACATTTCAGAAATGGGATTAAAATCCCGGTTTCTTCCGTTTCCACATCCATTACTTTTATACTTCCATGTGCTTGGCTAGAAGGGAAGTGCCTGGAAAAGAGGGCAGGGATGCCTATTCTGGAGCCATCAAAAGACAACAAAGGATATGGTCATGGAATAAGTTAGGGATAAGACAGTCCTCTTATGGTGTAAGGGTTAATAATATCTGCAGGAGTCCCCATCCCCCACAGCTAATTAACCCCTAACTCCCCCCCCAGCTCATCCCCCAAAACCTTCACCTGTCCTAGGACAGATATTCATCTGTATTCAAGTTATATCCCCACAGTATAATGTAAAGTCCTTGAGTACAGGGACTATTTTTTTTTTCTGTGGATGTATCTTCCATTTCCTCCAATTTGCCCACACTTAATAAGCATTTAATAGATATTTGTTGTATTAAATAGTAGTTTCTTTCTGATTTTCTAGGACAATAATAGGGTTTTAGGACTATGAAATTCAGAGTATAGAATCGGATAAATTTAAGCAGAAGGGCAGAAGACAGTCCTCTGCTTATAGCATATGGGAAGCAGGGAGGAACAGCAAATGTATCTGTGTCCCAAAGGGGTTGGATGGTACTGCCTGTGGTCACTTCCTTGCCAAATTCCCATAGTTTCCTTTGGAATGTTGGGAGATGGAATTAGCTATTGGAACTTTGAAGAAAAGGCTTAGTAGCAGAAAAATAGCTCCCATATCGACACTCTAGCACTTTCCTATATCATTTTCAGAAAGGAAGGAGTGTGAAAGACGATCTCACCTCTTCTAAAACGGATTATGATTTGGAAGAAGATCAATACTGACAGGGAGCCAGATTTGTGTGTCTTAAAATATAAATGTAGGATTTTGAATATTTTTAAAGCATCACTAAAGCCAATATGAGTAAGTTTGGGAATGTAACATATATTTGTGAAGGAAGCCATGAGAGCTTGTAAAAGGGTATCCTTGTAAAACGGTAAGGTGAATTAGTTCCAAATAGGTCGGGTGTGCAAGGATGATGACCAAAGGTAAGACTGAAGTTGGTTCCAAAGAATTTGGAGACACAGAAAAGGGATACAGAGTGTGAAAATTTCCTGAAGAGATAGGAAAGAAAAGGGGAAAGCAAATGGTGAATCCAAGATGGCAGATTGTAAGCACAAAGACTAGCAGTGATACCAAGAGGAAATAGGTTTCCTAAGGCGAAAACCAAGGGTGCCAGATGGGTTGGTGATGCCTATAACATCAGTGTAGCCAGAAGCTTTAAGTGTTTTATCCAGTTCTGGGCATTATAGCTAAAGGCAGATTCAAAACACAAATAGGAAAGAATTTTAAGAGATTATAGGGATTAATGGCAGGGAGTTTCTGGAAAGGATTGTTTAGTACTTCTAAACCTGAACTATCTTCTGTTGGGCAATGAGATGACTGACTTAATTTAAACCTCGGGGAGCTGACTGAACAATAGGAAATTACAATTTGTGAAATATCTTTACTATAATAGGGTATGTGCCTTGAAACAATATAGAAAAATGTAGCTGTGTTCCCAAACCATCTCAGTGTGCCAAACTGCCAGAGACAAGGAAAAGGGAAAATAGCATTACCAGAATAGTGTAGGGGAAAGGCCAGGACTCGAGTAACTTTTTTTTTTAATAGGAAAAATGGGCTTTTGGTTTTTTAACCTATGAGTGATACCAATAAAGAAGAAGTCTGGGATTGGGCCTCCAGCAGATGCTCAGATATAATTTCCTGGGCTAGAACACTACAGTTTGACTTTAGGATAAAACACAACACTTCTAGAGTATCGTATCCATTTCTGAACACTTTGGTTTTTTAATAGCTCTTAAATCTTATTTTTATTAATGTCTCTCATTTTCAAGTATTTGTCCTTGCCACTCCTACCTACCTTGTCTCAAAGGTATCAATGTTCTTCTGGGACAGAACTGTGAGATTCTTGTGTAACTTCGTGGGTAGCTGATCTTTGCTGTACGGTTTCGTGTACGAATTTAGATGTACTAGTGCTATGAGTGCATGAAAACCTGCCTGTATTTCCTAGATTTGTACTTCTGCCAGTCTTCACGTTTATGTCATGTTAAATCGTAGGAGTTTGGGGTGAATCTGTCTTAATTCCACACTATGAACTAGAAGTTGTTTTTTTTTTGTTTTTGCTTTACTGAATCACTGTGTGGGTGGGTAGCTGGGGACAGGGATGACTTATCTCTTCTGAAAGTAGGCTATCAGAGGGAAAATCTGGTTCAGAGTGTGTTGAATTCCAGAGCCAGATAGGACTTTAGAAAGAATTATGTCCAATCCCAGGGCAACTAGGTGGTACAGTGGATAGAGCACTGGGCCTGAAGTCAGGAAGATGAATCTTCTTGGGTTAAAATCTGACCTCAGACACTTACTAGCTGTATGACCCTGGGCAAGTCACTTAACCCTATTTGTTTCATTTTCCTCATCTAAAAAATGAGCTGAAGAAGGAAATGGCAAACCACTCCAGTAATCTTTGCCGAGAAAACCCCAAATGGGGTCATGAAGAGTCAAACATGACTGAAAAAAAAAACTGAAATGTTTAATCCCCATATTTTACAAATGAAGAAACCAAGACTCACAGAAGTTAAAAGGCTTGGGCCAAGTTCACACAACTAGTTAGCACTAGGCAAAGGGGTGAAGATTCAGTCTTTCTGTTTCTAGCTCAGTTTTTTTTTTTCTGTTTCCAGTTCAGTATTCATTTGGATAACTAATCTGGTGTTATTTTAAAACTTCAATGAAGCTGGTTAGAAGGGGCTAAAAGATAGAGAAGCTGAAATGTAAAGTGAAAGGCGTTCAGATACAAAATTGTCATTGCCCACCTTAATACCAATTGCTTTTTAAGTGGTTGGAGACAATAAACTTGCCTCTAGGACCCAAACTGACAATTTCCTTTTGGGTTTTTCCTGAGTAAATGTCATTTTAAGCACCTTCCTAGACTAATGGAGGCTAGCCTTTTTCTACAATGAACAACTCTGAGGATAGCATGAAGACTAAAGTGACTGTCAGGAACATGTCTGCAGAATCACATAACTTCTCTGTACCCCACTTTCTTCGTCTGTTGAATGAATCCAACTTGATTCTATTCAAGTCAACAGACCTTTATTAAGCTCTTCTATGAACTAGCTTTATCTCACTGTTACTTTGCTATTTGATTTCTTTCTTTTATTTAA
The DNA here is from genome assembly GCF_028583685.1 of Petaurus breviceps papuanus. Classification (NCBI taxonomy): domain Eukaryota; kingdom Metazoa; phylum Chordata; class Mammalia; order Diprotodontia; family Petauridae; genus Petaurus; species Petaurus breviceps. The sequence goes on along the minus strand of NW_027185698.1, from coordinate 15,684,574 downwards.
GGCAAATCTCAACTTGGCTCCTTGCATGGTTCTAAAGGAACCAGTTAAAAGCATTTAAATTGTAACCACAGGGCTCCTAGAGATGTATGGTTTCTGGACACTGAACTGTCATCACAACCACATGTTGCACTGTTTATTCTTCACTTGCATGGCCATCCCCATCAAAACCACACCCTCAGTTGCCAAAGCCACAGCCCCACCCAGCCTAAGGAAACCAAATGCAACAGAAGGCTGAAGGCTCCCTGGCTCCTAACGAACAAAAGGGAGGGAGCACAGATTCCAGTTGGAATTGCAAATGCTGGGCAAAATGGACTGGGCTGATAAAAGCTTTACAAAATCTTATGGTTTGATTAAAGTTATTATAAATCTCACAGAGCCAATGACATTCAATCACGACCCATGCTGCCTGATCTGAGGTTTCTGATTACTTTTCCTACATCCTACTTGCCACTAGTTGGTTTCACCAAGTCCTGGTGTACCTTTAAACGTTAATCACTTAGGATGCTGGTATGATGGAAACCATCTGTAAACAGCCTGTTAAATGTTCATGCAAATTATTAATGTAGAGAATGACTACATTAAACAAGCTGTATACAATCCCAGATTCTATGACAAATGAAAATTGGCTAGAGTGGATGCAAAGGCTAGCAGAGTTGAAGTCCAAACTAGCTATGAGAAGGAAATTAAATTTGACTCTGGATACTATTACAGATTTTTTTTTTCTATCACCTGTGGCATAAGTAATTAAAATGACAGTAACTGGCCACATTTAGAGATTACAATTTAAAAACAACTTTCCTCATACCATCCCTGTGAAGTAATTCAAGTGTCATTATTATTCTCGTTTGACAGATCTGGAAATTGAAAGTCCAAGGAATTTTGCCTATCTGAAGTCATATGGCTAGTTAAATGTTAGAAAAATATTAACTTGTGAAATTTGCACAGTATTTTACATACATGATTTCATTTGATCCTTATAAGAACCCCAGAAAACAGGTAATACAAGTGTTATCCTCAATTTTACGAACGAGGAAACATTCTAAAGGGTGACCAAGGTCATTCGGCTAGCAAGCACCAGAGTGCTATTCACACCTACGTTTTTGGCTCTTATGTCCATAGTCTTTGCAATACTTTAGATGATTTGTATTTATATCTCATTCTAAATCATCCCTCATAAAATGGGGGCAGTTATTGAAGAAAGTGTCCACCGGATAGGAGGATATTGATACAACAAAAATCACTAATAAATAGCGCTGTTCTTTTTAGTCCATTATTTCCTATTTCTTCTATAATCAGACTTGTTATAGAAACTAGCAATTAGCAGACTAATTTGAAATGTCTTCTCTTTATCCATCTGACCTTTCCTAACTAGAGAAATGAAAATCCTTAAATATGGTCCTACCCTTAGGGGTAGGGGTGGAGGGAGAGCAGCAAAGCATCTGGGTTACCTATAAATTATGTGTTTATCTCTTAGATAATCAAGCACTTTGGTGTTTCAGCTAAAGTTTTAATTTGATGAGACATATTGGCATGTGAACATATATTTCCAGAGCCTGAATACGTGTGGGGTTGAAGGAAAAACCAGTGAAATGCAAGGCTACTGTCAGTCACTAATGGCACTAATCAGGACAGCAACAAAAAGTTATCTGAGGAAATAGAAAGTTAAATTGAAAGAAGCACAGGGTGTTAATTTCCTAATTGTTCTTTCTTCATTGTGGACTTTATCCAAAACACAATGTTTATTTGTCATATGTAAGGAATCAGTCATGACAAAACAATATTCCTCACTAAACTGGATTTCTTCCTTAGTCTTTATGCATATATCAAGCCAAAACAATAACTGGTTGGTTGTCATCCTTCATTCTCAAAGAGGACCCAAATGACACTATATTACAGTGTGTCCCACTGTGGCTGACCAGACCCATATGAGCTTAGAAGGCTCTACCACAGGTCAGGCACAAAAGAACATTTGGAGTGGAGAGATTTTGGTGTTTGCTCATCTCACACTTCTTTCAAACTACTGCAATTCTGCTTTGTTTATAGAGCCTTCTTTGGGCTGTCAGAGAACCAATCATTAATACATCAAAGCACGCAAAAAATACATATAACATGTATCTTATTCCCTCTGATAGTCCTCCTTCTTTAACAAATAAGGAATAAAATGCATGATAATGATAACCAGTATTTGCATAGCACTTTAAGGTTTACAAAGCAATTTATGTATAACATCTCATTTGGACTTCACAATAACCCTGTACAATGAACACTACTGTCATTACTGTCTCCATTTTACAGATGAGGAAACTGAGACTAAGAGGTTTAAGTAACTTGTCAACGATCACTCAGCTAGAAAGTGTAAGAGATAGGATTTGAACCCCAGTCTTTGTAATTCAAGGTCCATGATTTTATCCCTTACTGATGTGATAAAATGAAATGTAGTTTCAAAGAACTATCCCCTCCTCGAACCCTTTTGAATAACTTCTTCAAGTCTCTCCACCCAGCCAAATCCTACATATCCTTCAAGCTCTAGCTGAAGTCCTTTTTCTAGTATACCATCTTCTCAACTCACTCCAGTCCAGAGCAAACACCTTCCTTTGAATTTATAGCACTCACGTGTCCATTAAACAGGCATTATCCTTGAACATCTATTAGCTAATCCCAGTATCATGTAATTATGTATTTCCATCTGGCCTATTCAGGTAGAGAGATTTATGCCTCCTTAAGGGCAGAGAGCATGATATACTTTTTATCAACTACTGGACCAAGAAGCATTAAACCTGGAGTGAGGAAACCTGGGTTCTAGTTATGACTGATGCTAAGTTATTTTGTGACCTTGGACAAGTCAATCAATTGAGCTCTTCAGGTCTCTTATTTTCTTAGCTATAAAAAGAAGGAATTAAACTAGATGACTGCAAAGTTTCTTCCCTACTCCCAAATTCTAGGATTGGCACAATACCTTATAAGAGTAGTAAATACAATTAAGGTTTCTTGATTTTTTTAAAGATCTTTATAACAACTTGGTGATTTGGGTAAGGGGAGGCATCATTCATTATTTCCTCTTTGTTGTTGAGGAAACTGAGACAAAGAGAAACTAAATGGCTCATCCAAGGTCACACAATTAATTAAAGACAAAGGTGGCTTTTCTTCTTCTAGTCTGGTCTTCTGACTTCACTACAACTTTAAGGATGAAGCTGACAGAAATGCATTAGTTAGATTAGCTGTTTAGAGTAAAAGTTGTTGCACTGACCCCATCATATCTCCTCTTGAACTTTCTGATATTCAATAACCATAGTGAAAAAGGTTAGGGACCTTATGAATTTGGAAGTTCCCTTCAATGATACAGATTATACCCCTTTCATGCTTGCTCATCCTGTGTGACTTGTCTGGTGTCTTGCCTTACGTTTGCCACAGGGGGTTCCACCTAATAATAATATTAACATCAATAAAAATAGTTAACATTTATATAGCCCTTTAAGTTTTGCTAAGTACTTTACATATGTTAATCTCATCTGATCCTCAAGACAATCCTGCAAAGTAGGTACTATTATTGTTGTTCAATCCTTTTACAGGTGAGGAAATTGAGGCCAACAGAGGCAAGTGACTTGTCCAGGGTTACACAGCTAGTAAGTGTCTGAGGTCAAATTTGAACTCAGGAAGATGAGTTTTCCTGACTCTTAGCATGGGATTCTATCCACTGTGCTTCCTAGCAACCCCTAACTGCAGGTAGCTTTAAAAAAAAAACAAACCTATTGTATTTTAAATGGAGGTACTTGACTATGCCTTTAAACCCTAAACATTCTAGCTTTCACTGACTGGTGATGTGCCTTTGATTTCATAGAGAAGGATCATTAAAGGAGCTTCAGATTTTCTTGAAAGCAATCTAGCCTACCCTGCTCTTTCTGTTCCACTCTAGGCCCTGAGTTCATTAGCCATCTGTACTCTCTCTCCCAGATACGCATAAGAATGTACAAACTCTTTAGCTTGTACATTCAAATGAACATTGAGCAATGGGCATTTTCATCCCTCTTGGCCTTTCCAATGTAGATGATCAGATCAAACTCTTACACAACTCTCCCAGTGGCCTCTTAAGTGTTGGTGTTAGATGTAGTAAGCATAATGTCATCTGCAAACTGGAGTATCTGGAAGACCTCACCACCCACAAAGAAGTTCTCTTTAATTTGAACTCTACCACACAGGCGTCAACCTCATGTGGAGGGGGGCACTAATCTATACATACAGATCCTGCAGGCTACATACTGACTTCGTTTATGTTGTTAAATATTTCTCAATTATATTTTTCTTTTTCTTCACTTATTTTTTTCTCAATTACAAGTAAAAATTTTTTAGCATTTGTTTTGTAAAATCTTGAGTTCCAAATTCTCTCTCTCCCTCCCCTACTCCCTCCTTGAAAAGGCAAGCAATTTGATATTGATTATACATGTGAAGTCATGCAAGACATAAAGAAAACAGAGACCAAAAAAAAAAACCCAACAAGAAAAATAAAGAGAATTTTAAAAGGTATGCTGCAATCTCCATTCAGAGTCTTTCAGTTCTTTCTCTGGAGGTGGACAGCATTTTTCATCTCAACTCCTCTGGAATTATCTTGGATCATGGTATTACTGAGAATAGCTAAGTCATTCACAGTTAATCACCATACAATATTGATGTCACTGTGTAGAATGTTCTCTAGGTCCTCCACTTCACTTTGCATCAGTTCATGGAAGGCTTCCCAGGTTTTTCTGAAAGCATCCTGCTCATCATTTCTTATAGCACAATCACATACCATAATTTGTTCAGCCATTGCCCAAGTGATGGCCATCCCCTGCTGCACCCCCTCCCCCCATTACATTTTAATCTGGTTCTGGCTACACTTGGAAATGTTGTGTGCCACAGCGAATCCCATATCTCTGTTATACTGGATCTTCTCCATCACAATGGCCAAACACCTTTGGTAAACATGCGTCTCCCTATTTTATGCCTTGTATGATGTTTATGATCAGAGAATCATTGAATAGGATTATTTCTGTTGTCATATCTTTCAGGGAATCCTGAATGATTTTGATGAATAGATTAGAAAGACCTTGTAAAAAAAAAACCCTCCTTGAAAGGTAGTATTTTGCTATACCTAAAAATTTTTTAATATAATCAAAAAATAATAGGCAGGGAAGAATTTTATATTCTTTACACCCTACAGTCAATTGTGAAATGGTAAAGAGGCGATCTATTATTGAATATTGTTCAAGGAAGCCTGCTTGTTCCTGACTGATATTCTCATTGTAGATTACCCTTGACTAGTATATAGGTGAGCCTCATAAAGACTTTATAATAAATAAATAAGCTGATAGTTATTGATGGTCTCTAAGTTACCATTTTTGGTATTAAGATATGAGTTGTTGGGGTTTTTTTTTTTCATGACTTTAGTATTTTTCCCTCCTTCGGATACTTTAAATATTGATTCCCCTCATACCATAACAACTGTGTCACCTGCAGCACAAATCCTGTCTATGTACACGTGGTCCAATTGAGCCAATTTTTCCCATATTTATTTTTTTGGCACCATTTCTACTCACCCTAAAAGCACAGGAGGGACTGTGATGTAAGTCAGGGTCCAAGTGTGGTGGTTTCACTGCCCTAGATGGAAAACACAGTTATTATAATATTTTATAAATCTCTCCCATTTTTATTCTGCTCTTCCAACTGTACTTACCCATAAATGCCATTATAATAACTTTTTAAATTGGATGTCTTGCCAAGCTTTCTTTAAATAATAGCTAATAGTAGTAGCTAGCATTTATATAGTGCCTACTTATGTCAAGTACAATGATAAGTGCTTTTTACACATATCATCACATTTGATCCTCATAACAACCTTGTGAGGTAGGTGCTGTTATTATCTTTATCTTTGTTTTATAGTTGGGGAAACTGAAGCGGACAGAGATAAGTGACTTACCTAGGGTCATATAGTTAGTAAGTATCTGAGGCCATATTTGAACTTGGGTCTTCCAGATTCCTGGCTCTTGTCCACTGTACCATCTAGCTATATTATTATTAGCTATATGATGGTAGGCAAGCTCTCAACCTCAGTTTCCTTATCTATAAAATGGGAATAATTAGAGGTGTGGCATCTCTCACAGAATTATTGTGAAGGAAGTGCTTTGTAAACTATAAAAAGTCAAATCTATGTAAGCTATCCTTGTGAGAAAAAAAAAAAATGGAAAAGAGGAGAATGGAAAGGAGAGGTGGAGATAAAGGAAAAAGGCCAGAAGCACTTCTTCTCCAGAAAATGTTAGTGTTACTCAGAAATTAGTATCAAAAGAAACTAATTTGAGTATCAGGAAGTATAGGAGAAATGAGGAAGGCCATATTCCTTGGTCAAAGGTAAGAGAACTGAGAAAAGTAAATAGAGGACAAAGGGGAAGAAGAAAGAGAAGCGGTTAGGTTTCTTTTGTTATTAAAATGAGCCCAAACTAAATTTGCTTTCAACAACTTGCCAAAGAACGGAATTCGGTCCTCCCCTTAGCCAAAATATCTACGCTGAAAAGAAAAAAAAAACAAATATAATGAAATTAATGAGACTTTTCTACTTTTCAGGCTATTGTAACATTTCGTTCTGTTTTACCCCATGTATGGGCCCCAGTAGCACAGGGCTCATATTAGCACCAGGTAGATGCTGCTAGATTCTAAGAATCACATTCTCCACCCCCCACTCCCTACCCCTCTTTGGATAGAGGCAGTGTTTCAAAATCATCTGCTCCAATCCCTTGTTCCCTATTCAATACCTTGTGTCAACTTTCTGATCAAATGATTGTGGAGTGTTCCATGTTTGTTTCTGTATGACCAATGCCTTGACAATTCTTAATAAATGCTTGCTGCTTAATTGATCTAAAGTAGCCAAATCCAACTGTAGTCTTCTGATACTCCAGCATTTCTCCAATTATCTCAAGGAATGCTGTGAAATTCTCAGAACAAAATTAATTTTTACTCACTTTCTGAAGTCAGTGAAGGCCATGCAGGATATTTAGGAGTTAGGTACATATAATCACAGAACTAGCAACTTCAGCTCCAAAAGGAGTTGGGAATAACTAATTGACTCTAAAGGTCAACCTTAAGTTTGAGCAGGTCTGGCCATAAAAAATGCTTCCCCCATGGCTATCCAGAACCTTTCTTTGTGTAATTTGAACTTTTTATTTTTCTTCTGTTTTTGTATCCATGAGGCATCTTTTTCCTTCTCTTCCTTAATAGCCATCAACTCTTGTTTTTTGTTCTGGATCTGGGATTTCATTAGTATAGGAAATACTAATATTATTTCTGAAATTTCTACCTTCTGTAGATTTGATTTATTTTTAACAATTCACAGATATGCTAGGTGCTGGAAGAGATTCACAATTTAGGTCCTTAATCTCAATGGGGGAAAGGTTCAAAATCAGGTAGTTATAATACAAAAGAATATTTAATGTGTGTGTCTAACACTTCTCCCAAAGTCTATTGGTATGGGATTTGCCCTGTCTTGCACAAGGGATGAGTGGAGTTGGCAACAGCAGAAGGGCTTCAGCCTTCTCCACCCTATCCCTCACACTGGGCAGGGCACTCATCTCCACCAATAAGGAGAGTGCCACACCAATGGGCTTTGGGAAAGCGGTTACATGTGTAACATGTGTAACAAGAGACTATCCTGACACCCTATAGGTCAGGTGTGTTAAATTTCACCTCTCCTCCCAAGGTCTTTTAAGGAAGTTGAGGGTAGGGAGAGGCCTAATCTCAGCCACTGCCTCAAGCCTCCACCAATTTTGTTTCCTCAGTTTTAGAGGGTCCTTAGCACCCTAGTTCCACTTAACTACCTAACAGCTAGATTAGCTTTTACAAAGGAATTTGTCTTAATTTATTATATTAAAAAAAAAGATTTACTTTGAAGATATAGCAAGAACAAACATACAAATATATTCTTCTCAATACCTGGGAGCATAATCACCCCTATACCATTGCAGTCTCTGAGTAGGGAAGGGAGATTCAGTTCTCTGCTTTACCCAGTTCCTATATAAAATAGTTTCATAAAGTTCCAAGTCCAAAGCCCCCCACTAGGATCCTAGCACCCTGGCTTCTCAGGGCTTCCTTATCAGGCTGGCAGCAACATTTGGCTGGGAATCCTGACTCCATGGGCCCCATGGTTGGAGGTTCCAGGTCCAACTGGACTCCTTGTGCCTAGAAAAGGACAAATAAAACAGAACAAAATCCTAAACTCATTTCTGGGGTCCTCACATCCTAAAGCTTAGTGCATGGGCACCATGCTTTAGGTGAATAGGACCATCACTCCTGCCTGCTACTGGATAAAGACTGTCCCAGTCTAGCAGTTGCCAAAAAAAGGTTTTTCCCCAGTCTGGCAGTTTTAAAAACATGGTTTATTCTACCAACGTAGCCAATGGAAAGAGGCTGCTTCTACCCAGGCACCAGGGGAATAAAATAATCTTATCTTCTCCCAGTAGCAGATCCCTGCCATTTCCCACATGGGTGTCTCCATCTTAGAATATTCGGGCATGCACCAAGCCTAACTAGAAGTGCTTCAGGGAAATGGGAAAATAAAGTTAAATAAAGCATTTTATGTGGTCCAAGAAGGAAAAGGTGATCAATGACCAGGAGCTGAGGGATGATTTCATGGAAGATGTAGTATTTAAATTTGGCCGCAAATGACCAGTAATGATCTAAAGATCTAAATGATATTCCACTTTTTCAACCTTCCCTCAAAATTCAAGAGTGGGACAATGGGTGGTGAGGGAGATATCCAATGCATAGAAAAGAACTTATGTAAAACTCAGGAGGCAGGCAAGTATAAGCCATATTCAGGGGACCCCAAGGAATCCAATTTGACTAGGACAGAGGAGAATAATAAGTTCTAAATTGTAAAATCATGCCATGGGAAGGAAAGGACTTTGATGCTGGGCAAAGGAGTATGAATATGATGTCAGCCCCTTCACTTTGTCTCATCTATTTTTTCAAATAAACTAAGGAGAAGATAGAAAACCACATTTTTGAACACTACCTGATCTTTCCTTTGGAGCCTTGGTGGGAACTTAAATGTTGCCAAGTCTAAGCTGTAACTAAAATGGGGTTGGCTTTTGTTTTCCCCAGTGATATTTCTGCCCATGTGCTCCATGGTTTTGAAGCCTGGGAGGCTTGCCCTCGGTTCGATCCCCAGTGTATGATCAATTCAATATGTCTAGTGTGACCAAGGTTGCCAAATTATGAGTTTGTCACAGACATTGTCCAAAGACTAATCCTGAGCTGCTCTTGGGAGCATTTTTGACTGACATGAAGAAAGTAGCAACATCCGAATCATCACTGGAGAAGGAGGAATAATAGGGAATTATTATTGTTGGAGGCACAACGAATGGATGTAATGAGACATACATATGGTCAGGAACTCTTTATGATTTCAATATAAAAGTTAACAGCTACTTGCCGAAGTTAGAATGAAAAGAAAAATGTCTAACTTATTTATCAATCCAATTACATTTGACATTCTTATAATAATAAAAATGCACAAAGAAATAATAACTTTCTTGGTTGATGCCACAGTGGTAAGAATTTTGCTGGATGTAAAGTTCAACTGGGTTAAATTTGTAAGCCCTTTTGCTTTTAACAAGAGACTGAGGGACAGAAGAATCCCATGTGTTATGGTTTAGCTGCTATAAGCAGGTTCTGTGTAAAGTTATCAAAAGGCCCTGCTTGCTTTAGTATAATACTAATCAGAAAGTCATGCTCCTGATTTATTCTTCTCGCTTATTTTTCCAAAAGTTTCACACCAAGGAGGAATATATTTCTCTCTTCTGTTTAAGGTAAGAATCCAAAATAATCAGTATCTCGAGTTGGGCTGTTTTCACTTCATTTCTTTGGCCTGAGTCATACTCTCCAAGACCAGAGAGCCCGTAGGGAAGATACAGAGGAAATGATGTAATTCTCTTTGGTCTCTTTCATGCTTTCGGACTTTTTCTTTTGGCATGAGCTGTAATGGGTCTGTTTTCTAATTTGCTTGGGTAGAATACACTAGAAGCATAGGCCTTCTGCTTCTTCCCTCTTCAACCAAGAAAGGTCATATATATCACATACTGGTTTAATGAAATCAGATCATCTTGCCAATATTGACTTAAGTGTTGTTCCAACATCTCTATCAGGTAGCTCAAGGAAAAGTATTTCATCCTTAGTCTGCATCTTAAGAAGTAAAGTGGCAGAGAGTGATTTGCCCAAAAGTGATTTGATGACTAGCCCTGAAAAAGAACCCAATTCTACTGATTCCTTAACTGCTAACCAGGTGACCCCTCCCCCTTCTTTTTTAACCCTCAAAAAAAAATCTGAACCAGAATCACTTACATATCTATTTTCATCCTATAACAACATACTGAAGTCTCATTTAAGCACTTAGCATTGTAGCAAACATAATTTCATAATTATTATGTTTTCAAACTCATGCATATGTTATTATACATGATTCTTTGATAAACGTAATCACAGAGATAACTCAGTTCAATGGTTTTCTGATTATTAATGTCAAGTGAGGTATAAAACAGGGAAATGTATGCTTGCCAAAGGTATTTGCCACTGTCATAGAAGATGTCCTGCAAAAGAACAAAATGGAAGAAGATTCCCCTAGAGATAGTGAGGTCTTGAAGATCCTGTTTTCAGATGATATTGTGCTGGTTCCATTAAGCTGTAGAGTATTCTGGGACCTCCTCAATTCAAAAGAGATTAGGCTAACAGACCCCCCCCCCCCTACACACACACACAGAATGGATAGCCTATTGTTCAGACTATGACTTGCTGGTACATGGTTGTTGAGTTAGTAGGTCAGCACATAATTTGGGAAAGGCCTTATAGGTGGACAATAAGTTAGACTTAGAATTGAATGTGAAGAAGAGAACACAGAAGGAAAAATGTTATTTGGAAAATTGTGTTGTGCTTCTCTTTTAAAAATTGATTTGAATTTGATTTAATATAAATTGATTTTAATTTTGAACTTAAAACACAACAGAATGGGTTTTTGCATATAGGCAGTAGAAGAGGAAAGGAGGATTGTGCACAAAACTGGATGTCTCTATCATTATTTAGTGCTTTCAATGATCCCAGGCTGCTTACTCTTATGAACTTCTTTCTTTTTAAATCCAAATGTTCTTCTGTTGATATTCTGTGATGGCCAATCTTGGAATGTCAAAGTGACTGAAGAATCAAAGTTCAGGTCAAACAAAGGAAAACAGAGAGCTGCATAGTGGGCACAAATGGGCTACATCATATTTTCAATCTTGACGTATATGCTAGAGATGTTTTAAAAGATATCACCAAAGAAATAGATGATTCTAAAGGTCCATTATGTGAAAATAGTAAAGATAGATGGAATGTTGCACTGGTACCCCCAAGATGTAAAAAGACTTAAAGAAATGTCTTTAGTACATTGGGGAGCTCCTACTCTAAGGGCTCTATAGGACAATATGGAAAAGAATGACATAGGATGTGGCAGATTTGTGTGGGTTCAGATCTTCCCTGATGGAGGGAATACGTTGAGCAATGAAATCATAGATCCTACCAAGTCTTGAAATACCAATTCTGCTTTTTTTCATATTCTTATATGAAAATAACAATAAATAATAAAATAATAAAAATAAAAACATATTTTTCATATATATATATGCATCTTTTGGGGGAAGGGGCCTTACTCCAATAAAATAAATCCTGAATTATGACATTATAGGTGCTTAAATACAGATACTTTACAGCAAAGTCAAAATCTTTAGAGCTAGAAAGGATCTTGGAGAACATCTAGTGTTAACCCCTCATTATTCAGGTGAGATAAATATTTGAGACCCAAAGAGTTAAAATAATCAAAATCACAGAATTCTTTAAGGAAGGAATAGGAAAAGGGATCATGGCATAGTGTATACTAGAAAGGACTTGAAGTAAAAAGACTAGGTTCCAATCTCATCTTTAATACTTACTAGCTGTTTGGCCACTTAACCTCCCTGAGCCTCAGTGTCCCCAACTATAACATGAAGGCATTGGTCTCCAATGACCTTTCCAACTCTAAATACTATGATCTTCTGATTGCCAGTTCAATATTCTTCCTACTGTATCAAGAACCCAGTGAATTACACTGGCCGTCTACTCTACTTTCCACACTGTCTCCTTCCTTCACTTTGTCTCAGCTCTTCATCTAAAGCTCATTGTCACTCTCTGCTTCTAATACTGATTTAGAGAGAGGTTAGGTAAGGAAGAGGAACAAAAGACAAGAAAGAACAGAGGAATAAAGAGAAGGGGAGGGAAAAGGGAAGAACAAGGTGATTAAGATGTATAAAGCTACTGTGTTAAAGTGCTTGGGGGCTGCTAGCAAGTTAGGGGATCTCCAACAAAGAGCAGGATGATTTTCCATTTTCTCCATTCTTTATCCCAAATTCACTATGTACTATTTAATATACTGAAGCAGTTATTCATTGAAAGAGTTCATGTTCTTTACAAAGGAGATAAATTTACAAACAAGGAGATGTACATATTGGGAGAAGAATGCCATGTTCTGTTCTAGTCTTGGGGAATTTTGTTCTATTTGATTTAAACTATTTTTCCATTTTGGGAATGAATATCATCCTTGTACCCCAGTGCAGGACAATAACCACACTAGGGCAATGGGGAGTTTTGTTCCATTTAGCAACTCTAAAGTCCTAGACATGTCCATTTTTCTTTATCTCGTAAGTATTTCTGGGATCCCATTGTGATAAAATTCCTACATATAGCCCTGTTCTAGCGAGATGGCAATCTAATCAACTTTATAAAATCCACAAGAATTACAAACCCGTGTGCTCTATCCATAATTCACTTCTTTTAACCAAATATTATTGAGGCTGGTACCCAGAAGAGATTCCTGGGAAACCACAGAAATAGAAAAGAAGTAATACAAGCTAACAGCAATTACCCTTCCCAGTATAAAACACTAAAATTGGTATAGATACCAATAAAAGTAAAAATAAAAATAAAAAATCACCAGCAGTGATACTTACCTTAGCAGTGCTAATGCTTACAATGTTACACTTAAGTTTATCAGTGAGCATTTTTTGTTATCCCCCAAATAAAGAGTGTATTCCTTTTTTGTTTTTAGTAGTTCAAAAAAGTTTAGGGCAGCTAGGTGACACAGTGAATAAAGCACCAGCCCTGGAGTCAGGAGGATCTGAGTTCAAATCTGGCCTCAGACACTTAACACAAAAACTAGCCATATGACCTTGGTAAGTCACTTAACCCCAGTTGTCCTATATTCCCCCTCTAAAAAAAAAGCAAAAAAAAAAAAAGAGAGAGAGAGAGAAAGAAAAGAAAAAAAAGGCTAAGTTGATTCAAATTAGCATGAATTGTTAAACCCCTGTTATGTGCCAGATACTGTGCTAACCACAAGAGATTAAAAAAAAAAAAGGGGCAACTAGGTGGCACAGTGAATAGAGCATTGGCCCTGGAGTCAGGAGAACCTGAGTTCAAATCAGGTCTCAGACACCTGACACACTTACTAGCCATGTGACTTTGGGCAAGTCACTTAACTCCAACTGCCCTTCCCCCCCCCCAAAAAAAAAAGAAAAAAAAAAAGTAGTCCCTGCTCTCAAGGAGCTTACAGTCTAATTGGGGAGACAACATGCAAACAATTATATACAAACAAGACATATGCAAGCTATTAGGCATCAATTCCATTCATAAAACTATACAGCTAAACTACATGACAAGACCAATCTTCTTGGATGCAGAGAAGCCTAGTTCAGTCATGAAGACTATCCCTGTAATGTGATTGTTACCACCACCCTGCACTAATAGTAACAGAATTGCATGCCTCCTGCTCCCTGTCTTTTCTGATACTGGTGACAAGGCCCCCTTTAGGTCCCAGGATTGCATATGCTAAGAAACAGCATTTACCATTTACCCTAGACCTCATAAGCAATTTTTCTTGTGACTAAGTTTAGGAATTAGGTGGGAGACTCATGGGTCAATAGAACTACATACAATTTTCCTTATTTTTTAGAACTTTGACTCCTAGTCTTAGATGAAACCCAGAGATATAAGCAAAGAAACATTTAAAAAGTAAACCTTATAAAAAAAACTCACTACAGATTTTAGTAACACTTATATTTTTGTTTCATCTTTTTCACATTGATTCACTCCTTTTTTCCTGAACACCTACTGAAAAAGTGTCCCTTAGCTTTGACCTTATGATATGCTGCTTACTTTTGATGTTGCACGCTTAATGGTAGTAGAGGCATTTTGTGTGTGTGGGGGGGGGTGTCTTATTTTTTCTGCATAAACTATTCATTGCTGAAAACCATATATAACCCAGAAACCTGTGGGTAGATCCTGTGGTGTGAAAAGGGAACTTGATGCAAGCAGTCAGAGCAAGAGTTTCCGCACTGAGGTGAATGTTTACATGACAACCACTGGAATCCTAGTTTGTATCTTAGCTTTTTCTTTCTCTGAAGATCACATTTAAAGTTTTGATTTCTTGTTCCTAAGACTAGTGGAAATAACAGTCTAGATTTCTTGAAGTGAAGAGTCATGGAAATAATACTTACAATTTCTCCAAGCAAACATGATTTAAAAATGCATTAAATGGAGAGACTATATTTGGAAACAGAATTACTTGTTCTTGTTGAATTAAAGTCAAATGTCAGTGTTTGGGGATTCTCTCTGCCTCTGTGTCTCTCTCTGTCTCTGTCTCCCCCCACCCTTCTGCCCCTCAACTTCCCTTGTTCTCATTGCTTGAGGATCATTGTAAGCTCCTAGGCAGTTCTTCAAATTTCCTGATTTGGCAACTCTTGAACTCCACTCCCCCAGCACCCCCACTTTTTACTTGAGTAAAACTTCCTGAATTGACTTTGAAGAAACTGTTGCCTCACCATCCACATAGCTTCAGGTTTTAATTGTATGTACACCACAGTAGTTTCCACTTTATAAACTACAAGTGACTTTTTCCAAATTTCCCATTAAAAAGAAAACTGACAACTTCCATGATTGTGAGCTGATTCAGAGCCGGCAGGCCTCTCAGGCTGGGCCTGGCAGTCATTAAATGTGAAGACCTTTCCAACTTTTGATAGCCTGTCAGGAATCCAAGAACCAAAGAGCGCCACAAATTTCCAGAGTAATTTTGAAATTTAGAAAAATGGAGGAACAGGCAAATAAATGATCCCATTTTAAAACTCCATCCACATCATTGCTTGGTAATTAGTCATACATACTCTCCCTCTCCTTAGAAGAGACCAGGAGGCCAAGTATTGAAGATGTAACTATTTAAATACCTATCCTCTCTTATCACCATATTATAGGCACTGCCTTTTGCAGAATTATGCTCTAGGTCAAGTTTGTCTTTAGCATCTTTAGCCTTTGGAATTTGAGACTTTTTGGTCTTTTGTGATATTCTTCCTCTGCCTCTTTCATGTATTCCAGAAAACTCAATATGTTAATGTACCCACTCTTATCCAATTAAAAGTTGCTCCAGAGGAAGGATCTATAATTATACTTTGGAGAGAATAAGTTTAAGTCGATGTATTTACTTTTCCAAAGGGCATTTTCACTTTAAGCCTCATCTCTCATAATGGAATTTCCTTTCTGTGCCACTCACATCAAATATGGCACAGACTTATTTCCTGGAAGCAGAATTTGGAGCCTCAGTGAACAAATTGGGGAGATATTTTTTTTTCATGCAAGGAGATAATTCTTGAGTCCTGAAATCATGAGGTAAAGGTAGCATCCTATTCCAATGATGCATCAGGCCAGTCTGGTCCTGCCTGCATCCCTACTACTATCTTTGGTTGGGCATAACTAGAACTCTTAAGACTAGGATAAGAATCAAAAGTTTGCCTTCCTGAAAAAAAATCAGGTGATATATACAAGTAGGGGCAGAAGAGTATAACTGATAGAATTAGATAGGATATTGAGTTTGGAGCCACAAAGATTTGTCTTCAAGATCTGTCTCTGACACAAACTGGACACACTAATTACTCTAGGGAAGTGACTTAACCTCACAATGGTTTAGGCAATTCTCCAAGACTATAAGATGCTGTGAGGACGCTCACCTGTACCCAAAAAGGTCGGTTATCACTAGGGACTCTCTCTACCAATGAAACCACAGGTCTGGTCCCTAACCCCATGCCTTAATATAGACAAGTACTAAGATGCCTTGATTATCCCTCCCCCTCCCCCCTTAGTCTCACTGATGCCATTTAAAAAATTTAGAAAAGCACTAATTAAGTTGTGTAAATAAGTTAATTATTTTTTTTTCTGCTCCCTTTTGTGAGGTACAGTGAATGCTGAATCTCCTTGGGAAAATAATAATACCTTAAACTATTGAAGGTAAGAAGTGAGCAAGACCACAGAAAAAAGTGAGCAGAAGATACCAACCATGTGTGGTAGGCATACTATTCTAGCTCCTGCCCCTCTGCAAATGAGTTTAGTTTTTTCCTTAAAAGGTAGTAAGACCATTCTCTCAAGTCTTGGTTGCCTCAGTGGACTAAAGGCTCAATTTGTTGATGGTCACCTGGGTACAGAATAGCCATAGTTCCAGGGACACCCTGATGCTTGGCTGGTGGAACAAGCTAGGCAATTCAAACAAGGGAATTTCACTCAGTTTAATCAACTCAAGAGTTTCTCAATACCTATCCTTGTTGAATATCCTGCTTTGGCCAAATTAATCTCCTTTTTGTTAACTGTTGAATAACCCATGAGGTGTCTCATTTTCTTCTAATATGGTACCCAAACTTCCAAGGAACTCCTTTTAGTCAGGTCCAGCCCAGAACACCATTGCTGTCGGGAGCATCTTGAGGACAGAACCCGTGCTTTATTCATCTTTGTATTCTCCTTAGGGCCTAGCACTCTGTCTTGGACACAATAAGTGTCACAGAAAAATTTGCTGAATGGATAAAATGTATAGTTTAGTCTATTGCAGTATCTTAGAATCTCAAATAGTCCTCAAAAAATCATTTAGTTCAATCTATACCTGAACAGGACAGGAATCCCCATATAAGATCCTAGACAAAGTCATCATTCAGATACCATCTGAAGATCTTAATTGATAGGACTCTCACAACAACCTGAGGCAGCCCATTCTACTTTACGTCAAATCTAATTGTTAAGAAGTTCTTAATTCTATTAAGCCCAAATCTGTCTCTTTGCAACTTCTGCCTGTTGTTCCTGGTTCTGCCTCTTTAAGGCTAAGGAGAATGAGTCTAATACTTCTCCCAAATGACAGCCCTTCAAATTTTGAAGATGGCTATCATGTCAATCAGTCAACAAGCATTCATTAAGAACTTGCTAAATACCAGGCATTAAGTGCTGAGAGAAAAGAAAAGGCAAAAAATCATCCCTGCCCTCAAGGAGCTTACATTCTAATTGGGGAGATAATATATAAAAATAAGAACATATGAGGTAAATACAGAATAAATGGAAGGTAATCTTGGAAGGGGTAGCACTAGCATCTGGGAGGAACCAGAAAAGGCCTCCTGGAAGAGGTGACTTGAGCTAAGAATTAAAGTCAAGGGTTCTAAGTTAGAAGGGAGACTATTCTAGGCATGGGGACCAGTTTATGCAAATACACAGAGTGGGAAAGTAGGCCAGTATAGCTGGATCATAAAGTACACAAAGGGGAAGAGAATGTAAAAGTATTGGAATGGTAGGAAGACACCAGGTTGTGCAGAGCTTTGCTCAAGGACTGTCTATTTGATCCTGGAGTTAACAGGGACCTACTGGTGTTGGGATGGGGATGGGGAACTGGGGTACCTGACATGGTCAAACACTTTAGGAAAATCACTTTGGCAGCTGAGTGGAAGATGGATTGGAGTAGGGAAAGACCTGAGGCAGAGACCAACCAGAAAGAAGGTTATCACAACAGTCCAGGCAAGATATGATGAGGTGCTGACTAGGGTGGTATATATGTGAAAGGAGAGAAAGGACAAAACCTTGGTGAACACTCAGGATTAGTGGAATAACATGGGTTAAGATTCAGCAAAAGAGACTGGGAAGGAGTAGTCAGATGGGTAGGAAGAGAACCAAGAGAGAGTCAAGAAAACTTAGAGAGGGTAAAATATCCAGAAAGAGAAGGGGGTTAACAGTGCCAAATGTTGCAAAGAGGTCAAGAAGGACTAGGATCAAGAAGCTATTAGACTTGGCAATTAAGAGAAGACCAGTAACTTTGGAGAGAACAGTTTCAAGTGGAATGAAGAAGGCAGAAACCAAATTGTAGAAGATTTAAAAGAGAGAAAATAAATTATAATCAGCTTTTTAAAGGATTTTAGCTTAAAAGGGAAGGAAAAACAGAATGATAGCTTGCAGACATAGTAGGAATTAGAGAGATTTGTTTTGTTTTCTGAGACCAGGTTTCCCTATCTCACCCAAACTGGAAGTATAGCCAGCACTTATGATCTAATACCACTTACTGATCATCATGGATCTGACTTCTCTGTTTCTGAACTTCTTCAGGAAGCCTGGTGGCTCAATGCTGGGGGCTCACCATATTGAAGCGAACTTATTGTGGACATCTAAAGAGTAGATTTTTTTTTTTTAAGATGGGAGGGCATTTGAGTATGTTTGCAGACATGAGGGAAAGAGTCAATAGATAGTGATTAACTGAAGATTAGAGAGATATCAGGGATGGTGGCAATCTGCTGGAGAAGATGGGAAGGGATGAAATTGCCCTAAATATCCTCAGTTTATTCAATTGCTATTTTTCCACATTGATTGTGTGGTCCAAACTATAAGCTAGTCTTCTAACTTAATATAAGGATTTGTTAAGTATGAAATCTGTGCCTTCATCTAAGAAACTGATAAAAAAAAATGTTGAACAGAGCAAAGCAAAGGATAGGTTCCCAGGGACACTCAGTTAAAGACTAGACTACAGTTTGATATTGACCCATTAATTACTACTCTTTGTTCTAGGTCATTCAACTATTCCAAATTCAAACCCAAAGGCCATGACACCAATAATTGGTGTTTATGTCTAATCCTGTTCCAAGAAGCACAAAGGAATGAATAACTTTAAAAAGTGGGTGAAAGTTAATATTCATTCAGCAGGACATAAGCAGAAAGAGATCAGAACCAGCTATCAGGAAGCCTAGGTTCCTAAAAACTAGTTAAACCATTCACTACTCATTTAACCTTCTTAGGCTTCAATTTCTTCATCTGGAGTAAACATTACTCCCATCTGGGTCCCTGGAAAAACTTTTCCATGTTTAAGGCAATGTGTAGGTCAGCACTCACTTGAAACTACAGCTCCCAAGCCTCCCTCCCCCCATGTCTTTAATCAACCAGTCTCTCTGGTTTTCAGCACTGGTTCAAAACAAAAGACATTCAATCAAACAGCAGAGCAAATAAAATAACAAGGAAAGATTTCCACCATCACCCCCACTATGGACATTGAGGGGTATTTTCCCACAGATAGAGGACACGTGGCTGGGGCATCTACGTGGTCAGGGAACTCTCACTTCAATGCTGCAAGGCAAAATTAGAGCTGACAGGGACCTCAGATATAGCCTCTCTCTCTGAGGTTATTTCAATACTCCTCTCCCTTAGGCATCTCGTTTCTGTGGAGCGGGTCATTCTGTGTTACTCCCAGTGCCTTTTCTGGGCATTTCTGCTGGCTTCATAACCACTAGTCTCCTGTTTTCAGCATCTGGGCTTTATCTCTTCAGGATGACATACCAGTCATCTCAATCACCATCTTCTAAAGTGTAGTGACTAGATAACCTCTCTCTGATAATGGCAAACTGATAGCATTTTAGTTATAGGCCAGGCTAGGAACTATCACATCCTGCTAAAAACAGTGGAACAAAAGCTAGGCTGTCTATCCCTAGGCATTGGTTTGTGGGATTTTTGGTGGGAAGAGGTTTGGACTACTTGTGCTGGTACTGAATCAAAGTTTGTTGTCCTAGACTTGAGGGTTAGAGATTATCATTTAACCTCTGATGGAGATCCAGTGTCCCTCAAACCCATTCCAATTGGTTTTTGCAAAGAAACTCCATGGAAACTATTTGTAGGCTGAGGCTATTGAAACCCACTTCACTACCAAGAAGATCCTCTCTGGATTGGCAAACAAATGAATCTAAACAGTCAAAATAGCTAAGCAAAGAAGGCAAGGTCACCGTCCTCCGCTCTCCTGACCCACTTTCTACCTTACTAGGTATATCTGTCTGTAGCAAAAACAACCCTGATTTTTGTGCTGTATTCCAAATTTAAATAATCCCAGAGGTATTTCAGATCTGTACTTCTAAGGTTCTACTTATGATCCTGCTTGGGAGGGAGGGTAAGGTGGAAGAGCAGGTATAAATATAATTGAAAGGGGAAATTAAGGCAAAAAGGTTAAGTGAATTGTCCAGAGCCAAACAACAAGTGAGGTCAGTGATAGCTAAGAGAATAACAAGTATTTTGATAGTCCCATAATCTATCCACTAAATTATCAAGAAATTTCCTGACTCAGAAAAGCAATTAAATTTTTAAAAATCCTTTGACTTTATTTTTAAAATAAAAATATCTAGCATGAAAGTATTATATTTAAAATATCATGCTATGAACTTAAACATGATAGGCTGAAATTAAAAGACAAGAGACCAAGGCTGCAATTGAGTACTGTTTTATGCTCTATGGATATAAAGTACTCTTGCTTAGTTAAGTGGGAGAAACATTCATAGGAAGAGTACCAGAAGGGATGTTGGGGAGAAATGGCTTCTCTGAAATGATATAACACCACATATCAGTCCAAATTACAATCCTAATTGGTTCAACCAACTGAGCCATTGATAATCTAGAGGGCTGATCTGGACAAATATGTTTATTCATTTTGCTCTTAGCATGCCATAGGTGATATCTCTTTTTATATTTTTCAGATTATCTTGTGCTCCTTGATTAAAATTGTAAGGTGAAATACTTAAAGTCATTTACCAGGCGAGGTGACAGGAGAGAT
Source organism: Petaurus breviceps papuanus (assembly GCF_028583685.1). Lineage (NCBI taxonomy): Eukaryota > Metazoa > Chordata > Mammalia > Diprotodontia > Petauridae > Petaurus > Petaurus breviceps. The sequence continues at coordinate 15,663,627 of NW_027185698.1, read as the reverse complement.
GACTCTTGGTTGCATCAGGGTGTCAGAAACATATTTAGAAGCTAAATAATAACAGATCAAACATCCCCTAAATTTAACAAAAGAGAGGCTCCATTACTAAATGTTGAAGCTGTAAAGTAAGATTTAGTCCCCCTTTTACTTCAGAGGGAGGTTGTTTAACAGTAAAGAAATCATTTTCTGTTTCCCTCACAGTGGCAGTATAATATAATGACTTTCTCCTCAATCCATAACCTTCTCTCTGAAGCTATTTCTTTTCTTAGATGGCATGCTATATTGATTGTGAGCCATTTAAATGTTCTGTTTGGAGGTTGGGACAGACTGAGACTTGAATATGAAAAAAGTCATTTTATTACCTATGCGACCTTGGGCAAACTACTTTCCCTCTCTTAGCCTCAGTTTCCTCATATGTAAAATGAAGGGGTTGGACTATATGCTCTCTTAAACCAGAAACTAAAGTTTGAAATGGGCTTTTTTCTACCTACTTTTAAAAGGCTACACATACATAATTAATGGGAAATTTGGGGAGCCCAACAAAGGGGCAACTCCTTGGCTGTAGGTTCATAAATTCCTCATTTCCAGTAGAATATAATCAATCAAATAATGAGGAAGGGGAGGGGAAAAAGAATTTATACAGTGCCTACTACGACCCCTCCACGGTGCTAAGTCCTTTTACAGATGTTATCTCATTTAATCCTCACAACAATCCTGGGAGGTAGTTCTATTATTATATCCATTTTACAGCTGAGGAAACAGAGGCAAACAGGTCGAGGAACTTGCCCAGGGTCACACAGCTAGTGTCTGAAGTCACATTAGAACTCAGGACTCCAGATCCAATGCTTTATCTACTGTGCCACCAGCTACTTTAATTAGCTTTTGTTAAACACCTACTGGGTGCCAGGTGCATTGCTACATACTAGGGATAAGTGAGATAGTTCTTGCCTTCAAGAAGCATTCATTTTAACTTGGATTGGAGGAAGGGAACATATTCATAGCCAAGTAAATAAAAGACAAATACAAAATAAGCCCAGCGTGTTTTCAAGGAGAAAGTATTAACAAATGGGAAAATCAATAAAGGCCTCTGAAAGGAAGTGGCACAAGACCTAAGGGATTCATGAGGTAGAGGTGGGAAAGGCAAGCATTCCAGGCAGTAAGTCAGAAGAAGGAATGTTGTACCTGGGAAGCAGGTAAACTTGAAGGCAAAGATAAGTTATTTGTCCTTGTATTCCCAGGGCCTAACATAGTGTCTTATACCAATTATGTGCTTTAAAATGTAGGATGGATTTTATGGAATCTATCTCTCTATCAGAATTGACTAATTTGAGAGCTCAAGCTATCTATTGTGGGTATAATCCATGATACTCCCATCTCCCAACTCCATTTCTTTTCACTGGCTATCCCCATGCTTGTAATGACCACCCTCTTCATCTCTGCATCCTGGCTTCCTTCAAGATGTAACTCAAATTCCATCTACTGCAGGAGGCATTTCTTAACCATCCTTCTCCTTTTCCACCTCTGTCACCTTGCTAGTTCCTTCCCTCTAAAATCACCTACAATTTACATTGTGTACATCTTGCTTGTATGTAGTTATTTTTATGTTGTCTGCCCCAACTGAATTTGAGTTCCTTGGGGGCACAAGGGTAGGGAGCTATATTTTTGCTTTTCTTTGTAACCCTAGAATCAGGAACAGTGCCTGGCATATAGTAGCTACATGATAAATGTTTGTTGACTGCCTAACTTCAAAGAGTTAGTCCCATCTGGCCACCTGCTGCCTTTGTGAATTGAATACTTGAACTGGTGTTTCTAGAACTTCTGCAGGCACATTAGAAAGCAAGGACTAAGTGTAGAGAAAGTCAGAGCTGTAAGGATCATCTGTAAAGGAAACAAAAGAGCAAGTATCCTATCACAGCAATAGGGATGACTAGATTTCTTCTCTTGCCATTGGGAAGAGATGGAGACTCTCAGCAGGAGGCAGAGGGTCGATTTGTCCCTGCAGGCCTAGGTTTTCCCTAACTACAGGAAGAGCTGGCAGCAAGCCCTGATGCCCACAGGAAGCATTTGGCCCTTTTTATTTGTGTTTTAAAAATTATTATTTCTCCCCATGATTTCTATCCTGCTCCCTTTAACTGATTTCTTAAGCATACACATCAGATTTATGGTTGTTTTCTCAACATCCCTTTAAGTTATTATTTACTTAAACAATAAAATTTCTTACTCTTTCTTGCTCAGGCTTCCTTGTTTTAGTTTTCAGGTCTCTATCTCATCAATATTTCTGCCTCTTTGTCCTCCTGCACTCCACTGACTCTCTATTTCCTTGTCCTTCATCATATGTTCTTAATTTTCATCTTGGACTTTTCAGATGAAGTGTGCAACCTGCCAGGGGTGATTCTCAGGAAGCTCAAAGCTATCTGAACTATGGTTTGTCAGAAAACAGATCCAATTTTTTGAGGTGATAACAATCACGTTTTGGTTGTTGCTGCTGTTATTGTTGTTCTGCAGCAAAATCTTTAGCATGACCACAACATTTCCAATATATCTGACTCTACTCTGAGTAATTTTTTACTTTAAAATTACAAGTGAGAATTTGAATTTAAAAATCCATTTAGACAAGAAACTCGTGTGGCAATGTTACCATTTCTCTCAAAATTCTTCCCTTCCTTTCCAATCCCACTGCTGCCACTGTGATTAATCAACCAACAAGCATTTATTAAGTGTTTACTATGTGCCAGGTAAAGTGCTAAGAATTTGGGATACTAAGACCAAAGTAAAACAGTTCCTGCCCTCAAGGAGCCTATATTCTAATGAGGGAGACATGTTCAAATATAAGTATGCAAAAGATTTATACATGTATATATGTGTGTGTATACACACACACACACACACACACATACATATGAGACAACATTAGAGGCAAAGGCCTTAGCAGTGGGGGAAGAGGAGGCACAGTAGGGAAAGGAAGGGGAAAAAAAACAAGAGATTCCAAGAGGGGGAGGTGAGAAGGGGTAGAATCCCAAGCATGGAGGACCAACATTGCAAAGTTTCTTATTTACTGTCACATCCTTGTTAAATTATTTTCCTTGGTCACACAAGTAGTATATAGCAGAGCTGAGATTCTCTGGATTTCCCCACTTCAGGGCTTTAATTCATTCCTTTTCTTCATGCCTTTAACACTGTCTCACATTTCCTCCTGTTAAAACCTTGTCTACCCAAAGAGCATTGAACTTGGAGTCACAGAAACTGAGTTCTAGTCTAAGATCTGCTACCTATATGGCCCTGGGTAGGTCCCTTAACTTCTCTGGGCCTCAATTTCCTCATCCATAAAATGAAGGAGGATTTCACTGGATGATGTCTAAGGCCTTGCTGTGATTGCATGACCCATCTCAAATGCTCCCTCATCCATAAAGCCCTTCTTCATCCCTCTAGCCTGTAAAGATCTTTCTCTATGTGGTTCAACTATAGTACTTTGCTTATATTCTCATTTATGGCACTCATTACACATTGACTTTTACTACTGTTATTTATGTTTCTGTCTTTTTCCCCCTTCCTGACCAAACTCCATAACGTTAGGGGACTGTATCTTATTCATATTTTGTATTTTTCTCAGGGTTTACTTTTCATGGGGTTGTACAACTAGTAGATACTCAATGCATTTTTGCTAAATGAATGAACATGGTAATTTCTCTTCCTGTCTCTTCACTCTTCTTTATTACTTCTACCTGAGGTCTCCTAGCTTTTCCCTTTTTCCTGTTCTGTGCTGAAATCTGTCCTCTTCATTTCAGAGAATATTGTTCTCTTAATGGAGGCTCCAAACTCTGTACTTTTTTGGTCCTTCTACAATTCAGCTAAATAATGAACAAAATTTACAAACTAGGCATATTTCTTTCGCCATTTATAACTGACTACTTGCCTATATCTAACTGTGAAACTGAATCTTAGAATGAAAACACTTAAAAGAAATTTACAAAGGATTCTTTGCTTCCATGAAAGACTTTACCTCAACTAGATTGGGCATGTGGATATATGATTTTGAAAATTTTCTGCATAAGAGATTTTTAAAAATCTCTGATCACCTCCAGCAAGAAGCATTCCTTCCCTTTTCTAAAGCTAAGAAAGTTCTATCCACTGGACAGTAGGATCCAAAAAGATCATGATGCGAATGTTGGTTCAAATTTAATAAAGCAGAATTTCTTAAGGATAAATGTAAAGTCTTACACTTGAGTTTAAAAGAAAGAACAAATTCACAAGTACAAAAAAAAGGCCTGATTAGATAGCAATGTTGAAAAGATTTGAGAATATGAACTCAATAGGAGTCAACAGTACAAAATGGCAACCCAAAAAGTCAATGCAATCTCTGACAGCATTGGAAAGTATAGTGTTTAGGATTAGAAGGATGATTGTTCTGAAGTACTTTGCCCTGGTCAGAACATATCTAGACTGCTGGGTTTGGTATTGGGTACCACATTTTAGGAAGGACATTGTTAAATTGGATAGTAAAGGATATCAGAATGGTGAGAATCTCTGGGATACTGACACATCAGGATAGACTGGAGCTATACAGGATGCATGGCCTAGAGAAGAAAAGATTTTAGAGAGGATCTGATAGCTATCTTCAAGTATCTGAAGGATTGTATTATGGAAGATGTATTAGACTTGTTTTGCTTGGCCTCAGTAGGGAGAACAAGGTACAATGGGTGGAGGCATGGAGGGCAGGTTTAGGATTGAGGTAAGGAAAAACTTCCTAATTGTGACATCAATTTGGAAATATGATGGGTTGTTTTGGGATCTAGTAGATTCCCTGTCATTAAAGGTTTTTAAACAGAGACTGGATAACCACTATAATATAACCATATTATAGGGAGGATTCTTGTTCAGCTACTGGTTAGACTAGATGGCTTCTGAGGTTCCTTCCAACTCTGCAATTTTATAATTCTGTATTATCCCTCATGCCACTCTGATAGACCTCTAATATATGCACGAGGATGTGTATCCTCAGCACTTAACATATTTTAAGCACTTAAAAATGTGTGTTGAATTGAATTGTTTATTTAGAAACCCATTTTAACAGATTGGAGGTGGGGATATCCTGTGGGACTGATGTTTTGGGGGGGACGGGTGGGGGGAAAACGGGAAGAAAATTTGTAACTCAAAATCTGGCAGAAACAAATGATGTAAATCAGCAGTTAATAAAGCATTTAAATTAAATTAGAAACCCATTTTAATACTGAACAAGGGCTCCAATCAGAAAGTTCTTCTGTTAGCGTCCTTATCTTTGGATGTCCAGGGCCTAGGACAATCCTTTATATATTTGTTGAGTAGCATTTAATTAGATTTAAGATATTTCTATTGAGATTTAAATCAATCTAAGCAATCCAAAATTTATGCTTTTAAGTTGGTTGTTTGGAACTTGAAATTTAATTCCACACAGAATGACCATTTTAAATGATAGTCCCCAGACTAGTATGCAAAGGTATACTTAGTCCATGTAGCTGAATTATATAGTATAAACAGAAGTTCCAAGGCCCGAATAAAAGAAAATGTCTAGGCAACCAGTTTATTAGACGTTTTTTGGTTTTGTTTTAAAGGTGATGATGCTGATCCACACATCTTAAAATTCATTTTGATTCATATACTTAAGAATCTTAAAGCATGCAGTATTAATATGTATCTATGAATGTGATATTAATTAAATGAATTTATCTTTTAATGATAATTATGATAGATTTTTGAGGGAAATATATAGGTAAAAATGGGATGACATTTACAACAACCATTGCCATTGATATGAGGAGTTGAGTGATTTTTTTTAAGATTGTTCATTTAAATATCTGAGAATGAAATCCTAAATGAGAGGGAAACTGAAGCAAGATGGGAAAAGTAAGTACATAAAAACAAGGTCACATAATGATTCACTTCATAAACACAAGGAACAGAACAAGATAGAATGTATTTTCTTTGACAGTTTTGTTAATAATTTTACTTAGGCTGCTTTCCAGGTATGCGCTTTGGGAAAAGATTCCAGTCCATTTCATCACTGGTCCTCTGTTATTGCTGCCTCCATGTTTTTCAACTGACTGCCCATAAGTATCTGACTTAGTACCTGACTTTACCAAGATGAGATCTCTAGTTCATCTTTTGCAGTGTGTATTGATGACGGTTGTATTCTTTTGTTTGAGCTATGACAGACTATTGTGCTGTCTGTGTCTAGGAAACAGGTTAGCTTTTTTGTTCCTTCAAATAAGTACAGCAGGGTGCAGCCCCAGGGAAGGCATTGAGTTTGTGCATAACTGACGCCGACCTGGACAACTGCTCTGACCCCCAGCAGATGGTGGTGCTGGGGCTCTGGTGATCTGGAACTAATAACATGTGCCATATCTTTTTGTTTTGAACAGTCAGCCAGGCCTAATATTTCCCTCCCCTTTGCACCAACAGCTGTATACACAGACCACACTGGTAAAACCCCTAACTGTCATTTCAGAACTCTTTCTATATTGTTAACTCAAGATTTCTCTACCATTAAACTCCAGTAAGTAACACTGCACCAATTATTTCCAGAGAAGAAATGGAGTGAAAGAATATGAGACAGAAACAGACAAAGAGACAGAGAGAGACAAAGGGAAAGACAGAGAAGGAGAGAGGGAAGGAGGATGGGAGAAAAGAATAGGGAGGGAGGGAGAGAGGGATGAGAAGAAAGAAGAAAGGGAAGAAAGAAAGGAGGAAGAAAAGGAAGGAGGGAAGTAGGGAGAGAAAAGAGAGGGAAGAAAAACTGGACGTCATTCAATTCTTGATCAAATCATGGGATGATAAGATCATAGATTTACAGCTAGAAGAGCCCTCAGAGGATATCTCATCTAATATCCTTATTTTCTAGATGAGGGAAATCTAACGAGTACCTACAGTTCAGCTATTCTTTTTATAAAGAAAGTCATAAACTTTGGGAGCTAGATAGGAAAGAGGCCAAATTAACTTTCTATGGAATGTTAAAGGTTGGACATATTTTCTTGCAAAGGCAGAAAGCCAAGCTAGTTCCTCATGGCATGCATGTCCATAAGTAGAGCTGGTATTTTTAATGTAGACAGCATGCCACAGTGAATGGAGCTAGATTTGGAATCAGTAAGACCCGAATTCTAGTTCTGCTTCTGACACATACTAGCTATTTAGACCACGATTAAGCCACTTAACCTCTTAACATAAAAGCCAACCACCTACAACTAAAACTTAAGAGGAGTTCTCTACAATGAAGGGAATCACAGATCTAGACCCCAAAACAATAACTACAACAACATAAATCACTATCACCGATTTCCTTAAAGGAACCTCTGTATGGCCCCATTATGTACCTTATTCTAAGAACTGTATCTGATTGGACTTGCCAAGATGAATTAGCTTAAAACATATCCCTCAGAACACAAACACATTAATATATTTACCTGTTAATTCTAAGATATCTCCCAGGGACAGCCTTGTAAGTTGAAATACAAGAAAGAAAAGAAAAGAATATTACTTTATTTTTAAAAAGTTCTCCTCCCACTAGGTACACAAATAATAGAATAAGTAAATCTAGCAAAATCAGTATTCATTTCTTAATAAGCATAAAGGTTTATGTGCTTTGGACAAAAAAGACATCAACTTTTCTGACTAAATATTATCTATAAACAGTATCCCCCAAATCAGTGCAGTTTTAAGCTATAACAATCATATAGCTTAAAACATATAGCTTATATTTTTATAACTTTAAGCTTATAATAGCTATAATAGTTATTATAGCTTAAAATCTGTAACAGCTGTGATATTACAGCTTAAAACTGCCCTAAGATTTATAGATAATATTTAGTCAGAAGAATCTTATATATAGATACCTATTTGTCCAAAGCACATAAACCTTTATGCTTATTTAGAAAGGAATACTGATTTTGTTAGATTTATTTATTTTATTACTTGTGAACCTAGTGGGAGGACATAGGGTAGCTAGGTGGCTCAGTGGATAGAGGACTGCCCCGAGGTCTGGAAGACTAGAGTTCATATTTGGCCTCAGACATGTACTAGTTATGTGACCCTGGGCAAGTCACTTAACCCTATTTGCTTCAGTTTCCTCATCTATAAAATGAGCTGGAGGGAAATGACAAACCAATCCAGTATCCTGGCCAAGAAAGTCGCAAATGGGGTCATGAAGAGTCAGACATGACAAAGTGATAGGACTTTTATTTAAACGAATATTCTTTTTTTTTTTAATATTTACTGCTGTGTTTTGTGGTTTGCTTTGTGTTGTTTTTTTTTTTTTGTACTTCACATTTACAAGGCTGTCTGTCCCTGGAAGATACTTTTATATTTCTTTTATAAACTGGTAAATATATTGATGTGTTTATCTTTTAGGTTAAGAGGTTAAGTAGATTAATCATGGTCTATATAGCCAGTATGTATCAGAGACAGAAACAGAATCCAGGTCTTGCTGATTCCAAATCCAGCTCTATCCACTCTGCCATGCTAACTATATTAAAAATACCAGCTCTGGGGTTACCCATAGGCATGCATGCCATGAGGAACTTTGCTGGCTTTCTGCCTGTGTAAGAAAACACGGCCAGTCTTCAACATTCCCTAATAGATTAATTTTATTACTTATTACTTTATTTACTTATATTGTATCCCGTGAAAATTTTTTAGCTATGGTTCATAATGCTGGTATATTTAGATTGTGTGTTGAACAGCTGGTAGAAGTTTATCTGATTTTCCTATTCTGCATTGTATGGTCGGGTATAGGATTTTTTATATTAAAATGTAATTAAAGTTAAAGGCTATATTTTTTCTTTAAAAAAATTTATCCTTTTTCTGATATCTTTTGTTTTTATATCACCTTCACTTCTGAATATATTCTTCCCCCTAGCCTTACCTATTAAGTCATCCCCTATAACAGTGCTTTTTTACAGAGTAGAAACAAAGCAAAACCAAGCAACATATCAACCCTGTCTTACAGTATATGCAATAATCTATATTCATGGTTCCCCACCTCTATAAAGAAAAGAGGAAGGTTCATTCTCTCAATGTGTCTCTGGAGCTTAGCCTAGTTATTATAATTATACAGCGTTCACTGTTCCTTTTGTTGCTGTTCCCCTTTCACACTGCTGTAGCAATTGCATGTTATTTTCCTAGGACTCCTTGCTTTACTCTGCATCAGTTCATATCTTACAGTGGGACTATGAAAACAGGTGAAGGATCCACAATTCTGGCAGCATGACCCAGAAGCAAGTCACCTGTAATTTGGATAAATCACAAAGAATTGCTTGAGACACGTGGAATTTAAGTGATTTCTCTGGACTCACAGTGCTAATAAGCGTAAGAGCTGGGATCTGACTTTAGGTCTTCCTAACTGTGATCCTAGCACTCCTATCCATGCCATCCTTCCTCTACTAGCCATTAATTATTGAGGGGGAAATCCATTTGGAAGGAATTGCCTAAGAATACATGATTAGATATTCCATTAATTAATCAACATGTTTTTTGTTGAATGACTACATATAACCTACAGTGAACTAGACATGGTGATGGAGGGATGCATGCATATAAATGATGATCACTACCCTCAAAAATCTGTGGACCTGGGGTGAAGAAGCTAACATACATGAAATCTGTAAAGGAAAATTAAGGGTTTAACTGTTAGTATAAGAAGAACAACCGATTTACAGAGAAGGGAGAGATTAGTACAGATAGGAGCAGTTGGATGCTATTAACTTGAAATTTTCAGGACTAATGTGCTGCAGCCGTATGGGGCTTCTCCCCATTAGAATGGGTTTCTTGAGGGCAGGGATTGGTTTTTCTTTTGTTTGCCTTCTTTTCATCCCCTGAACTTTGCACTGTACCTGGCACATTGTAAGCAAGTAGTTAATAAATGCCTAGCTATATGAATGAATGAAAATTTCATTATGTGTCAGGTATTAAATTCCTGGGATATAAATACAAAGGAAAATTACTTCAAAATTGTCTTCAAGGAGCTTTTATTTGAAAGACAAAGCACTTTGGTTTTAAAAGTTATAGAAAGGTGGGGCCATAGGAGGCACATTCAGGAACAATGGTCGTGTAGACTTGGTCGTGGTTCTAGAAATGGATGGAGATGGGTAGGGTGGGAAGGAGATGATTAGAGAGAAGTGAGTGAAAGGAAGCATGGCTGGGGTTTTTGGGAAATAGAGATCAAGAGAAGTAGTTACTAATCAGGAGAGTGAGGAACTTCAAGGTGGAACTCCATCTTGGGCATACTCTGGTGTGGGCAACAAGGTGGTCATGGTGGCTGTGGAAGAGATAGCTGGATTGAGGCTTACATTTTTCCAGCATAGGGTACTCCTGGTAGTTAGTAGTTATGTCTTCGGGAGTTAAATGGGGCACAAAGATAGATAAATAGAGCATCTATCTGTTAAGCCCTTGCTATGTGATGGGCATTTTGCTAGGAGCTAGGGATACAAAAACAAGTAAGACAGTCTCTGTTCTTAAGGAGGTTATATTTTTTTTTTAATTTTATTTTTATTTTTATTTTTTAGGAGGTTATATTTTAGTTGGGGTGGGGAAGACAATTTATAAAGGGAAGTTGGAAAGGGTGAGGGATGGAGGAATAGCATGGTGGCATGGTTTAGAGCTTGGGGCTGGGAAATTAGAAGTTATGTGACTTACCCAGGGAAAGACAGCTAGGGTTAGAAGCAGAACTTGAACCCAAGTCTTGCTGATCAGAGCCCAGTACTCTATCTACTACACCATACTACCTCTTCTAGGATTCCATATTTTGTGGCATATTTTAAAGCCCAAACAGTCTTCTATCTGCTATGTGCCTCTCTGTCACCTTCTGCTATCAGTTACTGAAATTCACATATTAGAATATTGGCCTTGATTAGGAAATTAAAAAAAAAAAAGTTGGATGAACTATTCGTCAGGTATGTCATAAAGGAATTTCTTGTTTAGGTGCGTGTTGAACTAAATGGTACTAAGATTCCTTCCAACTCTGTAATCCTATGATAGGACAGCGAATTTACTAGGAAAACATCCATTCCAAAGTCAAATAACAATGACTTGGATTTTGTTGGGTTGGGGGAGGTAGCTATTTTGGGTTACCTCTGTTATTCAATTCATTAATATATGTATACATATATGTATTGTGCCTGCATATACATACATACAAATATATATGTATTTCTTCAGAAAGTTCTTTAGGAAGTCTAAAGATCTTCATTTTGACATTGAAACAACAATCAACAACAAATCTCATTTAAATGCTCACCGGAATAGGGAAATTCTTGAAGTGATGCTTATAGTGCCAAAATCAGAATAATCAGAGGATTTGATCCTTTCAGAGAGACAGAAGTGAGCCCTTTCATTAACGGGGAATTTGTAATTTCCTGAGGGGTTCCCCCTATGACAAGGGGAACCTCCTCTGTCTCAATTTCCAGATTTTGATGCTTTAAACTTAACATGTTAAATATATATATATGTATGTATGTATATATCCATTTAAATACTGATTAGTTGTGTAACCAAAGCTGTGGTAGCACTTTATATTAAAATAGCATGAGACTCAAAAAGTCAGGAAACCTGGATTTAAATTCTCAGCTCTGCTACTTAAATTTCAACCCCCAAAGTCCATTAAATATGATGCATTTCTTCAATTTCAATAAATTATTTGGCAAAATTTCTTACATCATCCTTGTTGACATAGAAATGTGTGTTGAATGGTCACAGTGTAGTGGAATGGATTCAAGACTGTCTGAATAACTGCAACCAAAGAGCAGCTAATTATTAATGGGTTGCTATCCATTTGTAGGATGAGACATAGGGAAGTGTCCAAGGAATCTATCCTTGGTCCTTTGCTAGTTAACATCTTTATTAATGACTTAGAGGGAGGTAGAGATGGTACGCTTACCAAATTTGTAGGTGACACACAGCCAAGAAGCATTGCTAACATGTTGGATGATGGTCAGATTCCAAAAAGGTCTCAAGAGGCTAGAACACTGGGCTGAATTAAATATAAAAGCATAAATGTAAACTACTACAATTGGTTTAAAAAATCAAGACAAGTTGAGGGAGGCATGACAAGGATAGGTTTTAATGGGATGGAAATGAATAGGAATTCACCAGTGTGACATGGCAGCCAAAACGGCCAGTGTTATTTTAGATTACAGTAAAGAGAGACAGTGTCTGCTACTAGGATAGTAGTCAGTCTCCCTGTACTCTACCCTGATCAGACTACACATGGCTTATTGTGTTAAATTTAGAATGGTGCATTTTAGAAGGGACTAATAAGCTGGAAAATATCCAAAGAAGAGTGACAAGGCTAGTAAATAGTCTTGATATCATGGCATATGAGGATTGATTGAAGGAAATAGGGATTTTAAGGTTGGAGACTGGGGGGGAGGGCAGGTAACATGATAACAGTCTTCTGCTATTTGAAGGGAGATTACAGAAATATTTATGAGAGATTAGATTTCTGTTTTGATCAAGAGTTTTGGTGAATGGAAGTATAAGGGAAAAAAAATTAATAACAGGAGCAATCCCAATGCAGAAAAGTTCCTTTTAACTTCTGTGATATTATGAATCAGATGAAAGATACAAATTATAACAAATGAAATAATGACCTAAACCAAGTAGAAGGTATAACAGAAGAAAAAAGCTGCTTTTATTCTTTCCTTAGTACAAGTAATTAATAACAATTAACACTTATAGGTTTACAAAAATAACAATGAACACTTTAAGGTTTACAAAATACTTTACATATCTTTAATTTGATCCTTATAACAATTATGTGAGGTAGGTACTATTATTATTCCCATTTTACAAATGAGGAAACTGAGGCTCAAAGAGGTTAAATGATTTGTCCAGGGACATATAGCTAGCAAGTATCTGAAAGCAGAATTTGAACTCCAATTTTTGACTCTAAGTCAATTGCTCTGGGAGCAGCTAGGTAACACAGTGGATAGAGTCCTGGTCCTGCACTCAGTTTCCTCATCTGTAAAATGAGTTTGAGAAGGAAATGGCATACCACTCCAGCATCTTTGCCAAGAAAACCCCAAAGGGGGTCATGAGGAGTCAAACGCAACTGAACCACCACCACCAGTGCTCTCTCTGTCCACGATTCTGCCTGTTATCTCACTAGTTCAGAGGCATAGAATTTTTCTTGAGATTTGCAGCCCCTGGCAACTAGACTTCCCTGATATTTCAGTTACTAGTCACCCCCCTAGCCTGCTGACAACTTTTTTTTCCCCTTTCAGGTCTATATAGCTAGGATTAGGTTGGATCATATGTCTAAATAGTGATACTTACAGAACATAACTACTCTAAGCTCTTCTTCTGCAGTCATAACAAAATAAATTACCACCCTACCCTGCCTCCTTCTCTGGTAAGGAGAATCAAGATTATATCCATAAAGTTCTATGAAGGCCTTGCCAAAAAAAAAAAAAAAAAAGGGGGGGCAGGGGGGAAGGCAGCATATAAATTCATAATATTATAATTTATTACTCTTTTGTTTAACAAATAGAAATAGATAATTATCATTTATGTGAATTTATGCTTTATTGTGGTACTTAAAGTACATTTTTTTCTTCTAGTATATTGTTCTTAAAATATGGAGTCTGCAGAGCCCCAACTTGCTGCCTATCTCACACTTTGGGGAGATCATTAGGGCCAACCATGTTCCCAACAAGAGAAGGACTTATTACAGATGCTATAATTCATTTTATGTATTGTTACCAAGTAAAAGCTATTTAAAACAGCAGTGGTACTTTTTAAGATCCTGTTATTATTCAGGCATAGACTTAAAGTGATCACTTTCCTGGCATACACATAAACATAAATGTAAGATGTGTTCTGTGGGCAACTGTCTGCTTATTTTCTTTCCTAGACAAGTGGTTAACCCATATTGCATATCCTGTGTTTATAGAATTCCAGAAAGGTTATATCATAGAAAGCACTAGTAGTATGTGTGATTTATAGCCAAAATGTAAACTGAAACATCTTGAGGATAAATTTATCAGTTTATAATGAATAAGAATTCAGATAAATGATGTTAGCATTTACTTATACTTGCTGGTTAGTAAGTTCAGCATCTGTTATCTTTTATAAATATTGAGGGTTAAAAGAATAGAGGGACTGAACATAGATAACCAAAGCCAGATAACTCCAGTTTGCTAAATCTATCACTTGAGAAGTAAAAGGGAAAAAAATCTTGAAGGATTTACCCAATGCAAGCAGACTGAATCTGCATAAAAATTATATTTGTGCTTCAGTTTTTTAATGGAAAAATACAATAGGACAAACTTGAACTTAAGTCTGCTGCCTAATGCAGAAAAATTCAACTACTCACACTTAACAACTTGATCTTATAATTCTTCTTAAAACTTCTAATTTTAGTTCTTTTCTTCTAATTCTAAAAGTTCATTAGTACTATTACCAAAAGACATAAACAGCTTAAAAACTTAATTTAGCCAAACCATTGACTGAAAGCTATATGTCATCTTGAAAACATTTATGAATAATAACATATTCTCTGGTATTCTATTTATTGTCATTATTCTAATCAAAATATGACTCCTTTGGAAAATGTAAAATCAAATTTAACCCACAATATGGGCTTCTGTCTGGTATTTTTAGGTTTTTCAAATTTCATTTAAACACATACACAAACTGGGATCAACTCTACTCCCCTTTCCCCAGGCCTCACCAACTCAGATGACCATCCAGAGATGAATATGGCAAAAATCCAAAAACCACTCAAGTTTGGAGCTTGTATAAGTGAAACTCATCACTGTGTTGAAAGGAGAGGTTTTTCCAAAAGATTATGATGGGTTTCAGTTTTACAAAACAATATGTAGAATTTACAGGAGACATCTGCATTGCTGTGCTTTACATTAGCTATATGGCTCCAAAACAGCTAAGTAAGTCTTTCAGAGTAGAGAGGGGCAAGGGGGAAAATAACCTCTCCTTGATAAATAATAACTATAAATAGAATTTTAGAAAAATCTCCATGAAATAGAAAATATAATTCAGTATACATGCTTGATCTTCACAAAGTCGAGGAGTAGGCAATGGAGAAGCAAAAAAAGAAATAAAAAGAAAAAGCTCAAAGCCCCAGATTAAGTATTTGAAAATGGAAAACTTGAATTCTTCTAAGCAGGAAAACCAATAACCAATGGAACTGATGAACTGCAAAGTATTATTCTGAATGGGACTTAAAACATACATTTGTAAATTGAACTTGTAGTAGAAGTAGAATTAATACGCAATTGGAGGAAATTAAGTTAGCCTTCAACAAAAACACTTGACCACAAAGAGACAATGATGTTTGTCCCTTGAAGTAAACTATCATAAGGAAACACTATTTTGGCATTCTCTCTGGGTGCTGTCCCATCTTGCTCAAGGGTCAGATCCCCTGAAGAGTGGCCACTATCTTGGGTCCAAGATACACTTTAGGTCAGCACTCCTAAAATAATAATTTACTAGTCCCTTCTGTAATTTCATCAAATGGAATGGAGGGTGGGGTGTAGAATAAACTCTTCCCTCAGGGAAAGATTTGTTCTCCCTAGCATATCAACTGTGATGCTACAGATATATTTTTGCATATCTAATTCTCAATAGCTTGTGAAAGATTTGGAGAGGTTCTTGTAATGTCCTTTCAAACACCTTTCCCCAGTTTCTTGCATTAAAAAAATCTCAGCAAAATTCCAACTCAAAGACAATAAAGAAAAGAAAAAGGGGAAAAAAGTGAGCTCCTCCTTGCCTCCTCCTTCTTACAGGTGGGAAAGCTCTCAAGTTTTCAGCAAAGATAGCAGATGTAAAGTTGACTGAAAGTGAACACCTAATCTCCAAATAAGAAAGTATGCTATTCTCAGTGAAAATTCCCCTGAGTTCCTGCAACACAAATGGCACCCAAACTTTCTCGAAGGATCCCTACAACACACAGTACATTGCAAATGCCCTAAAACAAACAAGCCAGCTTAAAAAGAAATCAAATTCAGGAAAGTGCAAAGTGGAATAATGCTCTCCAAAAGAGATTTAAGCTGTACTCAAGGTTTTGAGGACATCGGGCAAATCTTACTTTATGGACTGCCAATAACAGTGTGGTCTAGGTACATTACTAAGTACCAGTATTCTAGGGATGCAACATCCATACTTTGTAGAAACAGCTGATGGTACAGTGGGTAGAGTACTGGGCCTGGAGTCAGGAAGACACAGGTTCAGATCTAGCCTCAGACACTTGCTGTGTGATCCTTGTCAAATCACTTAAACTCTGGTGGCCTCAGTTTCTTCAACTGTAAAATGGGAATAGTAATAGCACCTACCTCTCAGCACTGTTGTGAGGATCGTATGAGATGATATTTGTAAAAGTGTTTGGCATGGTGCCTGGCACACAGTAGGTGCTATTCAATTGTTTATTTTCTTCTCTTCTATATCCTCATATCGGTTAGCATACTTATAATGATAATGAACACAGAAATATTATGGACATCATTATATAAGTATTCAACCATCAAAAGTTATCTATTTTAAAAAGTCTGATTTGTAAAGGAGGCATAGCAAAAAACAAACTTTCCAATCAGAGTATGAAAACAAAAAGAAAAAAAGACTAATTTTTTTTTTATAGAGGATCCCTGTAAAATTAAGCTATTGCAGGTGGAGATTTTGGTTGGATAATTTCTCAGTAGGTTCTGGCGGATTCACAGGGCATCCCAAATGCATGTCTGTGAAAGCTTCCTTGGTGTAGCAGCCCCTCTGAGTTACCCACATACCACAACTCACTTCCAAGTGGCTACTCCCTCTTGTGACTCTGTACTTATAAAATTATAGCTTATCAACTTCCACTGGTTTATTTACCTTTAAGAGTCAATAAACATGGGGCGGCTAGGTGGCGAAGTGAATAGAGCACTGGCCCTGGAGTCAGGAGGACCTGAGTTCAAATCCAGCCTCAAATACTTAACTCTTACTAGCCGTGTGACTTTGAGCAAGTCACTTAATCCCAAATGCCCCGCCAAATCGCAAAAAAAAAAAAAGTCAATAGACATAATTAGCTCAAAACAAAGGCATTTGCTGAGATGATATATAGTAGTAATAGTATTATCCACACAAAATATTATCCCCACAAACCTGGGTCTCATCCTCTCACTTCTTCCATTCTCTCTTGAATCTATAGCTGACTCTTTTCTCTGATGCCAGGGATCATACTATTTGGAGCTGCTTGCACTGATTATATCCTGATGGATAAAGTGTCTCTTACTGGTCTAGAAGATCTGTTGCAATTAAGGAGGGAAGAAGGAAGGAGAAAAAAATCTTCCTTTCCCTAATCTTTTCTCCTGCTCTTCCCCACTCTCTACTCTCTACCTAGAGGCACATTTGATTTCCTGAAGGAAAATCTGATTTTAGCATATGTTGAGAAAAGTGAATTTCAGCAAGTTGTTGCCGTGTCTTTCAAGGTTAGGTTCTTTCTCCATAGCTGGATCTCTTCTAGACTGCCAGACTTCATACTCTTTGACACTGCTTTCTGTCTCAACTGTATTGAGCAGGAAAGTTTTTTTTGGGGGGAGCTACTGGGGGTGTGGGTGATCTTTAAACAGGCAATTTAAAGTTACCCCTATAATTCCATTAGGAAGAACAACTTCACACTGTGTAAAGGGGTAAGAGAGTATAGGTATGTCAACACCCTGTCTTTGTTACTTTCTCTTCTGTGATTTCAACAACTTGGTAGGAGCAAGCATTAGATGCTCAGGATGTTCTAAACAACTCCTCCCAACTTTTGATCCTCACGCTCCCAATGAAGGAAACAAATGCCTTGGAGAAAGAGTGAGTTGAAATACTCTATTTTATCAAAGAAAAAAATGATTTAAAGTCAAAGATAGAGGGAAGTTGTCATAGATTAATAAAAAGGATTTCACAATTATGTTCATCTTCTGAGTTGTTTAATGAGCCTCTTACATCATAGCTCTTGGTTTTATTATTCTGGTCAATTTTATAATCTCTATTAAATTTGTGAACATGGCAAACATAAACAACAGTTTTGAAAAATTTCTTCATTAAAAGGATTTGCCCTAAATTTCACAACCATTTAAACATTAACAACTATTTTTCATCTATGCAGCAATCATTCTTGGGATTTAATATTTTTTCCCTCCATAAATTACAGACCCTAGGGAGATTGCCCTACCTCCTTGAATTTTCATTTTCTTTTTTAAATATACCACTTATTCTTAGAAAAACTTATTAACTAATTTTGCATTGGGGGATTTTTTTGAACTTTGATTCATAAAGGAAACGAATCATTTCATTGAGGAGGAACAGAGAAGTAAGATTTTGTGTTCATAAATTATGCTGCCCATTTCTCAAACAGGATTTACATTATTTGCCTTCACAATATATCTCTACAATTAAGTTGCTTTTCAGGAAACAAAATGCACTAAAATGAATTTAGTTCTTGCTGTCATTACTAATAGATGATTATTTCTGCATATTGACTGTCATGGGTTAATTTACATCAAAGTTATTGCTATATGCTGTGATTTAATAGACAAATTGAAGTGAAACATTAAGAAATTATGTGGTGAATGTGACTTATGCAAAATCCAATTGGGAAAATACTACCCCCTTCCAAACTGCACACATGTAAAAAACAAATCCCTGACTCAAATGTTTTATTAATGACTAACAGAATTCCACTTCTACTTGGCCTCCTTAAGCTTTGCCACAGGGAGGCTCTGGTCAAAATTTCAGGTCATTGCTACTCATTCATTTACATACTCTGTAGCAATTTACTTAAAATATAAATTTTAGATTAAAGGTAGTCAGCCTCAGGTTTATTACTTGAAAATTTGATTTTAGCAAATGTAGGGAAAAGTGAATTTTGCAAGTTCTTTGACATACTGTTTATGAGTTGACTTTAAGTTGAGTGAATACCATAACATAATGGAAAGAGACTCCAGAATGAAGAAAAAATAAATGGAAACCAGTCAATCCACAAACACTTATTAAGTGCCTACTATGAGCCAGCCATTGCTAAGAAAGAACTAAGGGTATTTATAAAAAAGGAAAAACAGCTCTTCATCAAGAGCTTATATTAGCAGTTGAGTGAATTGGAAAAAGCTTCTTGAAGAAGATGGTGCTTGAGTTGAGTTTTGAAGGAAACCAGAAATTCTAAGAAGTGAATGGAGAAAAATCTAGGCATGGGGAAAAGTCAGTGTAAAGGTATGGAGATAAGAGATGGAATGAGGAGGGTATGAGGAACAGCAAGCAGGTCAACATGGTTAAAATATGAGGAGAGGAAAAATACATTAAAAAAAAACTGGAAAGGGTAGGAAGGGATCAAGTTGTGAAAAGCTTTAAATAACTAACAGAAGAATTTCCATTTGATGCTAGGAATAACAGGGGGCCATGGAAGTTTATTAAGTACAGAGAGGCGACATGCTCACATCTGAGCTTTAGGAAAATCACTCTGGCAGCTTTGTGGGGGATAGATTGGAGTGAGGATGATTTGAGGCAGGAGACCAATTAGAAGTTTATTGAGACAGTCCAGGGGAGGGGTGATGAGGGTCTACTTTAGGCCATTATTACTGTGGGCTTTATCACTGAAGGCTGTGTGAATGGTAAAAACGTGAATACATGGTAGAGGTGTTGAACGGGTAGAAATAAGATTTGTCAGCTGATTAGATATGTGAGGTGAGTGAGAGTGATGAATGGAGGATAACATTGAGGTTATGAACCTTGGTGGTTGAGGGTATGGTAGTGCTCTTTGACATAAATAGGGAATTTTGGAAGAAGAGTAGGGTTTGGGGGTGGGGTAGGGTGGGAAGATGAATTCAATTTTGTATATAGTGGGTTGAGATGCCTATGGGGCTTTGAAATGTTTGATAGCCAGTTTGTGATATGAGACAGGGGCATCAAGTCCATGACTGATACATAAACTTTAAATGGAACTGAAAGAAGGAAGAGGGTGCTGAATTCTTTACATTATAAGAAGCTGCGTACTGAATGAAACTGATAGCTTGTCTAGACCAGGAGTCTGAATTTGACAGAGGCACCATGGTTATTATAGATCTTTTAGGTTCTATTTTATTCTGTAATTTCATAACCTTAGGCTCTGAAAAAGAAAGTATTTCTAAGATGATGCCAATTACTAGGGAGACTTTTCACTTTAAAAACTAGAAACAGTCACTGTGTCTGTATCAAGTGTTAGCTTGAGGGAAGTTTGGAAAGGCCAACTTCTCAAAAATGAAAACAACTCAATAGAATTGCACCACTTTGAGAGGCATTCACACTAGTAATCTAGTTAAGAATACATAAACACATATCTAAGTTAACTTGGAACCATAGCCACATTCTGAAGAAGCTGTCACTAGAACTAGGAAGAGTTCCTGGTCCCAGCAGGACAAAACTAGAAGAGAAGGAAGAGCTTCCTTCTTTCTGTCTTATAGATAGATATTTCCTCATTTCTAAATCTACAGCTTCTCCTAAAGCATCACTTTTTCTTTCACCACTCTTCTACCTAGCCTTATAAACCACCTGGGTGGCACAGATATATGTTCCAAGACTCAATGTCTTTTCTAGATAAACACCAGTAAGACTCTGTCTGCACAATCATTAAATTTCAATACCCTCTTCTCCCAACAGGAACAGGATGAAATGGTTGTCCTTAGTCCATGGTGATTTTCAGGAAAAAAGGGTTATTACTGGTACATAAAACCTTAAATTAGAGATTTGTCATACCACTTCTTTGACTTGACACTTGTTTAGTGTAAATATGAATAGAATATAATAGAATATTTCACTTTCTCCCCTCAATTAAATACTACCAATGGATATTTTAGGGTAATATAATTTTAAATTATAGTTTGGAGAAAATGACTAATCATTATGAAGTTTCTGGTGACATGTCTGAAAAGGATATTACAGAATTTAGTTTTAATTACTATGTAATCCCTTATCATAAATCTAATCTGACACCTGTAATGAAATTAATGGAAGAAAATATGCTGAGAAGTAATGTTATATAACATAACCTATACCTTTGATTTTTACATAAAGTTTTTAAGATAAATTTTATGCTGAGTCAAATACCTTGAAGTGGTTGGGTTTTTCTTTGTCTTCACAATCTTTTTTTTTAAAGCATGTAATTAAAGAAAATAAGCTATGTTTATGATGATCCATTTGTTTTGAATTTTAAAAAACTGCACTAAAATAAAAGTTCAAGAATTGTCTTATGCTAAAATCTGACTTCATGAAATTGATTAAATTCTTGGGGGTATTTGCTTTTTAGGAGACTTGTTAATTTTAAAATAATGAGACTTCCTACAACTGAAAATTATTTAACTTATATTGCTTTTATATACAACTTATCAGTAACAAATATATTGTCCAAAGCAATGTACTTTGTCACATACTGTATTTCTGAAGTTATCTTACAGGAAGCTTTATTTTCTTTTCAAAAAGTATTTTCCCTTTTCTGAGAGTCTATACTTTTCTGTCTATTTTGGAAACTTGGAAAGTACTATGAAAGTATAAATATAACTATGCTAGTTAAAAATAAATGTTTACTACTTTCTGGTAAAGGAAAATATTATGTACTTAGGTAAAACTGTATGATGAAAATCAGGTTTACATTTCATGAGAATAGTTCTTAAGAATTTGAGAATTGGAGAAAAAAGAAGCCAAGCTCTTTCCTCTGATGATAGTTTATAACTCTCACTGAAGTCAACAGCAATTCTGAGAGAAATATCTGGGCCAAAGTGTTTGGAAAGCTTGAATAAAAAAAGATGAAGCATGCATAAATCCACATATCTTTCCAAAGGACTTAGATTTAAGGTTTATGATTAAGAAGAGCTTAAAAAATTTATTTTTTGTTGGTAGGCTATTTCATACATAACACCTAAAAATGTTTTAGTCAGTTTTGTACAGAGTGCTAATAATGGTAAGAGATACATAACTGCCTAAAACTGTATATACTTCACATACTAGAAAATGGTAATTAAAAATAGTAATACTGATGCCTAACACAGTGCATTTCACATAGAAGACACTCAGTGACTTTTAAGTGATTTATGTTTTGAAACAATTAGAAGGGTAAATTTTTCCTTTTTTTCCTAGGGTAGTTCTACTGACAGATGGTACATTCAGTAATATTATCTGTCCCTCAAATGATGTGTCCTTTAGTCAGTCTTAATAATTGAAAGATTAGGCACAAATTCTGAAATCAGAAGGATACGAATTCAAATCCAGCCTTAGCTTAGACACTTGGCACTTACTAGCTGTGTGACCTTTGGCAAGTCACTTAATACCATTGCCTCCCCCCTCCCAAAAAGGAAAAGAAACCAAAAAAATAATTAAAAGAGTAAAATCATAGATCAAAAACAATCATAAAATCATAAGATCACTGATCTTGGAGTGAGGAATACATGAGTTTAAGTACTGCATCTGAGACTTAATAGCTGTGTGTCCACAGACAAGTCATTTTACCTCTCAGTGACCCAGACAACTCCTTGACTATAAATTAGATGTGAAGTGTAGTTCTACATTGCATCCCTACACATGATGAAGAGAGTTCACCCACCAGGGAGTTCCCTAGCTGGGGAAATCAAAGATCCAGACAAAGATATAAATATAAAGATAGAAAAATATCATCAAGGCCCAGATATCTTTCCTATGTCAAAAATAAACACCAGGCCACATTAAAAGATGACATGCAATAATCAGCATTTAAAGCTTTGAGATATTAAACTCATCTTGAAGAGTATAACTGCCTTTAGAAAAGAGGTACTTTCAAGACAGTAGTTTTAAAACACTTATTTAAGAGGTTGTGGAGGTCATATTGCCCCACTAATCTGTTCAGATACTTTTACTCAGTGGGAACAATGGGCAATACAGAGGCATGAAGAGTGTAAGGTGAGTTACCAATGATTAGCATGTCTGCTTTTTTGCTTTGTTCCTCAGTGTGGTTAAGTACCAACTTCTGTACTGGTGAATTTAGTTGTGGGAACGTGTTATAGCCAATTTGACAATTTATTATTCACAAAGTAACAATAAATTCTAGCTTTTACATTTCAGAAAATATTTATCTTAGGTGAATACCATAAAAGACTGGTACAAACTTAGTCCTCTAAATTTTCATTTTATATAGAGGCAGTTGTGCAAAAAAGGTCTTATCTACATACAGATGCTTATTAATATAAAAGTACAGAGAGTGAAATCTAACTGCTAGGTTCTCTTTGAAAACAAACTGATAAAAGTCATTAATGCCCAAGATTAATGGTAATACAGGGCAACCTAGTTCTTCAATTTTATTCAAATAATTTCAGCAAATGTTTGTTATTTCTACCATCTTCAAGGCATTAGGTTTTAAGGGTATAAAGATGAATGGTACAAAAAGCTTTAACCTTGAGTTAAAATTAGTATTAACCAACACATTAGATGCTGGACTATATAATGTATTACAAATATATGTTTAAGAAAAACATTTTTATGTATTTTATACATTATGTAGTATTCTATGGCTTCAGTTTTATGAATCAGATAGTTGTTTTTTTTTTTTTTTTACCATTTATTGAAATGACAATATTGCTTGGCCTTGGGTTTATTACTTTGGTCATGCTGTAAAATGACCATGTCTAAGTTTTGAATCTGTCCCAGTTCCTAGCACAGTACTCTAGACTGACTAAGTACTTAATGAATGTTTGTTGAATTGAATTGAATCAAGATAGGGTATTATTTTCTTGCAGTTTGTTAAATTAGCCAAAGTAATGGCAAATTGCTACAATTGTAAATACTTTCCCACCAAATGGTCACTGGCACTAACTGCATTTACTTTGAGGACCCTAACCTTTCCACAGCTCCTACTACTACCCTTTATTGTCTCACAAATCTTTTTTTTTTTTTTAAGCAATAGGGGTTAAGTAACTTGCTCAAGGTTACAAGGCCAGTTATTTCTGGGTGTGGTGCTAAGTATCTGCGCCCGGATTCGATCCCCAGGTCATCCCGACACTGGAGTCGGTGCTCTTACTTGCTGAGCCACCTGGCCGCCCCATCTCACAAATCTTAAGGCTAAACAAATTCAACATCTGTGCCTAACATAGTACTTGGCACATAGTAGGTATTGAAGAACTGTACGTTGAACTTTAATAAAACCCCATTACTCAGATAATTCTGGAAAAAATCAAATAAAAATTTTAAAAGGAGAGGCAGAATATATTGTTTTTATTTTTGTTTTTCTGATTTGCTGAGACCTAGTGCTTAATTCCATTGCTTCTTATTTCTTTTAGTCTCTGAACTAATGGGTTATTGCTCGTTTTCATTATACATAATCAAAATTTTGAGTTCCCATACCTAAAAAGTCCCAGATCCTTGATGGATGGATAGTTCAAGGAATTTAGATTATTTTTTTTTGTCTTCTAAAGACTTTTTTTGTTAACATTGGTTAAATGAAGGGTTGATGTTACAAATATAAGGAATGGCATACAGGATTAACACAGAAAAATGATCTGGCTCTAGTCACAAGAACAGATCTTTTAGTTCCCAGTAGCATCAGGTATCACCGGTCCCCTACTTCTGGCTACCTCCTCATTTAATCACTCGTCCCTCTGCTATTTCCTCATCTAGTGGGTTGGACTATATTATTTCTAAAGTCTCTTCTAATATTCTATAATGTAAAACTGGTGGTATGTTGACAGGAATAAAAACAAGAAAGCTTATGCAGAAAAAGCTGTTCCCTTTATTTTTTTAAATCTGTAACAGAGGTTGTTACGATTATCTTTCTTAGGTGAATACTTAATTATATATGCAAATAGTACAATGGGACACAAGAACTGGAATTTTTTCATTTGAAAGCACTTAGCATTGACCAACATTTATTAAACACTATGTATAAGGCATGTTGATAGATACTAGAGATACAAAAGATACGCCTGTCCTCAAGGGGCTCATATTCTGATGGAGGAGACAATATGCAAACTATTATGTGCATACAAGATATATACAGGGCAAATTGGAGGTCATCTCGGAATATGGGGTACTAGGAAAGATCACTGGCAAGTAGTTGATGAAATGAGTCTTGAAGGAAGCTGGAAGACAGGAGGCAGAGTTGGATTTAGACAGGATTCTAGGCATGGAGGAACAGCCAATGAAAAAGCTGGGAGTCAGGCAACACAATGTCATGTGTAAAGAATAACAAGAACGATAGAATGTAGAGTATGGTGGAGGGGAAGAAAGCATAAGAAGACTAGAAAGGAAGGGAGAGAATCCTAGATAATTAGAAAGGAATCGAAGCACTTTAAAAGTCAAATGGGTGATTTTATATTTGATGCTAGAGGCAATGGAGGTTTTGGAGTTGAAGACTGACGTGGTCAGACCTGCGCTTTAGGAAGAATACTTTGGCAGTTGAGTGGAGGATGGCCTGTAGTTGAAATTGACTTGTGGTAGGGAGACCAACCAGAGGCTACTTAAATAGTCCAGAGTTCGAGGGTGGCAAGAGGGTGGTAGTTGTGTGAGTGGAGATATGAGAACTATTACAAAGGTAGAAATGATTTAGCAACAGAATGGACATATTAGGTGGGTGTCAGCCAGGACCTAAGGATGACATCTATGAAGTCTTGCTCCTGGACCTCACAGGAAGTTGATTAACTTCTACTCTTTCACTCCTGCTTAAGAAACCAGAAGAATAGTCAGAGGCTGCCATATGAACTAAAGTATAATCAGTCATAACTGAGGTTTTAGAAAAGATAAAGATAGGTATTAAGTACTGTTGCAGGTCAGTCATTTCAGTTGTGTCTGACTCCCTGTGACCCTATTTGGGGTTTCATTAGCAAAGGATGACACACTGGTTGTAGTCCCTTCGGCAGTAATGGGGAAGTTCAGAGGAGGTGAGGGTTTGGGGGGAAGGATAATGAGTTGTATTGGACATGCTGAGTTTAAGATGCCTACGGAATATATAGTTCTGACTTCTGGGGCTAAGCAGAGCAATTCGAATCCTTCAACCATGTAAGAGCACTTCAAATACTTATAGACAGCTAGATAGCTATTTTACTTCCCTTTCCCAATGAATACTAGGGAAGAAAAACTTGATGGGGGGGGGGGGGTCAAAGGAAATGTCACTTTGAAGTATTAGATTTGCTGTGCTTGGCCATAGAGGTCAGAACCAGAAGCAAGTTTGCAACGAGGTAATTTTAGCTTTCCACCAAGGAAAAATTTTATAACATTTATTCAAATTTGTAGATTTTCTCCCATTACAAGTCTTTAAGCAAAACTAGATAACCACCTGCTAAATATATTGGATGAGATTCTTATCCAGGTTTGGGTTAAACTACATGTCCTCCCACGTCTAACTCTTAGATTTTTCAGTTCGTAATCTAGTTTGTTTGGAGTTTGGTATATGTACAGGAGTGATATGAGAAGATGGAAAGGAAAGCTGAAGTTGTTTCATACATGGCAGGGATGGGGAACCTCCGGCCTTGAGGCCACATGTAGTCTTCTGGGTCTTCAAGTAGGACCCTTTGAGTGAATCCAAACTTCACAGAACAGATCCCCTTAATAAAAGGATTTGTTCTATAAAATTTGGACTCAATCAAAATGCTTCACCCAAGGACCTAGAAGGCCTCATGTGGCCTCGAGGCTGAAGGTTCCCTACCCTCAGTGCAAGGATTTCAATGTCAGGTTAAGAAGTTTTATTTAGCAGGTAGCATAAAGCCACTGAAGGTACTTAAGCAACAGATTAATATAATCACGTCTGTGCACCAAAAGGATGGCAATGCTGTGTAAGGTGAGAGAGGAACAAGTATAAGTAGAGAAACCTTTTAGGGAGCTATTAGATAAGAAGACCTGAGAGACTGAGCTCACATAGTAGAAACAGAGAAAAATAAGATATGAATATTCTTCTCTCCTAATTAAAAATTATTCTGATATACACATGTACTTTTACTTTTTCCCACTGTGTTACAATTTGTAATTTGAAAGTATAATATCCAACAGAACCAAAAGAAAAAAAAAGAAATAAAAATCTATTGACTACCCAGTAAATTATAATTTACAACTTAATTAGAATGGTACCTGCCTGCAATGAAAGCAAAAATTAGACCAATGCTAACCTAAATTCCTGAGAAGCATAATATGTAGTAGAGCCATAGGCTTGGAATTAGGAAGCTTGTGTCTGAATCCTGGCTGTGACACTAGGTTGTATGATTGTAAGCAGGTTTACTTAACTTAGTTCCTATAAGTAAAATGAAATTAATAACACTTACACTGTATATTTCAGAACTGTTTTGAGAAATGGACTTTGTGAACCTTAAGGCACTACAGAAATGTCAATCACTATTGCCAAATTTATCACAGCTATGAAATGAGAATATTTGATGAAGTTAGAAAAGAAATTTCAATGGCCAGATTACAACTAGAAAAAGCAAGGAATAGCTAGTTGTGAATGACTGAAAATAAAATTTAAAATGGCATGATTTTTAACAAACTGGGAGGAAAAAGGAAATTGAGACAAAAATGAGAATTCATACTTGAGTTAAAGTTTAAAAAGAATGAATGAATGAAAAACTATTAAGAGCTTACCTAATGTATGGGGATAAAAATACCAAAAAAAAAATCAGTTTTAGCCTTCAAAAAGCTTGTATTTTAGGAGGGGAGGCTATAATAATCAATTATCAAGCATTAATTAAGTGCTTATTATATGCTAGGCACTCTAATAAGTGCTAAATTTACATAGGGCTGTACTGTTCAGGGAGAGGCACTTTGGACCTAAAAGTTATAGGGTAGGTGGGGCCATAGAGGAGTAGATTTACATACCCCATACCAAAACTATGTTGGAACTGATCTGATCGTGGTTCCAGAAAGTGTAGGGAAGGGGGACCTTCTAGGGAAAGGCAGGTTAGAAACTACCTTGGATGTAAGGAGTTTGGTAAGGCTATGGAGAAGATTGCTGGAAAGAATGGAGTGTAGAATGCCTAGGGGTCTTTCCGAGAGTAGTCACTAATCATATCAGAAGGGATCAAAGCCTGAAGTTTCATAATTAAAAGGGCCAAAACCTCCAGAGTATAATCTACAACGGGTTTGGTGGAAGTGGGAGCGGGAGCAGGGATTGAAACTGGTGTATAAGGATGTTTAAAAGAGTAAAAGGACAAAGGAAATTATTGGGGGAAATAGTAAAGTGAAGCAACTGGGGTCACTTTAGGGTACTTTAAGGAAGAAGTTCTTAACCTGGGCTACTTTAGGGTACTTTGAGGAAGTTCTTAACCTAAAGAAGGTGTTACAAAAAGCCCTGACTTTTTTATATCCAATTTAATAAACATTAGGCACCTACTATGTGCCAGGCAGTGCTAAGCGCTGGATCTGTGTATCTCTATAAAGATATATTTCAGTATAATTGGTTTCCTTTTTCATCTGTGCTAAGCTCCGGGTCTACTTATCTATCTCTATAAAGATGGGTAGATATTTCAATTTAACCGGTTTCCTTTGTAACCTTGGGTATTTTGTGAATTGGAAAACATGGTAAGAAGCGCTCCATAGACTTAACCAGATAAAGGGGTTGAGGACTTTCTGAAGGTTGAAAGTCCCTGCATCAAGTCATGGTGGGAGACAAATACCAGGCGCATCATCTTCAGTTCTCTGTGGGTGGCACAGGTGGGGGAAAAAGTTACTCCAAGAAAGTAACACAGGGACTCTGAACTCGCGCTATGCTAAGTTAAATGAGCGGTCACCAGAGTGGGTGACTCAAGGAGGAATGACTCAAAGCTGTAACCCAGAGGCTGCTCGGCGAGCTCCCGGAGGCGGGGGCCTCGTCTGGCACCTTGAGGAAAGTACCAGGGAGGCCCCTAAGACCTGAAACCTCGCCCGAGCCCCTTGGTGACCTCCTTCTTACCCAGCGGCCAGAAGAGAGTCTTTCTCCCTTCCGATAGGATTTTCCCCTCTGCTCCCAGGGTCTTCCCACCCAGGGTAGATGTAGGTCAAGGTCGGGCGGAGGGAGGGGAGTGGGCTCATTCCGGCCTTTCCCCATTCAGCCACTATCTTATCTGCTGACCTCTACAACCTCCCCAAGAGCCCCGAGGGGTAGAGCTCATTCAAAACCAGAGCGCCTCTAAGAGCGCCTGGCAAAGATAAAGAGGGAGGGAAGACAAGAGACCTGTCCCAGCTCAGCCTCGCGAGATCGGTGGCGGTGCCGCAGCAGCTCAAGAGCAGCTCTCGCGACACTTGGGAAAGTTCCCACGGCTGTGTTGTGTCTGAAGAGGCCGGGCGGGGGGAGGAAGGGGGGCGGAGGGGTAGCCGAAAAGGTGATGTGCGAGACTAGGCCGCCCGCATTTAGTAAGGAGTCTTTAGCGGACGAGCATGCGCAGAAGACCGCTCGCACATGCTCTGTCTTTTGTGGCTCAGGCTCCTGAGCCTTCTTGAGGTTTCAGTGGGAGAAGCCCAGTTTTCTGGTTTTGAATGGAACACATGGGGAAAGGAGTACATTTTCTGGGATTGTAATTAAATCCCTAGAGACAGAGTTGCAAATGGGCTCATGCAGGTTAGGCATACAATAATATGGTTTCTGCATGTAAGCTTCACCCTCCAGTTTTAAGACATCAGGTTTCTTAGCTGTCATTTCTCTATACCAACCTATTACTATCACCAAACTATGTCCCAAAAGTCTGCGGTTTTAAGCTATTATTAAAGTCTAAATAGTTTTAATAACAAAGTCTTAGTGTGGTTTCAAGCTATTATTAAAGCTTAGATGGATTAAAACTGCACCAACACTTTTGGGGCATCCTGTATAGTGACAACAGCATTAATATTAATATACATACACATATACATATATATGTATGGAATTAAGATTATAAAAAGGCATTTGGACAGAAAGACATTTAACAAATTTAACTTGGGGAACTTTGAAACCCTGGACAGCTAAAATACCTGCGCCACCTATACGCCAGGGAATAAATAGTTGCTTCTACATAGTCACTCCTGGATAACTTAAGCAGTACTGGTTTTCTACAACTGGGTCGTAAAGAAACACAAGTCATTGCAAACTTTGCAATATCCCATGGAAATAGCAAGGCTAGAAAATGGGGAGTTTCCCCCCAAGGAACATAGACTAGAATTTAATCAAAAAAGTTGGATGCCCTAGAGAAAAAGTTGGAGGTGTCTTAGGGGGAACCCGACAGACAGAATGAAAAGCTAAGCAGCTAAAAAAAAAAAAAAGTAAAAATGTAAAGCTCCTTTAGTAGGTAAGCCTACAAGGGAAACCTAGAAATCTTACTTAACATTAAGAAAACCAAGGGGAACGGTGCTGCTCAATGGAGGAGGATGACTGGGTAAGCAAGCAGAAAGGCTGCAGTTGTAATAGGAACTGTTTAGTGACTCGGTCCCTTGCATAGTTCAGACTCCGGAATCCCGAGTTACTAAAAGGGAAAGATAACAGAACGTATGCGGAGTCCACACGGAAAATTCCCATCAGTGGTTGACTTTTCCCAGGTCCTTTCCTACCTTTCTCTATGGCCCCTCCTCCTGACCCTGAAGCCCGGCCTTTCCCCTTCCAGTTTTAATCCCCTAAGGTCTTCCCAGTCTCCGGGCTTATCTTTCTGGGAGTTTTAAAAACATCAACAACCACCACCCCCGAAATGCCCAAGCTGGCTTTCCCCGAGGTCGCTACGAAGAGGGAGCTCCAGAGGCGCACCCACGTGCGCATGCTCAGTCGCCGCCGGGGTGGGTTTCCAGCGTGAGCCGCGGGATCTCCTACTACGAGGGCGGTGCTCCACTGGGAGGCGGGGGCTGGGGGGGGGGGAACTCGCTGTCCTCGGCCGATGGAACGGGAAGGCGGGGAAGAGCCACCGAGAGAGGGGGTGGAGAGACAAGCGAGGAGAGGGAGGGGAGGCGGCGGCGGCCGCGGCGGGGATCTCGCGAGGGTTAGAGTTTTGGCGAGAGTTTGTGGAAGATGGCGCCTGTTGTGACAGGGTAAGTCTGGGGACTCAGAGCTGGGGGGTGGGGGAGAGGTAAAGTTACCGGCGGCTCCCGACTTGCCGAGGGGCGGCGGGGGCTGAGGCTCGGGGCCGGGGCGGCGTTCTCCGTGCAGAGCGGAGCCCTCGGTGCGTGTCCGTGTCTGTGTCCGTGTGTGCGTGCTGGGCTGCGCTCTTCCCCGGGACTGTTGCTCCAGCTCCCGTGTGTTTGTGTGTGTGTGTGAGAGCGCGCGCGTGTGCGTGGGGGCGAGCGTGAACGTGGGCGCAAGCCGACCCACACCTGTCCCTTGCCAGGGCTGCTTGACCCCCGCGGTGCCCCTCGGCCCGAGCTGTCCCCTCTCGCGGACTCCAGGGCCGGGCGTGGGGGGGGGGGGGGGCTGTGAATGTGCACGCGTGGGGCGTGGGGGCGTCCCCTTCGCGGGAGGCTCAAAAGCTGTCCCCGCGCAGCTTTGTCTCCCAGCCCGGCCGCCCTCTGCCGCCTCTGCTCTTGCGCTCCGGGTTCCGGGCGCTTTGTTTAACCCTGGTTTCCTCCATCTCTCCCCATCCCTGGCTCTTTGTCTCGCCGCCTCAAGCGCTTTGTCTGACCCCTGGCGCCCCGCGTCCCTGCCTCCCCCCATGCCCCTTCTTCACGCCCCCCCCCCCGCCCCCTCGTGCCTCCCTCTTTACCCTCTCCGCCGTAACACCTGCCCTGGCACCCCGTCTTTGTCTTGATTCCCCCCCCCCCCCTTCCATCTCCCTTCTCCTTCCCTGTTAAGCTTTCCATTTGTCCCGATCCCCGGGTGACTTCTTCTCTACCCCCGGGGCTTTGTCTCCCTATCCAGTGATTTACTCTCTCAGTGTCTCCCTCCTCCCCTTTTCTCCTCCACCGTTCGATTTACCCACCACTGTCCGGGGAGCTTGTCTCTCCTGTTTCTGCCCCAGGGACTTCATCTAGTGCTTCTATATGGAGACCCCCCACAGTTTGATGTTGTGTTTGTCGGTCTCTGGAGGATGCCACAGAGACATTTGAGTTTCCTCCCCAGTACCCTCTCCTTCCCTCCGCACCCACTTTTCCCGGGATTACATTGTCTCGGTTCCTAATACTCTGTCTCCTCGGGCTAGGTTGTTGTTTTGCTTGGAAATAGTGGCGGTGATGTGGGGGTGTTAAGAGTCTGGTCTCTTGGTGATTATTGTCCCTGCTTTCCTCTCTGGGTTTCTGCCAGCAGGACCTGGGCAGCTGTTTGCACCCCCCCCCCCCCCCCAGGTTACCTGAGGTGGATGGGCATTGTGGGAGGACTGGGAAGAGAAGCAACATATTTTTCAGTTGGTGCCCGAGTAGCTTCAGATCTTCGCCATTGGATATTCAGTCTTTGTGTTAGTGGGATTGGAGAGGTCCTTGATGGAAACGTTGGGAGTTTCAGGGTGACATTTTTATATTTACTGGACTTATCAGCGGTATATTTGAAAGGAAAAGGGGAAACGACTGAAGGGGAATTGACATAATAGGTTTGTGCAATTTTTTTCTTGCTCAAACTTTGAATAACTGAAAATCGTGTACATTTGCAGCCATGTACTGTCAGAATCAAAACCTTTGCAGTTTTGACTCTGGTGAGAGGGGCAAGTACTTAAAAGACTACTCTGTGTACTAATTTCAGGTTCTTGATAAGACGTATAGGTTAATCAAATGGCAGTGTGTAATTATCCCAAAGTTACTTTAAACAAGATTTTTTCCCCCAGTTATTCAGTTATAATACTGGAGATTGTTTGTTTCAAAGTTGTCTTGTTATGATATTTCTTAAAAGATTGGTGAAAACTGATGGAATGCATTTTATTAGTTGTAATGTAAAGATATTTGTAAATTGATCAGTAAGTACAACATAATTACCAAACTAAGAGCATTGACCTGGATTTGGTGATTGCTTTGCTGTATCTAGGATTAGTTAACTGGTTTTGGAAGATAAATTAAATATTATTTCATTATGGAGAGTTCCTTATTCTAATTTGTAGAAATTGCTATAAATCAGTCTGATAGTTTTAAGGGATCAAAAATGTGGTATGCTTACTAGAGTAACACATGACATTGCTTATTTAAAACTAGCTGTTATTTGTGATGATTGTAGTGACATTTATTAATAGAGAAATTATTTTTTTCATCATTGTAATACATTTTATGGAATTTTATAAGAATTTAAATTAGTTTGGGTTCCATTAATAAAACCCCAATAATAATAATAATATATTATGTAATATATAATATAATAATAAATAAAAAACCAGTGAAAGTGTCGTAGATCTTATCTTGTATTGTATATTAATCAGTGAGAGATAAGCTTACAATTGCTTTTTTCTGCCTAAAATCAAGAAATACTTATGTTAGTGATAATAACGTTTAAGATATTTTCAGTAATGTCTGAGTTGTGTAATGAGGCAGTACATCAGTAATTTAGTTTTTATATTCCCAAGTTCAGTGCTATTTTTCACCTGTGTACTATATCTTGGTGCATAACCTTGTTTCCTCTTTAAGAATATTAAAGAATGAAAGAGTGCTTCAGCAGTAAATGGAAAATGTTGGAATGTAGACAGCAACTTTGGTTGGAAAACTTGAGCCATACATCTAGGAAATGAGATATTTAAAAATTAAGGCTTCAAATAAAGTATACTATTTTATGCAGAATTATGGTTATAGGTAACTAGATAAATTACCAAGTATAACTTTAAGAAAAAGGTCAGATCAAGTGTCACTTAAAGAAGTTTTAGACATCCATAGGTACTCAATTTTAAGTAATTAGGTTCTTAGCTATCATTTCCTTATAACAACATATACTATCACTATATTTAGTGAAAGTATTTTTGTTTGTTTTTTACATAAGTGGATGAAATAAAGATTATGAAAGTTTGTACAGAAAAGCACTTGTGTTGACTTCAACCATTCCTCAGGCAGCTAGCTATCTAAGGGAAATGGCTTGTTTGAAAATCTCTGCTTGCATATCACTTTTTTATTATAGTGCATTGCACATAATCATGCTTAATAAATGTTTTAATTACTATTTTCCCTTTCCTTTTTTATAAGGGTCAGATAACTTTTCAAAGTTCTTTGGTTTGAGTGCTCTGCCATTCTTACTACTGAATTTCATATTCTCTCAACTAGGGGCAGCATTTTCCCATGGAATGACTGAAAGTTGTTCTTGGCATCTGACTTTGTGATTGTGTCCAAGTTACTTTACCCCCTCTGGGTTAGTTCCTCAACTATGTGGTAAAAAATAAGAATTATAATACCACCTATCTGTAAAGGATGATTGTTGTATATTACTGTTTACATGATGTCTTCTCAGTTGAAACATGTGTTTGAATCATTACTGTAGCTGAATATGGAATATGGTTAAATTTTATAAGGAATGTCAGAGATTATAAACTCTTAAGTTTCATGGAAGTCTTAATGGTAATAAAAGGATGAATAAGTTTAAATGGATTTTAAAGTTTGATATACAAAGCAGATGCTTAAGGTTTGCTACAAAACAGAGGGCAAACAAAGGAATTAACTTGTTGGTATTACTTGGGATTGGGACAGAGAATGAAAAACTACCACAGTATGAAATAAAACAAAGATATATTGTAAGTTATGGAATTATCTTTAAAGATATACTTTCCACCATAAGATTATCTTGAGAACATAAACTGTTAAGATTGCATATTTTTAGGATCTTATTTCTCTTTTGGAAGTATTTCTCAAGTCTGAAATCATTCAATAAATGAATTGCCCATACTTAGTAACTCTTGAGTTACTTGTTCTAAAGAATATTCCTAACAGTAAGCATGGAGATGATTTCAGATTTAAAGAAAGTGAGACCAAGTGCCTGGCTATATGATATACTGGAACTTTGATAGAATGTAATTCACATGGAGTGGAATTCATTATAAGGTTATATTGGTTCTCATGAAAGGGGATTTAGTTACTAAGGTACCAAAAGAACATTATCATAGGTGGATTTACCTACAGTGTTTCTAAAGTATAGCTCCTGAGAATAGTATTATGGTAAGGGTCTAGCAAATCTATTACATTATATTGTTTTACATTCAATGAAGGTGTTTAACATTTGTACATTTTCTATTTTCTTTGGCTGATTGGTATCTGAGTGGTTGTCAGTCCTCTTCTCCCGAAGTCTCTCTGGTCTGTCTCCCAACCAATCCCCCAGGCTGTTTTCACTCTTTCTCTCTAAGACTACCTGGTGTCACTACGTATTTATCTTGTATATACTGATTTTTGTCTTTTTTTTCTCCCCTGTTCAATGTAAGCTTCTTGGGGACAGGAAGTGATTGAATGAATGGAAGGTCCTGGGGTGGGGTAGTACTTGGAGATTATTTAATCACGCTTAGTAAATGCTGTATTTTGAATGATGTCATGTTTTGACCTTCTCTGTTCTTACTTGGTCACTGAATAAAATGGAGAGCACCTATGCTGGTATTCTGAACCTTGGGAAGTTGCCTTTCCTTGGCATTACATTACAGTATGCCATGTCCTTCTCCAGCTCATTTGACAGATGAGGAAACTGAGGAAAACAGGGTAAACTGATTTTCCCAGGTCACAAAGCTACTAAGTATTTGAACTCGGGTCTTCCTGACTCTAGCCCCAGTGCTCTATCCACATAACTTAATCTCACTAAAATTCCACCTTCTGTTAAGAAGCCCTTCAAAGGGGACTCCCTTTAATGCTTGTACCTTCCCTCTAACATAACCTCTAATTGATCTTGATTGTTCATAGTTATTTTCACCATTAGACTATTAATTCCTTGAGGTCTGTTCTTGGCTTGTCTACACATTCAATCAATTACAAAGTCCCTGTTCTAAATACTACTCCACCCCTAGGCTGTACCTTCATTTAGTCCACCACAAAGCCCCTCTTCTCAAATGGAGATCAGTTTCCAAACATAAGTAAAGTACATTCATTTGTTCAACCATAGAACACAAAAAGGTCAAAAGTTCCCCACCCCTGGATCACAATTGAATCTACCCCAGAGTTACATCAACTTTAAGCACAGCACTTAATACCCAAATGGAGGTCTTTTCTTCATCTTGACACGAGGCAAGTTCTCAGCAATCTTAGTTCCTGGGGAGACAAGGCTTAGCAAGGCCACAAGATACATTGCCAGTCTCTTCATTAATTCATCCTCTGTCTGTAGAACAGTCCTAGGACCCCTGAAAACATTAGCAAAACCCTCTCCCAGGATTTCTGTAAACATACAACAAGAAAAT
The DNA here is from genome assembly GCF_028583685.1 of Petaurus breviceps papuanus. Taxonomy (NCBI): domain Eukaryota; kingdom Metazoa; phylum Chordata; class Mammalia; order Diprotodontia; family Petauridae; genus Petaurus; species Petaurus breviceps. The sequence continues at coordinate 15,627,475 of NW_027185698.1, read as the reverse complement.
CCTTCTTCAGGGCTTCTGAACCAACAGAAAGCTTCCCGGACCCCTGCAACAACAGCATTGTCCTTCACCAGTGGACAGTATTCACTCTCTGTCTGCAGGACAGTCTCAGGAGCTCTTAGCCAACAGCCAGGTTCAAGGACCTCTTCAACAGGACTGTCTTTCATCAGTGGACAAATCTGGCAAAAGAACATCAAAACAGACAGACAAAGTACCAGCAAAGCAGCCATGTCTCCTCAGTCCTTGGCAGCTCAGGGGGCAGGTCTCAAAAGTCCAGGGCAATTCAAAGTGGCCACCAGTAATTCTCTCAGTCTCTCTTTCTTCCTCCATGAGGGTGCTGCTTCCAAAAAGTTCTTGTGCCTCTCTCTTGTGTCTCTCCAAATCTCCAAGTCACCAGCTCCTCCCAGTTCAAGACTTTCTTTTCACATCAAGTCCATCCCACAGGTGGGATTAACAAGCTCTGGGTTTTAACACAATCAGTTTGAAAACCAAGCCAATACAGGGGAATCTTTAAATGCCATTACTATCACACATACTACTCTAGTATCTTTTCCAAGAAAACCCCAACTCTCAAAGTTTTAGAATGTGATTGAAACACTGAACAACAAAAACAAGGAAGTCAAGGAAGCCAGGTGGAGATAAGGAGAGAATAGTTCCAGGTTTGAGGGACAGCCAGTAAAAATGAATGCAAGTGGGGAATGAAATGGAGTTGGGAGATGGAGTGTTTTATGGGAGTAACAGGAAAGAGGCCAATGTCACTAGATTGTAAAGTATGTGGAAAGGAATGATGTACAAGAAGACTGGTATGGTAGGAAGGGTCCAGGTTATGAAGTACTTTAAAAGCCAAACAAGATTTCTTTTTAATATTTAAGTATGGAGGTGAGGAAGCCACTGGAGTTTTTTAACAGAAAGGTCGTGTGTGACATGATTAAACCTGCTCTTTAAGAAGATCACTTTGTGAAGTGATGGGAGTGGGGAAGAGACTTGGGGGGATCAGCAGGACCACTATTGCAGTAGTCAGGCTGATAAGGACTTTGCACTAGGGTAGTGGCAGAGCCACTGGAGATGCACAAGGACTGCCATGAAAATATAATTAACAGGACTTAGTAAGAGTAAATTGGATATGGCATTGGGGAAGTGAAACAGAGGAGGATAAATAATTTTCTCACAGGTAAGCAAATTTGGAATTTGAACTCTGGTCCTGTAGCTTCAAGTCTAGTGCGTTTTTCCACTATACCACACTGGCACCCTTTACCTAACAGTAGTCATTATGAATGTAGATTTTGATGTAGGCTTATTTGACTTAAAGTCTATGTGACAGTTGACTTGTCAGTTTTTTAGTCTAATATGCTCTGAAGACTACTTGACACAGTAATACCTTGTACTAGTATTGCAAATCACAGAGTGATCTTTATTTTCAGTTAAATATTTAAGGAGTGTCTATTTTGTGCAAGGTATTAGAAATACAAAGACAAATGAATAATCTCTTGAGTTTAAGGATCCTACATTCTACTATGGGATGTGTATAGACATGGAGTAAGTAAATGAAGTAATTTTAGGTAGAGTACTGTAGCAGCAAGCACCCCAAGCGTCCTCAGGGTGGCTGCTCACACAGGTTCTTAGATCTGCTTTGTTAAAGGAAAGCAACTCAAAATGGGTTAACAAGCTTACTTTAATCAGTCAGACATATATCGTTTACCTTGTTCAGGAGAAAAGGTCAGCACCCCGAACTTCAAAGTATACAGGAGGAGAAAAGGTCAGCACCCCGAACTTCAAAGTATACAGGCAGAATTATCAAGACAGAAACAGATCAAGTAGACAGATTTCCAAACTGTCCAACCATTACATCCATACCCAGTCAACATCTGGGTTTCAACATCTGGGTTTTTCAAAG
>NW_027185698.1:15495748-15625484 GCF_028583685.1 Petaurus breviceps papuanus | reverse complement strand
GTTTTTCAAAGGGGGGGGGGGGCTGGACAACGGCTTCCCAGAATACAGATCAAATCACAGAACACTTCTCAAAGTGAGCCCCCAAAACAAAGCCTCACATCAGGGCTTATATAGCCTTCTCCTGGCTCAGAGAATGTAACAACCTTTTGGACCCACTGGCCAATCAAAAAGTATCTACTGAAAAACAAGCCTCCCACCCCAGGCTCCAGGTGCACTTTAGCCTAGGGGCAGGGAAGATCTTTAAAATTTACATTCCCATTACAAGTACTAAGATATGAAGGTTGATTAAGGAGCTGGTAATTGAGCCTGAACCTTGAAGGAAGAGAAGGGATTAATTTAAGACAAAGGTTGGGTGAGTTTGTTCCAGGTTTGGGAAATGACATGCTAAGAAGTGGGAGATGGAATGTGGAGTTGAGGGGAGAGGCATAGGACACCCAGAAGTTCAGCAAAACTGGAAGGGAAATGAGGTGAAATGGGCTTGGAAAGGTAGGAAACATACTGTCGACTGGCTTAAATGCTGAACCTGGGGGATGTGAATAGGACGTGGCAACTGATTGGATGTTGGGGGGGGTGAAGTACAGGAAAGAGTCAAAAATGAATCTGACATGAATATAGGTGAATTTTTGGTGGTAGTGCTCTCACTGGAATTATGAAAATATGGGGAGAGATGTTGAGGGAAGGGAGGAGATGATTAGTTTTATTTTTGACTTGTTGAGATGCCTGTGAATCATCTTAAGTGGAGACATCCATCAGATACTTGATGATGTAGAATTGGTGTTGGGGATAAAAGTGTTAAGGTAGGCAGCGTTGTCTTTTAATATATTTAAGACTGAATCTTTGCTCTAACAATGCCATATCTGTTCAGTATAAGGTAGAATTCTTCAGTACCTCAAAAGATTTCATTGGTATGGTACAACAGATTTCATTCCCTCAATGCCCAACCTCATAGTTGATGTGGTAAGAGCCTGCTAGAGCTTGCTATTCCCCTAGTTGTAGGAGTCTGCTCCTTGGTGAGGTATCAGACTAGAAGTTAGAAGAGATAAGGAAAAGATAAGTTAGAAAGTAAAAATTGCCCCAGTCTCTCTAGTCCTAGATAGAAATTACAATGAATATGCACATTTTCTTTTAATTTTTTGGCCACCAGGATTAAGTTAATGCAAGGATGGAGACTTATTTGAGGAAGGTGATAGTAATTTGATGATAAACAGCCATGGAAATAGATTTTTAAGATGATTTTATAAGGTTTTATTAGCCAGGGGAAATGTTAGCTGGTTTATAATAATTTTATTAACAGAACTTATGGTCTACCACATTTATCAATGACAAAAGATCACACATATCCTGGAATTGAGTAGCTGTAGGTTAAAAATATGCAGTACCAGTGCTGTAGATAATTTTTTAATTACAATAGTTTAAAATCTTATTTTCAACCTACATTAGTTTGTTTGAAAATCTCTAACCTATTAGCTAATGCTTATTTTGTAACTATAATAAAATACCTTAATAATATTTTTTCCCACATCAGAAAACTGCAGACCTACTAGGCATTCTGTACTGTGTAAATAACAATTTCACTTTTATTTTGGTTCAATAAATTTGACTTTCAAAAGTTCATATCTGAGGGAAGCTGATTTTGCATGAAATGAAAAATAGAGCCCCATGTAAAAACCTCTAAACTCATGTTTTTGGCTAAAAATGGATGGTAGTTAAAGTAGTCTCAGCCTTATGAATGGGAGGTTTAAGAGAAGTGTGGAGTAATATTAATTCTTTGATGGCTCATCTTCTTTCATGATAGAGTACATTCAGAATACACATAAAAGGAAGGTGATGTCACCCACCTGGTAGCATTTAACCTAGAAATACCTGAGTATTCCTCTATGAGGTGCTATACACATACATATATACATGCACACATATATTTAATAGCTTTATAGATATTGTCAATAAACTGGTGTTCTGGATGAGGTTAGAGACTGTTTATACTCAGTTCTGATTATACCTCCACCAGAGAACTGTGACCTTTTTTGGACTCAGTTTGTTAAAGGAACACTTTGGTAGAGTAGAAAGACAAGTCAGTAAGATAGAAAATGGGAAGAGTATAATGGAACTAGGATTATTTATCCTGGAGAATGGATAATAATCCATTATCAAGGAAAAATCATTGTTGGTCTTCCAAGAGTATGAAGCGTTATTAATAGGATAGCTAACAGTTCTCTTTTCAGCTCTAGAGTAGAATATGATGAAAATCACATATATAATCAGATGGAATTAGATGGCTGTATTGGTACATATGTAAGGTATACTTCCTGTTTCTCTCCTTCTCTAAATCTGAGTCACATAAAACCTGATTGTGGCCATTAGTCACTTTTAAAGCATATTTTATACATACATAATACACACAGGCCAGTGTGATATATTGAATAGAGTGCTGGTCTCTGAGTCAGGTGACTTGAATTCAGATTCCATTGCCACCAATGTAGACTTGGCTACATGACCCTGGGAAAGTAACTTAGACTTCCAGGGCTCTAGGTAAGGTAACTCTTTAAGATTTTTTGTTACAGAGAATATACCTTAGTAATGGGAGATTCCTCACTGGGAACTTTCTGTACCAGCAAAATCATGAGTGTAGTCAAAAATGTGTGCCTGCTTGTGTGTGTGTGTGTGTGTGTGTGTGTGTTTCCTTTCAAAGAGATCTCATTTTATGGTGTGGCCTATGTTTTGGAATATCCTGTACTTGCACCAATATGGTAGATATGAGGAAGTATTTTTCTGATGCTTGGCGAAATCTAATTTGATAGAAGCATATTCCACCAAAGTGTGGATATGAACTCTTCCTTTTCTGGCAGAGGATTAAAAAGAAGTAAGTGATGCTTTAACTACCTGGGACACAACATTCTAGATTTAGATCTGAAAGCAAACATTAGCCTGTGGCTTCTTAAACTTTTTTTTGTGTCATAACTCTTCTGACAGTCTGGTGAAGCCCCATTGACCCTTTCTCAGAACATTTTTTTTAATGCATAAAATATAATGCGTAGGATTACAAAGGAAACCAGTTATGTTAAAAGTTACCTATATATGTGTGAATATATACATATATTACACACACACACACCCCTATATGTATTGTTTTATTTTTTTATTTTTAAGTTCATAGTCCTAAGGTTTAGGACTCCTGGAGGTTCTTGTCCAGTCCCTTCCATATTTTTAGAGGTCAGGCAACTGAGGCCAAGAAAGTGACTTGCCTGATTGCCACAGCTAAATATGTAACGGTCATGGTTTTAAATTTGTTCCGTCTGATCTTAAATCTAATGCTCTACAAATGTAATGTCAACAAAAGAAGTCTGACTGCAACTTTTTTTACCCTAGTATTATAATTCCATAACATTTAACAAAATTTCATCTTATTTTTTTTAGGAGTATTGTCTTTTGCTCTTGCAGATTTTGTTTTAAAGTACTTTATTTTCTAATGTGTCTTTTACATTCAAAGAATATGAGAGTATGTAAGAACTGCAGAGTATACCTAGCGCTTTGGCCTATTTTGCTCAAAGAGTCTGATGGCTAGCCAATAACTGCTAGGAATAAAGCCTTGGTCTTCTAATGCTGATTCCAGTGTCCTTTTCTTGGTATCATTCAAGTCTTTATGCTATTTGGTTTTCAAGTTGATTTTTAAGGAACAAAAAGACAACATTCCCATTATTGTTATTGATTAGTTGTACACTTCCATTGTTGCTTAACTTTTCCCAGTATATAATAAACCTTAGATACTTTATAAATGTGAAGAGTAGTTGGTTGCTTTTATTATTATAGTGATGACAAAGAACCTACAGATTATCTGCCCACTTACTTTATGCTTCATTATTGACTGTTTCATGCTCTGTGTTGGTCCTTTGAGTACCAGGCCCATGGTATTTCAGGAGACTGAAAGTGTGCTAGTTAACCTGGCTTCTGATCTCAGTTTTGCAGCTAGTTAGCAATATTACTTTGGTAATCATCTATTCTTTTTGGACTTCAGTTTTCTAGTTGATAAAATGATCAGGTTGGATTAGGTGTCTTCTTACATTTCTTTTAGCTTTTATACAATTCTCTTGATTTTTCTAGTATAAACATTATTGGTTCTGGAGCCAGAGACCCTGATTTCAAATCCTATCCCTGGCAATATCTCTGTAACTTTGGATGAGTCACTTAATCTCCTAGGAACTTGTCCTCTTCTGTAAACTGAGAAGATTGGACCTGAGGCCAGCCTCTGAGAAGCCCTTTTCAACTCTAGATCTATGATCTTCTGTAATGCTCCATTTAAAAGCAAATTATTCTAGAGAAAGTGGCTCACTTTCCCTTGTCTCTGATAAGCACTGGGTCAGCAGAGGTAGCTGTACCACACTGATTGATATCTACCTTCATCCTGGTTTGAGTTGCCCCTTGAAACCTGGCTGAATACCTTTATCTTTGACTTTAGTGCCTGTTCTTATTCTTGTTCAACTTGTATCTAGGCTTTCTGTTTTGAACCTGCTATCTCCTTTGGTTCCTTCATTGATTGTCTGGTTGAATGCTTAGAGAAAATAGTAGAGTGGAAGAACAGCTGATTTTTGTTTTAATACAAGGTGTCCCAAAAATCTTAGTGCCATTTTCTAAATGAATAGTAGTTCATTGCTTTAAGTTTTAATACATGTGTGTATATAATTTATATGAATATAGAAATACACATATATACTTACACATGTATTTATGTGTGTGCATACATGCACACATATACATATGTGTATGCCTACACACATACATATATATGCTAATTTTAAAATTGGTTCCTTTTTTTAGCATTGGAATATTAGGTTTTAACCTCCATACAGGGTATCCCAAAAGTCTTATCCCAGTTTTAAGCTAAAATGAAGGTAGAGATCAATCAGTGTGGTACAGCCACCTTCTGAGCAGCAGCAATATCTGTACTCATCAAGAAAGGCTCAGTGACTTGCTCAGAGTCAAAGAGGTATCAGAGGTGGAATTTGAACTCAGTGATGTTTGCAATATGCGGTACTTCCCCTAGAAGAATTAATAGAATTTCAGAAACCTTTGCTTATGTATGTATACATATATGCACACACATACGTACACAACCACTACCACCATCACTCCCCTCCCCATACCCCGACACCACAATAGGCTATATACTCCTGGATAATATTATCAGATTGAAAGATACTAGGCCTACTCTACTACCAATAATGTTAGACTAAGCCTTGTGGAAGTGTGTTAAATCTATGTTAGCATTCAAATTGTTTAAATGATGGTGTTTCACAGTAGCTTACTAATGAATGGTACTTTGGCTGTGCAGTTCAAACATTTCTTCAGAAGGTTATTCTTCAGAAGTGTAAAACTTAGAGCTTTAGAGAACTGGCAAACAATAGACTTAAAAACAGTTTTAAAAGGGCATATTTTGTATTTATTTGGGATTAGATTTTGTTTATTCAGAGTAATGGATACTTTTTAAAGTAAAATGAAGTGATGGCTCACTCATTTTAGATTTTGTAGCTTGTATCTTAAATAGAGGTCATAGATGACAGTTCTATGAATTGGATAGATTTAAGTACCTTAAGGTTTGTTTGAATATATCTGGTAGTCTGGGTTTTTTAGGAATGATTTAATATTTGGTTCTTTAACATTGAGAACTATTCCCAGTTTTAATTTGTTTCTATAATTATGTAAAAGAAAAATGCTTGTACTGTCTCTTAGAAGTAAGATTGATTATCTTAACAAGTATATTCTATAATAATATTTTATATTCTATTTGTCAGGAATTTCAAATTTCTATTAAAGATTAAGTAAAAGGTATTTAGCAGAAAACTGTTCAATTTCATATTATACTTTAAATTTTAAAATTTAATTCTAAAGAAACTCATTTCCCAAAAATGAATAGATTTTAAACTGAAATGTTTACATAAAAATATGGTTTGTGATCGAAATTTCCTCTATTGCAAAATTCCTATTTGCATAGCATTTATATGACAACTTTGTGAACTATAGGTATTTAAATATTAATAGCATCATTTCACAGATGAAGAAATGTAACTGTGAAGTTAAGTGACTTGTTCAAGGTCACGCAAGTGTCAGATTTAGGATTGAAATTCATACCTCTCTTGACTCCAAGATCTCCATCACAACATACTTTTTTTCAGTTTATCTCTGCATTTCAAAGTAACATTGGAATTGTAGCAATTGGATATCTCGGACCTTATGCATTTTAAACTCAACAGGTCCCAAATTCAACTCTTTATCTTTATTTTTCTTACTGTCTAGGATACCATCCTTTTCCTAGTTGCCCAGGCTTACAACCTCAATATCATCCTTTACCTCTCACACTCTCTTACTCCCCCTCCCCTTATGTATACAATCTGTTGCCAAGGCCTGTTAAATTTACCTCTGTTAACATCTCTAGTATATACCCCCTTCTCTCCTTTGGTATTGGCACTTTGACACTAGATTAATTTGGGCATAGAACATTTTGGGATCTGAAATATATTGGTGGAACTCACAAATGTTCCTCAGGGGGACATTCTATATGGATTTGATTAGGTCACTATATAAATTTGATTTAGTATTCCTTCGCTTTAATTCTGAGAAATCAAAAAGGGAAATAGCGTGGGCATTATTCTTAAAGACACTTGCAAGTGGAATATTTCCAAAGCTGTGTATATGGGTTCTGTCAGTATATTTTAATCAAAAAGTGTTCTTTGCACATGGTTGGGGTTAAATAAGTTCTTGTTATATTGGAAAAGGGTTTATCAGGGAGATTTCAGAACAAAGAAGCAGAAGTTTTGTTTTCACACCCTTCTTCCTACAAAATAGCCGCATGTAATTTTTGGTTGTATACATCATTTCTTTTTTAATGTTTTAGGGGGGAAAATATCATTAGCATTGAAGCTTTCTTCTGGAAATTCTTAGTCACGTTGTGGGGGAAAAACAGGGCTTCTTTGGAGCACTATTTGGGAAGAAAATGTGAAAAAACACTGGATTTGGAGTTGGAACACCTGAATTTGAAATTGGGCTTTGACACTAAAGTTTGTGACCTAGAACAAATCACTTGAATTCCCTGGACCTTGGTTTCTTCATCTCTAAAATGAGAGGATTGGTCCATATCTCTAAGTTCCCTTCCAACTCTAGATGCTGATAGACTTATAAGAAATTCTGGTCTAGTGGTAAAAACATAGGTCAAAGTTAGGGGACACAGTTTCCAGTTCTGCCTTTCACTAAACTGCTGGATTATCTTTGAGAAGTCACTTAACTGATCTTTGTTCCGATTTTTTTTTTTAACTTGTAAAAAAGGTATATTCTATCTTAAGGGATTTTTATGAGCATAAAAATAACATAAAATAGATGTAAAAGTGATGTCAGAAAGTCAGACATTATAAATGTATTAAAATATTTATTACTTTTTAGATTGTTATTTTTCATTTACCTTTAACATGTTACATTTCCTTTCAAGCCCCAAATTTTGCTATGTAATGTCATGGTTCTAAAGCAGGCCTGCACACCTTGTGGCCACCAAAGGATTTCCTCTACATACAAAGGATGTTTTCCTCTGCGTTTTTCACTGGCTGCCCAAAATCCTTTGGTGTGCTGCAAGTGGGCTTGTGTAGACATTCTAAAGCATGGACAGAACTAATTAGACTGAGCTTGAGTTCTAAAGCTCTAGTGTCCTTTCTTCTACTCAGAGCTCCTTTTCCCAGTGGTTATGGATCTGGTTTCCCTAGACCCTTAAGTTTTGGGGAGACATGGCTATACACACTGCTTTGATGAGCACAATGTCACCAATTGTCCTTTGGTAAGATGGAAGACCACCAGAGTTTACCATCTACCCTGCTACTATACTTGAGGATCACTGGACTTTGCCATAGCACTAGAAGGACTATCACCTTTCCCACCTCCCTTAGTAAATCCTTAATAAATGCTTTTTCATTCATTTCTTCTACCATCAATTTTTCATGTTTATCTATCCAGGAAAGACCTGGGTTCCAGTGGTAGGTAATACCCAGACTCTAAGTTGTATAGAAGGTTATTGGTAGAGATAGCTCCCTATATCAAGGAAATCCCAGGTCCAGTCCCTGTCTTTATAGTATAACTTGGGTAGCAGCTCTATATGTAGCTTAACAACTTGTCAGTATTTAAAGAACACTGAAGAGTCTTTGGAAGTCAACATATTTAAATAAATTCTCTTCATGTGTTTCTTTTGAGCACCAAATGGGCAGTTGGGATGACACTGACTGAGATAGCTTTACTTTGGAGATTTTTAGAAGAGTAATTTTTTTTTTTAGTGCTCAAATATATTATCGGTCCCCCCCCCCCCCCCCTTTTTTAAACCCACTGTCTCCAAGGTTGAGTTTTTTTCCTTTACCTTCTTACTGTGTGGGGAAGTGTATATATAAAAATAACTGTTCTAAAGGTTTTATGGAAATGTTTTCTGTTGCATTTAACAAAATTTTGAGTCCTTTGTATAGAACTCTATGTTAGATGATGTACTAAAATTGCACAATCTAGATTACATGTTGGTTGCTTCAAGTAGCCTAAATACTTTGGTAATGAAATAGTATTCTAGTAGTGCTACTGCATTAAGACTAAGATGTATCAAAATGTATGCATAATATTACACTGAGAAATTGAACAAAGCATTAGGTTTCCTCACAAATTTATGAATAGAATTTTGATACTTGTACTTTGAGAGGTACACTAAGCAATAAAGGGGAACTTTTCTGTCCAAAAATATAGAATAAGCAGGTAGTGTTTTGAGAAATGGGGCTTCTCGTATTATATTTTTATGTAATAAAAAGGATTATAGAAAGCTTCTAGAAAAAAACAGGCTGTAGTAACAGTAATAGAACCTGATTAGAAAGACTTAATGAGGAAGCATGGAGCATAAGGATTATGGTTAGTATTTCCAAACAATATTTAGTAATCTTTCCAATATTAAGTTTCTTTTTAGAAACACTGTTTGATAGTGGAATGCAAGTAGAGCAAAATGTATAGATTGATTCTAAATTTTTTGTTTTCATTAGATTTAGCCTTACCTGTTTGGTTGACAGAAGTAGAAACTAATCTTTCTTTTTTTTTTTTCTTTTAAAACAAGTTTTGGCGCGGTTTATTAAAGTATACTCTTATACAGTTTACTTTTCACTGGTCTGTTCTGGCATGCTTCTAATGATATCAGAATCACCTGGATCAATGATAGCCAGTGTACATACTCTGTAATACTTCCCACATGCTGTACCCAATTCAATGTTATTGCCACTGTAGTGATGTACGCCAGTTTTGGCCAACATAGCGTAATATTCGATCTCTGATTTCCTCAAGGCTGGGCAGTTGTTGGCTAAGATGACCAATTTGGCTTTGCCTTGTCTGATCATTTTCAGGGTCTCTTTGTAGCCTAGCACGTATTTGCCGCTTTTCATGACCAGCTGGAGCCTCGAGTTGATGGACTCCAGCGACTTTTTCGTCTTCTTTGCGGCCACCATCTTCCTGCCTGCGGTGCGGGAGGACCCTTAGCCAGAGACCTGCCGCCAAGATGGCCGGGCGAAAGTAATCTTTCTTTATCAAACTTTTGATGTTTAAAAACCATAGCCCTACAACAACCCTGTAAAGTAGGCAGTGTAAACATTGTTGTTGTTTTTTTTTTTTTTTAATTTTTTAAAAGCAATTGGGGTTAAGTAACTTGCTCAGGGTTACACGGCCAGTTATTTCTGGGTGTGGTGCTGAGTATGTAAGCCCGGATTTGATCCCCAGGTCATCCCAACACTGGAGCCGGTGCTCTTACTCACTGAGCCACCTGGCCACCCCAGTGTAAACATTTTTGTGCCAATTTTGCAGATGAGAAAATTTAGTCTTAGAAAGGTGACTTGGGATCCTGGAACTATAGGTGGTAGCAAGTAGTAGAGCTGTGATTTGAACATAGATCTTTTGACTCCTAGTCCAACTCTTTTTCCACCTATCATAGTACTTCTCTTAGTAATTAATATGTGTTGTCACATTGACTCTCTGTCATAATTTATGTCCAGTGTAGCTATCTATGGCAATTTAAAAATACATATTATACTTTCCCTATGAGGATTACTTTGAATTCATAAAACCATTTTTTAAAACCACAGCAGGTATGTATTTAGTATCAATAGAATAATTAGAATATTTGGGAGAGGAAGAGAACTAGTGATCTTTTATGTAAAATAAATTTTAATGTTCACATGAATTGGCCAGAAAATTAAAGTTTGGAGTCACTTAAAGTTTTCCTTTCTCCTGGGGTTTCACAGTTGTCACTGATAACCCCTCACCACTTGGGAAGTAGAAATATTAATTTCTTCAGACATATGGGATTTTCAGGATAGGGTTCTAACAGCATCTAATGAGATTTCATGATCACGTTAGATGATTTTTCTAGTAACACAAATTTGATGTGTTTTTGAAAGAGACGTGGTTGTGGCATAGGAAAAATATCTTAATTTTGAGTATTTTACAATTTCCAAAATTTGGATGTGTACATTATATGTAGTGTTTGTATGTAGGGGATTTTGCTCTTCCCAGTGCCACCTTTGGCCAGTTGATAATTTGTTTCTCTTAGAATTGCTGGAGGCTATTTCTAATTAAAATATTTTCAAGGGGTTCTGTCTCATTGACACACTACTGCACTACTCACCTTTAGTTAGCTCAGTTATCAACTGCTGTTCCTGCACCTGGTTATGAGCTAGATTGAAGAACCTTCTAGCAATTTGAAGGGGCTCAGTGAAGTTTCTGTGGAAAAAGATGTGACTGGATGCAGATGGTGGGTGCAAGACTGCCTCTTTCAGCCCTGCCTTTTCATTTCTAACATTTGTCAAGATTAGGTAGGTCATAGCTAATAAACATAGAACTGGTGCTATTACCAATCATTGTATGATACTCCCATGTCACTTATTGGTGGGAGAGATACACTTTTCCTTTGACTAGTAATCAACAACTGGCCACAAACATATCTTTGCCTGAAAAGTACTCTCTTTTGGTTCTACACTTCCAAAGCCTGGATTGAGATTTTGGGTGATGTAATGTTAATTACAGCAGCACATCTGAGGGCTACTGATATGAATAATTTTAAGGGTCTAATCGCATAGTACAGTGAACTCTCTATTGAGCAATAAACTAAACATTGTTCACTTAAAGCATAACATTCATAGCAGCATCCTTAAGCAAAACATATCATCTATTACATACATATCTATATAACATCACACTCAATATGTCATATGGCGCATAGCATATTCAGTGACATTCAGTAGCATTACCAAAATACTTGTTTATACAATCAGGGGGTCCCAGGCTAGGGTCTTCCCTAGCACATCACATCCTTAAGGGGTAGCAGAAAATACAAACACCATCCACCCCTAGGTCACAGTAAGTCACAGTCTCCTCAATCAATACACAGTGTCCAAGCAAGTCCCCTCTCATCTTGACTCAAGGCTGACTTCCAAACCCCACGGGCTCCTCCTTCATGGGCTCACTGCTCCTAGCACTTGCTTGGGTTTGCACACAAGCAGCTCTCTGCTCCTGTTCCTTGTCTCAGCTCATGGGGAATGCTCCACTCCAAGCTCTACCTGACAGGAGGCTCCAGAGGCTGCTCCCCTCAGCTTCTGTTTCTAGGAAGACTAAGCTTAACAGGGCTACAACAATATTTATACACATTGCCAGCACCATCATCGCAATTCATTTTAACAGCTCTTAAAGGGGATTTAAGCTAAGCCTCCTTGTGAGCAGATTTCCACTCTTCTGCTCAATTCACTCATAAAGACCAACAACAGACAGGACTTCTTTTTGAAAAATTAACATAGACAGGACTTCTGTCTGAGAAATCAACACAGACCAATAGATAGGACTTCTGTCTGAGAAATCAGCACAGATCAGTAGAGGGAGCACCAACATCATAAACATTCTTTCTGTTAGGCCTCCCCACAAGCAGGTTCTCCTAAACCGCTCTCCTTCCCCCTCTCCCTCCAAGCAATAAAATATATACTTGTTTCCAGTCAAAGACCCTTGATTCTGTCAAAGGCAGGACTCAATCAAAGGCACTTGATTGGCTAAAACTCAATCCAGAAAAACAGCAAAAAAAATCCTACTTTGCTTGCTGTTACAGGTGAGTATCTATATTGTTCTCTTTATCAGTTATAATTTCATATTTCGTTTGATTTTCAGGAAACCGAAGGACTGACCATTAAAGTCATTGGCTGCTTTCTAAATATATTTAGAGATATTAAAATTGGTTCTAGAGACATTTGTGGTATTTTATAAAGTATGAAGATGAATGTATTCCTTTCCTCTATCCTTAATTCCCAGCTTAATGTAATGGCAATTGAGGCAGTTCTAAGAGTAGGCATTGTTATACTGAATATTATCTGGATTTGTACAGATAGAACAGATTGTTTTTGCCAATGAATTGCTAGGGTAATTTAGATATTTTATTTTATATTATATTTCATTTTATTTATTTATTTTTAGTTTTCTACATTCATTTCCACAATATTTTGAGTTACAAATTTTCTCCCTGTCTTTCCCCTACCCTCACCCCAGTAGAGTGAGCCAACTGAATACCCCTTCCCCCAATCTCTTGTCTCTTATATCCTCCCCCCCAACATGTAGTAGATTTAGATATTTTAAAATGTATATTTTCTCTTGTAAGGTAGTTGTATGACTTTAAATTGGTTTTGTTGGTAGTTGGTGCTCAGACTCTGTACCAGATTTGTTACATATATTAGTAATAAGGACCATATAACCTTGAAGTTAAAGTAGACGATAGTAAAAGCAAACAAAAAGCTACAGACAAATGCACTTCATTCCCTTTGGTTTTCCTATCTCTTATCTGTTGGAAATTTATGTGACAAGGAGTATTGTTAAGATCTATAGTTGGAAGGTAGTCCAATCACTTCATAGGCAATTTGTGTAGTGGATAGAATGCTGGCCTTAGAGTCCTGAGTTTAAATGCAACCTCAGACACTTAGTACATGTGTGATTCTAGGCAAGTCACTTAGCCTATCTGACTTCTTGAACTCAGCATCCTCCACCCTCCAAAAAACAAACAAAACCAACCAGAAGAGCCATTTGAATTATAACAACGTACTATATATCTTTTAAATAATTAGTGAATTTTTTATTTTCATGTTGAAGGACAGAGACAGTAGGATAGATAATCTTGGATTGTCTCAAACCATTTATATTTGGCTTCAAAAATCATTGTATATTGGCGGGGGGGGTGTGTGGAAGGGAACTGGTATGTATGATTCACCTTACCCTTTTATTTGACTCACCCTAATGTTAAAATTAGGTGACATTCAGGAAGTACTCATTGTCACTTGAGTGGGTGGCTGAAAGAACCTCATCTATGACTTTAAAATTGATGTGTATAATCTCTAAAGTCGCTGATCTATAGTTTGCATATAAACACCAAGTATGGGATCAAATTATTTCATATCACAAAACTTCTATTTCATTAATAGAAGATGTGAACTTGCTCTTGAATCATTATGGCTTCTCGAATATATAAAATTTTTGTCAGTTACATTTTATAGAACTATTTTATGTTTCTGGCCTGGATTTGCTGAATGTGAAAGTTGCAAGGAATTTAACCTACAGGAAAAAAAAATGACCACAATTTTCTAGACAGCTAGAGATGAAGTAGGCGTCAGTGGCTACTAAGGATAATTTTGGAATGAATCGAAGTTATAGAGCCAATAGCAACCCAAGATGCTTATATGTGAGTACATTCACGAGGATGGTGCAGCACAGCAGTGAGGTAAGCCAAGATCTGTGAAACTTAATACTAGTGCTGCCTCATGGATCATCCCTTGCTTGGGACCAGTAAGATTTATGTTGGCATTGAATTTGTATTACTACTTGTGGACATGGCAGACTAGAAAAATGTTTTTTTTTTTTTTAATATTGTGGAACTTAATAACAATTTAGTGGTAATTCAGGATCTACTAGGAAAAACTTTTCAAAAGGTATATTACTGGATCTTATTGTTGAAGGGCTTTTTGTAGTTTGTATTTATTTCACAAAGGTAATACTGTGTATTCAAGGCATATCCACCAATTCTGTTCGTGTCCTTTAAGTTAACAAACTCCTATTGTGTAATATTCTTTATACCGTCTTCCATCTGAAATCTTTCAGAAATTTTCAGTGTAAGTGCCAAATTGCAGTGCAGTCTGCTGCTATAGTTTTGCAATTCTTGGGCTTAATTGGAAAAGGAAATGAAAAGGAGAGGCAAAGGCAACAGTCTAAGAAGCCCACTCCTCCGTTAGTGTCACCATTTCTTTCAGTGTACTAGAAGAAATTTGTATTGGTAGGCATACCTGGGTGGCAGTAAAGGGGAGGAAGAATAGGGAAGGGGCAGGAAACAGGGAGGGGGGAAGAAGAGGAGGAAGCATTGTAATAATCAATAAGCATTTATTAAACATCTATTATATATTAGGCTGGGGATGCAAAGATGAAAATGAAACAGTACTGACTTTCAAAGAGCTTACCTTGTATTGGAGGAGATACACACACAGTAACGAATGTGAAGTATTTTGAGGGAGGAGCACTGACAGCTGGGGGATCAGTAAAGGCTAATGTACAATATGGTGCTTAAGCTAAGTTTTTTTAATTTTTTAAAAAATTTTAATGACTCAGTTTAAGACATCATTTATAGGACACATGGAAACCCCTAAATGATTTGATGAAAAGAAATTGATGCCCAGGATCAAATTACACATTAATTTCTGAAACTAATAGGAATAGTATCTTATGGCTCTACTGTAAATATGTTATAATTTTTAATAATCATTGCCAGTGTTACTGTGTTCTAATTATCCCTATTGATGGAAGCAGATTTACAATGAGAAGTTTAATAGATTTTATTGGTGCATTGACAGTATTTCTTGACAGTTGGCTTTTTTCAGGAATGTTGCTTTTTCATTTCAGGACAGTTTGAAGCCCCATCAGTGTACGGACAAGGATTAGTGCACAAGTTGTTGCTATAGTAATTTGGGCACTTGGCACATGGTGTTCCTGTTTCATAAGGGGAATTTTCTCTAGTTTGAACATTTCCACCAGGACAGTAATGGCAAACATAATAAAACATAATAGTACTTTTTTTTTTTTCTTTTTTTTTTTTTAGCAATCGGGGTTAAGTAACTTGATCCAAGGTTACACGGCCAGTTATTTCTGGGTGTGGTGCTGAGTGCCTGAGCCCGGGATTCGATCTCCAGGTCAATCCTGACACTGGAGCTGGTGCTCTTACTCGCTGTGCTACCTGGCCGCCCCCATAATGGTACTTTTAAGAAGCCTTAGGACACTCAGCACATCCACATCCAGCCTTATAAGTTACATGCCACATCACCTAGTTAGTTACCTGAGAGAGAAGCACCAACGTCTGGGTTTTCAAAGCTGGGGGACTCAACGGCTGCTCAGAGTCTCATATGGCTAAATCACACAACTCTTCCTATGAGTGACTCCCCTGAACTAATCTTAAAAGAAGGGAGAGATTCTGAGGTTGTGGGAAGGTAATGAGTGAGGAGGAAGGCATAGGGTACAAAACATAGTACAAAAGCATGGAGGTAAGAAGTGGTTTACTACAAATTAGGAAGAAAAAAGAGGCTAGCTTGACTGGACTTGGAGTACTTGATGAAAGGGAGTAATATGTAGTAAGACTGAAAGGGTAGATTGGGGCCAGGTTGTAAAGGACTTGACTTTAAATGTTGAACAGAATTTATATCTGACCCTCAAGGTAACAGTAAAGGATGAGAATATGAGTAGTGGACCCATGTGTTCAGATCTTAGCTTTAGGAGAATCATTTTAGTACCTGTGTAGAGGATAGATTAGAGTGGAGAGAGACTTAAGGCAGGGAGACCAGTTAGGAGATGTTTGGAATATTTCAGGTGAGAAATATTGAACAAGAGTGGTGGTAATTTGAATCAAGAAAAAGGAACGTAAATGAAAGATGTTACGGATGTAGAAATAGCAAGATTTAGGAATTTGGTTGGATATGTGTGAAGGAGAGTGAGCATGACACCAAAGTTGTTGCCTTTGCAGGCTTGGAGGAATGTTAGTGTCTTGACAGAAATAGAGAACCTGAGATGGGGGATGGTTTTGGGGGAAAGATGAATTCTGTTTTAGACATAATTTGAGATGCATATGGAACATCTGTTTCACAATGTCCAATAATCATTTGGCTGTATGCACCTGGAAGTTCAGGAAAGAGATTAGAGCTGGCTACGTGGATGTGGGAATCATTTACATAGAGATGATAATTGAACCCCCAGGGTTGCTGATGAGGTCACTGAGTGAGTATAAAGAGAGAAGACGACTGGCTAGAATCTTAGGATACCTTCTTACTTAAGATAATCCTTTGCCCCTTGTAGTCACTGTTTCTGGAATATGCAGACATGAAGTTACAAGATTATATTGTTTTCATTTATAAACTACCAGGTGTGCTCAGAAAAAACACATGAAAATGACTTAGTTTAAAATGTCTTTTAAGTTCTATCCTAGCCCCAGAGTAGAGTGGAAATTAGATAACACTTCAGGGTTTTGAGGACAAGGTACTATTTATCTGCACATCTGAGTCATCCTGGGATTTATGAAAATTTATGATATCTCAATTTGGAGTCTTGTCTCTCATTACTTGCATGGACAAGTTGCTTCTTTAACCTTTTTAGTTTCCTTCTCTGTGAAATAGATAGAATACCTTAACTAACATGGCTGCTGTAAGACTCAAAATAATGTGTGTAAAGTATTTATGATCCTTAAGCACTATATGTCAACTATTAAATGTCAACTATTATTAATAAGAATAACAGTAATATACTCTGTCCCAGTTCGTAATTTTCTAAGATATGTAATCTTATTATGTGTATGGAATAGCAGCACATTTTCTGGGATAATTAGGTGATGCATGTTTTCACATAAGTGAAAATTTCAAGATAACTGAATCTTCATTTAAGTATCCTACATTTTTAGATTAGTTTAGGGTTCTGTTTTTTGTTTGTTTTGGGGTTTTTTGATCAATCAACAGGCACTTATTAAACTTATATGTCTGGTAGTGAACTAAGTACTGGGGATACATAGGAAAACAAAAACATGATCTCTGTCTTCAAGGAACTCATATTCTAACGGAGGAGACAAGTAAACAGTTCTATACATGCATAATATACAGGATAAATTTAAGGTTATCTTGAGGCAAGGCACCCCATGAATCTGGGAGAATATGTGGAGTGGAAGATATCTAAAACTTCATATATTTGTCTTCCTTCTGAAATCGTATAAATTTGAATTGAGTTTGAAATACTTATTGAACATCCAATTCATGATGTTCAAGAGGTGTTGTAAAATTGGAATTTAGGAGAGAGGTTAGGGCTAGACATACAAATCTGGTAGTCATCTGCAGAGAAAAAATTGAACTCTTGGGAACTTGATGAAGCAGTGACTAAACAGAATTTGAAATATAGGTTATCTTAGTGCAATCTCTAGAAAATTTGACAAAGATAATATTTTAGCACAAATGCCACAGGGTTCTGAGATCATGTGATGTCATCCATAGGTTACATAATTTGACCTTATTAAAACCATAGAATTTTGGATGGAAGGAGCCTTAGTTTATCTCCATAATTTTGCAGATGAGGAAAATGAAGCCCCGCTAGAGATGTTAAGAGATTTGTCCAAAGTCACATAAGTTTTTGGATGTCTTGTTATGATCATTGCCTCTTTTATTTTTATTTTTGGAGGCAATTGGGGTTAAGTGACTTGCCTAGGGCCACACAGCTAGTAAGTGTCTGAGGCAGATTTGGACTCTGGTCCTCTTGGCTCCAGGGTTGGCTCTCTTTCCATTGCACCACCTAGCTGCCTTTTGTCATCGACTATTAACTTATGATATAATGGAGTCATTCATGAACTTCTTGTACTCAGTAACTAGAAAGCCAGTTGAAACATTCTGCTTTTCAGCATTCATAGGAGGTGCAAAGGATCATTAGAGGTTACCAAGTCTGACATCTCTTTTTAAAGATGAGGAAACAGAGAACTAGAGAGGTAAAGTCATTTGTCCAAGGTTACAGTAGTAAAAAACAGAGCCAGGATTTCTACCCAGGTCTTCTGACTTCAGATCCATTGGGTGTTTTTCCCCCCTTTTCACAGTTATTAATGTGTTTTGCTGCTGTAATATGATACCTTAGTAGCAGATCATCTTTGATGGCCTCTGGGTCAAACAGATTCTACCACTTCTGTGAAATTCAACAGTAATTTACCACTTGACTAACTTTTTCTCTTCCAAAGAGAACCATATTCCAAATGCTTGAATCTGCCAGAAGTCTGATCTCTGGATAGATGGTATATTACTTTAACTATATACCGTGATATTTGGGGCTGCCTTTAAAAAAAAATCTTATTTAATATTTTATTTTTTCCCAATTACATGTAAAAAGAAATTTCAACATTCCTTTTTACCTTCAAATTTTGAGTTACCAATTCTCTCTTTCCCTCCGGTTCCCCTCTTTCCCTCAATTGATAAGGAAAGCATTTTGATATAGGTTATACATGTGTAGTAATGCAAAACACATTTCCATGTAAGTCATTCTGTGAAAGAAAACACAGACAAAAAAACCCAATAAAAATAAAGAAATGAAGAAAAAGTATCTCTGATCTGCCTTCAGGCTCTCCCAGTTCTTTGGAAATGGACAGCACCTTTCATAAGTCCCACAGAATTGTCTTGGGTTGTTGTATTGCTGAGAAAGTTATTCATAGTATATCATCATACAATATTGCTATTGCTGTATACAGTGTTCTCCTGGTTCTGCTCATTTTACTTTGCCATCATTTCATGTGTTTCCATCTTTCTCTTAAAACACAATAGTATTTCATCACAATCATAAACAGCAACTTGTTCAGCCATTCCCTAATTGATGAACATCTCAATTTCCAGTTCTTTGCTACCTATTAAAAGAGCTACTATAAATGTTTTTGTAAATATAGGTCCTTTTACTTTTTGTTTTTTATCTCTTTGGGATACAGATGTAGTAGTTGTTGCATTGCTTGGTCAAAGGGTATGCATGGTTTTATAGCCATTTGGGCAGTTCCAAATTGCTCTCCAGGATGGCTGAGTTAGTATACAACTTTACCAATAGTACATGAGTTTTTAATTTTTCCACATCCCCTCCAACATTTTTCATTTTCCTTTTCTCTTATACCAGCCAATCTGACAGGTGTGAGGAAGTAGCTCAGAGTTGTTTTAATTTGCATTTCTCTAGTGATTTAGAGTGTTTTTTTTATATGACTATAGGTAGCTTTATTACTTTGTCTGAAAACTGCCTGTTCATATCCTTTGACCATTTGTCAATTGAGGAATGGCTCTTATTTCAATAAATTTGACTAAGTTTTCTATGTTTGAGAAATAGTATGCCTTTAAAAAAAAAAAGTGATATCACATGCTATCAGGACCCTGTGGCATTTCCTAGAGGAGATTGCCCTAAAACAATCCTATATTTCAATTTTGTTAATTAACCCCCATGGGTTCAATTATCATCTCTGCTGACAACTCCAGGATTTATATATCCAGCTCGATCTACTCTCTCAGGTTCCAATCTCGTATCTCTTATTGGACTTGTTAAATGATGTTCCATAAACATCTCAAATTCAATATTATCTTATTCCCTAAACCCTCCCCACTACTGTCAAAGTTACTGTACTCCCAGTCATCCAAGCTCTTAACCTCTGTCGTTCTTAACCCCTTTCTTTCACTCACTAGACATAGCCACTCTCTTGCCAAATCTTGTCTTTTCTATTTTCACAACCTTTCCTAAATGCGTAGTCTCTACTCAGTTGCCAGTGTGGTATGTTCTTTAATCATCTCTGTACTATTGCCATAGCTTTGTGGTTGCTCTCCCTGCTTCTGTCCATGTCACCCATTCTTTCTTAACCTTCCACCCCCACCTCCACCCCCCTCCCACCCCACCTCCACTCCCATACCCCCACCATTGAGCTCCTCTGATTTCCTGTTACCTCCAGGATCAAATGTGAAGTCATCTGTTTGACATTTAAATCCTTTCTCTCACACACATCTCCCCTACCCCTTCCCTTTTTAGTGTCTTACTTCCCTTGCTTGTAATATTCTCTTTCCTCACCACTACCTTCTGACTTTCCTGGCTTTCTTAAAGTTAACCCAAATTTCTCCTTCTATGGGAGGCCTTTCCCTGTTACTTTTAGTGCCTTTTTTCCAAGATTACCTTCCATCTGTTTTTATCATGTGTATATAGGGTTGTTTGGGGCTTTTTTCTTTCCTTTTTTTTTTTTTTTTTTTTTGCACTTTATCGCTTCCTTTAGAACATGAGTTTCTTGAGGGTTGGGACCAGTATTTTTGCTTTCCTACGTATTGGTAGGTGCTTAGTGTAGTGCTGGCACCGAGTATGTACTTGACAAATGATTGTAAACCAACTGTAATAGGAAAATGATAAATAAATGCTTGTTGATTTATTAACTTAAACCAACTGTAATTAGAAAGGTAAACTTGAGTTACTTGCCTTCCTTAAGGTAAGTTGTGGAGGGAAGTTGAGGTGGGGAAAACATAGCAAAGCATAAATTATTTAGTAGTTATTTGCTAATTTCAGGGTTTATAGGATCATAGGATTTAGACCTTGGATTTTAAAGTTCATTCTTTAGTCCTATTCTTTTTTTATATATGCAAACGATAAAATTGGGACCTAGAGAGCTTAATAATAACAAGTAATTTAAAATACTTAAAGGTTTTCAAATCACTTTACACATGATTATAACTAGTACTTTAGAGCACTTTAAGGTTTGTAAATCACTTTATATGTGACTGGTCTGAATCATATAGGTTACTCCAAATCCAGCACACATTTGCTTTTTTTAGAATTGTGAACAATTGATTGATTTGATTTTTAATATGAACCTGGTATATAAATGTCACTTTGTGCAGCATTGAGTTTGATTAGCAAATATTTTAACATGAACAGATAATATTTTTTATCAGATTTTGGTTTTAGTTATCAGAGGCTTTAGTGAAAAGATCACCAAATTTGGAATCAGAATATCTGGGTGTTAACTTCATAAATGTAATGATAGCACCTAGAGTAACTGCAAATTGGAATAAGATTCAGTGATCCTCTTTAAAAAAATATCTTAATTGGTACTAAATCATGACTTTAAACATCTGCCTTCTTACCAGGAGTTTGCTGTTTGTAACATTTTCTTTACTATTTTTATTCAGTGTTAACAGATTATTTGATAAATAGTATCTCACATTTTGTCCTGCTTTTTTTGTTGTACTCTTAATTTATAATTTGCTTGTAATTCATTTTTCCTTCCTCATTCTCTCATCCTTCCCTTGAACTTTTCTTCCCCAACCCCTTTTTGCATCACTTCTATAATTTTCTTTATTAATCACTGTTCTGCTCATTCTCTTAGCCCCTCATTACCTAGACTTTTCCTTCTCCTCTTCATTATAGAAAAATTATTTTGAACTTATCAAACAATTCCAAAAGATCATTTCTATGTGTAAAGTAGAACAGAAAAGAGGGATTTTATGTGGAAATTATGTATATATTTTTTTAAAAGTAGAAAATAAATTCTGTGTTCACTTTCAAAGCTGCCTTGCTTGTCTGAGTTTCCTTCTGAACTTTCTATTCTTTTGCTGTGAATATCTTCAAATACTTCAGTTCTCTTCTTTTTAAAAGTTTTTGACAACACTATTACCAGCTTCTTTTTCCCCCTCATTTCCAAATCTTGCCCCACATTGGATAACAAAATAAGAAATCCTGTAACAAGTAAGCATAGTAAAGTAAAACAAACATATGTTTTCCAATTCCAAACATGCATGTTTCATTCTTCACTTTGAGTCTGTTTGTTACAGATATCTAGCTTCATTATAGATCCTCTATAAAAAAGTGTTTAGTCATTTCATTGATCAAAATTCCTAAATCTTTTAAAGTTGATTTTCTTTACTGTGTTATTGTAGAAGTTATTTTCCAGGTTCTGCCCACTTCTGTTTTCATCAGTTCTTATTAAAAAACCTTTTTAGGGTTCTCTGAAAGAGTTTCTTTCATAATCTTATATAGCACAGTAACTCCATTACATTCATATACCGTAATTTTTTAGCCATTCCCCAATTGATGAGCATCCCCTTAGTTTCCATTTTTTTTATTATAATAAAAAGTTACTCTAAATACTTTGAATTGTATGCATTGTTGTTAATCTCTCTGAGGGTCTAGAGGTATCACTGATTCCAAAACTATGCACAGTTTAATGACTTTTGGGGCATAGTTCACAATTGCTTCCCAGAATGGCTGAAAAAATTCATAACTCCATTAGCAATGTATAATAAATATTCCTATTTTTCTGGAGCCCTCCATTTGACATATTCGTGTTCTGTGTACTTTGCCAGTGTAATAAGTATCTCAAAATTGCTTTAATTTGCATTTCTCTAATTATTAATGATTTGGATAATTTTTTTTCGTGTTACTGTTGATAGACTGGATTTTTTCCTTTGAGAACTGCATGTATCTATCATTTGGGTACCTTTACTACACTTCATATTTCATCCATTTGCTGTTCTTTCTACAGAAATGCAAATGGAAAGAATTATGAATGTTTTTATTTCAGCTCTAACAGCCAATATCAAACTGGCAAAAAGGTAATGAGATGACAAAAACTAGATATTGGGAATGTGGGGAAAAAAGCAGTTTCCTGCTGATGGAAGCTGTGAGTTGGTTTGATCATTTCATGTATAATAAAAGGTAGAACACTGCTCACACTTTTTGATCCAGCAATTCCTTTTTTATGTTTATTCTTTATGGATATTATTGACAGGAAGAAAAGACCAATCTGTTTAAACAAAACATTCATAACAGTACTATTTCTAATTTCAGGAAACTAGAAATAAACTGTCTCTTACAATCAAAGAATAGCTAACTAAATTGTGGTATGTAATAATAGCAACAATAAGGAAGCTGATATATTTTAAAAATAATTTTCATCCAAAGTAGTTAAAATTCAGTTCTGTGAAAACAAACTTAAAAAATTAGTACTTAATTAGTTTCACTTACCAGGGAGTGAATGATTTTTCTAAATTATGTAATTCAAAATTTTACTGTACTTTAATTTTGGATAGAAAATAAACTGAACCATTACTATAATGCAATATAGAATAAACTTTGATATAATTTAGGAATTGCAAATTGCAGGCTTCTTTGTAAAAATATACCATATTATTTCTCCAAATTTCGTATTGTGAGAACATTACTCTCAGTGCTTCCATATGTACATTCTTGAACATTTGTGCCTTTGTGTTACCTGTTTTGCTGTATAAGTCAGTTTGTGCAAGAGTTTTTGCCTGTTTAGGGCATAGTGTTTTCAACTTGGTATTACATGCATGCTAGAGTGGTTGAAGTACCACAATGAATAAGAGTAGTGGACTTAAGAGTTAGGAAAATCGGAATTCAAATCCTGCCTCAGATCCTTGCCAGCTGTGTAACCTTGAGCAAGACACTTAATCACTATCAGCCTCAATTTCCTCATCTGTAAAATGGGAATAATAATATATAATACCTATCTCATAGGGTTTTTGTGAGGATCAAATGAGATCACATATGTAAAGTGTTTTGCAAATTCTCATGTCGAATCAGGTCAACAGGCATTTATTGAGTACTCACTACACTACTCACAGTATTAAGAGCTACTAATACAAATACAAGCAGAAAACAAAGATATTCTCCGTCCTCAAGGAGCTTGTATTCTAATGGGGAGAAAGACTACACACAAAAGGAAGCTGAAAAGTGGAGGTGAGTAAGGGGGTAGAAATGTTAATTAAGTACCTGGCTTGGTAGCTTGATAGAGAAAGTCCAAGGAGTCAGGAATGGAGCTTAGAGAAGAATAAATATCCATGCTACATAAATACTAGATGTTGTCATTATCTTTATTATTTTTTTATTATTGTCACCACCAACTGTATTAAACTATTCATTATGCTGTCTTGTATAAGTGAAGTGTTAAAACATGTCTAATTTATTCTTATTGTTATATAGCTGGATTACGATATGTTGTAAGTTTAGATATCTAAGATTATATTGTCCAGTTTTATCTAAAAAAACTATATTCTTATCATGTACATAAGCTGTATTAGTTTGATTACTGCACGTTAGCTACTAATTGCGGTGTTTAACCAATACCATGTCATATCACTGCCAATTGTGACAGTCTAGTATGCCTCCCTATGTACACAATGTTTGTTATAAATTTTAGATATCTTAAAGATAACTAAAGCATTACTTATTTTGTTTTTCTATATCTATTGTAAGTAACCTATTCATATTCGTGGTGATTATATATATACATATGCGTATATGTGTGTGTAAAATTTTCCCTGCAAAATTAAGTATAATTTAAATATTTTAGTTTTTAAAGAGTTAATATAAGACAAATTACACATGAATAAATTATTTTAAGCAACATTTTAATAACTTAGCCACAGTTTAGAAATTTCTTAATAATACTTAACTGTTTATTTTTAAATTTAAATTTTTTAACTTTGTAGAAATAATTTTGGCCTGTTTATGTATTTAGTCATGATTGTTCATATTCTTCCCTACTGATTTTTAATTTTTCAAAGTTAATGTACATATTTTTAGAAGTGAGAGCAATCTGAGAAATAGGAAACAAGTAATTACCATGCAAAATTTATTATAAAAGGAGAAATTAACTTTCTTTTTTTTGTAAGTATAAAATTAACCATATTGGGTTAGAATATTTTTACGGAATTTTTAAGCTTGAGTTGTTCATTTTTTTTTTTATCTGTAGGTAAAAGCTCAATTTTAAAGTCATAAACTTTCCTTAATCTTTATTATCTTTTTTGGTTCTTTATAAAGCAATTGGTTAAAATTGAAGTACAGGAGATAGTTTATTTAATTTATATAAGGGCATAAGGTTAAGACTGCAGTTTTAATCCATATGTAAACTGCTTAGCTATATGCAGAGAATATATATTTCCTTGTCACATAGGCTATGTAACTTTGATCTGCCATCTCAAAATATATGTGATTAGGATGAATATGCATGTTTGTCACTCAGCCTTTATCTGTAACCACTATCGATCCTAGTAACTTCAAAATGCTACTGATGGATGTAAGTACTCAAATATGTTTGGTCTTAATATCTACAATCTTGAAGTGAATAATCACACACACACACACACACACACACACACACACACACTACAATGATTTTCATTGCAGAAAGCAACTTCTATATCTCTTAGGATGGCTTAGAGAAATAATGCTTGGTTTCGTTCCAGTTAGTGAAAATTCTATACACAAATGAGCTTGACTTGTGCCCTGGTCTCATTCCAGAAAGCAAATGCTGTCTATAATAAATGTACTTGATTGAGTATTATTTGAATTGTAGTTAAGAATGCTAAGCCTTTTGACCCTTCTATCTAGCAGCTGCCCTTCAAGTCTGAATCCTTCTCACCTCAAAAAAATCCCAACCACTTAAACTCTAAACCATCTGTTGAAGCCAAACAATATCCCAAGAGATCTAGGAACTTTGTTAGTTCTCTATGTGTGTGGCTCAGGCAACACTTTTTTAAGGCTCACCTCTAGGCCTGAAGACTGAGTCTGATTTCTAACATTGCCCTCATTTTAACAAAATTCCATTTCCATAAATTATTCTGTCTTTTAATTCATTTTAATGTGATTTTTACCAGAAGTATCTTTCCTAAAAAATAGATTAAGATATATACCTTAAACTTTAATCTCAAACCAATCAGCACTTGAAAATGGGAAAAATAAAGAGAAAGTATGTGAAAAGTGGTAAAGGTAAATTTTAATCAAATACAAATGAATACTTCTAGTAGTTGAATGAGTTTTTTCAGGTGTCATATTGAATAAATATACAACTGTTCTTTTCAGCTTCATCCATGTACTTACAGGGGATGTTAGTTTTATTCGTGGAGGAAGGTAAGGTTATGAGTCATCCTTGTTTATTAGCCTTTTAGCTCCTTCCCTTTAACATTTTTCAAGTAGCGTAACTTACATATTATTGCAGTATATGAGAAAGATTAACACAAAACATGACAATTCTCCTTAATTGATCTCTTGGTAGGTGCTTTATAACTGCTCTAGCAAATTACAAGTTATTTAGCTCTGCCAGCAAATTAATGATCAACGTAGTATGCATATTTAAAATCTGATAATTTAAATACTATATTTTTATTATGAATTTCATCTCTTTCCTTTGCCAAAGTGTAAGAAGTTGCACTGATTTCAGTTTCATTTCTGCATCTCTTTGGTGCTAGTAAAATACTGACTTGGCCAGAGGTAGAATGGGAAATAACAAGTGAGATAGATGGCTGAATAATCTATGGATTACATATCCTCAGCTCCTGACTGGTCAGATTGATTGAAAATTTTTTTCCCATTTACAATGTCAGGACCTTTTTGCTATACTTAAAGTTCAGTGTCAACAGAAATACATCAGAATCATTTTTGTTTACTCTAACATAAAAATGCAAATTTATCAGCTTAATTAAATATTTTTTATCAATATATTAGTTTTAATTTGGCCTTTCATAAAGAATTACCACCACCTTTATTCCCCATGCAGAAAATTTCACCAATATCTCTATCTTCTCTTCCTGGTATCCATTATTAGGTTAACTGGGGGAAAGGGGAGAACAATACTAGAACTATAACTGAGTTTACCCATAAATACAATCATTGCCAATCTATATGTATGTCTACATATCCACAGTTTGTTGTTTTTTTTTAGAAAGGTAATTAAAAAGTATCACATATATTTAACTGCCTTTTTATAGCCTAGTTTGTATAGGAATCTATTAATATATGTGTTAAGGTTTAATGTTTAAGTTAAGATTTGGGATGTATATTAGGAAAAGGATGTTTTACAGAGTAGTACAGAAATGAAATATTTGCCTATCAGAGGCAGGCTTGACTGCCACCTTTTGGAGATGCCTACTTGGGTATAGTTTGAACTAGATGACTTCTCTTCCATCTCTGAGATTCTGGGATCCTGGGCATTTGTATGAATGTAGTTATTTTATTTTGTCAGCTTGTATCATCCTTTCCTGGCCTCAAACCTTTATGCTCAGCCATTTTAGGTTAGACAGTGCCTGTGATTAGATAGGGTATTACTCATTTTGCAGATGAAGAAACTGAGGCACAGAAGGGTTAAGACTCAAGATCCATGGCTAGTAGAGGAGGCTCTTTCCACTACAGTACATTTAGGTAGACAGTGTTTAAAGATAAAAGATACTCTGTTAAGGTTTGCCTTATTGAATTTGGATGGAGTAACCAATCTGTTTTTCATAATTGTGTTTACCTTTACTTATCAGACCCTATAATAAGGCTGAAATTTGTGGCTCCTTGTTTTGAGTCCTGAAATCATTACTATTAAGTGCTTCATTGTCAGTTTTTGGTCCCATGTTGACTTGTTTTACAATAATGAAACTAAAAATTGGGAAATATTTAAAAGAATAGAGCTCCACCAAGTGGAGCTTGCTTAAAAAAAGAAAACTGAGTCTTTCCCAAAAGTGATACGGAGAAAGTGTCTTTTTTATTGCTAGTTTTTATTACTAGTTCAGAACTATTGGTTGTATATTTAGCCTCTTAAACAGTTAGTACTTGGTAATTTTTTTTAGTATTTGCTTGGATTGAGAATTACAATATTAATATATAAGTAAGAGTCAGACTTTTTTCTAATTCCTACCCCTCTTCAGATCTCTTCCTGTTGACCCTAGTTTTAAAAATATACTTGGTAGCAGTTGATATTCTGAGAACTTGTGGAGTTTCTCATTTCTAACAGTGGAAGGGTAACCTTAAGTCATAGTTAAGTATTTCCAAGTAGTTAAAGAGCAAGAATGCTTTTAGGTAAGTATTCATAGCGTATGTCTAAATTACTTGGTCCACCCATATCTCGTCTTTTCTTTGAATCATAAAATCTTAAAAAGTTAGAAGGGACTATTCTAACATCATCCATTTCTTTCATTCTCTTTTTAAATCATGTTCAGGTCACTTTTTTTCAGAAGTCAGTACACCACCCTTTATATCTAGAAATTTCCAAAACCTATTCTTCATAAATGTTAATATTTCTGACAAACCTTGAAGGCAGTCCTATCCATTCAAATATCAGCTGAATTTTGTGATAGTTTGAGTTTAATCACAGAATTGGAAATCTCATCTAACCCCCTCATTTTATAGACCAGGAAATAGTTTCAGAGCAGTTAAAAGGTATGCTTGAGGTAAATACCATACAGCTAATCATTGACAGATCGCAGTTTAGAACCCAAGACAACTGTTCTTCCCACTAAACTTGTTTCTTAAGTGTTTTACACTTTTTACTTAGACCATGCTGCAAAAGTATTTTTGGTTATAAGTCCATATATAAGTTTGCCTTTTGGAATATTGTATTATAAAAGACAGTACTCATTTTTAGTAGAGACTGCTTGCTCTAATGTGAATCATGATTGTTTCTTGGTGATTAAACACTTTGCTTTTTGATGCTTACAGCATTTGATATGGTAACTGAGTATATTTTGGCTTTGACTTTCCTGGGACTGTTCCTTTGTGGTTTTCTTTCGGAATGGGATTGCTAGGTGGTACAGTGAATAGAGCATCTGGTCTGGAGTTAGAAAGACTTGAGTTCAGATTTGGCCTCAAATACTACCTACTTGACCCCGGGGACAAGTCGCTTCATCTAACTTTTCAAAGTTTCCTCAACTCTAAAATGGGGAGGATAACAGCACCTAGTTCACAGGATTGTTGTGAGGATCAAATGTGATATTGTAAAGTGCTTTAGCGCAATGCCTGGCACATAGTAGACTACATAAGTGCTTACTCTGTTCTGCCTTGCCCTTGTTCTAATAAATCTGAAAGTTTTCACTTATAATTTCTTGAGATACTGCATCAAGCCTTTTTTTTTTAAATGATGGTTTTCAGGGATTGTGAAGATTATTAAATTATCTCTCCTTGACCTGTTTTCTAAGTCAGTTTTTTAATATAAAATATTTTATATTTCTTATATTATTATCTTAGTATATTACCTTATCTTATATCTTCTTATATTATCTTTTCTTATATTTTTAAAATCATTTGATTTTGTTCTGGTATTTTTTCCTGCCTCATGGAGTCATTGATTTCTCCTTGATCTATTCTACTGTCAGAAAGTTTAATTTTTGAGTAAGATTTACAACTTTCTTTTCCAAACTGTTTATTCTTCTTTTAGTTCTTACATATTTCTTATTATCTTATGTTATCTTTTCTAATTTTTAAAAATTGTTTAATTTTGTTTTGGTCTATTGTACTTTAAGGAAGTTCAATTATTATTTTATTTTTGGAGGGGGGAAAGCAAGACAATTGGGGTTGTGACTTGCCCAAGGTGTCTGAGGTCACATTTGAACTCAGGTCCTCCTGATTCCACGGCTGGTGCTTTATTCACTTCGATGCCTACCTGCACCTACCTGGAAGATCAGTTCTTGAGTGAAATTTACAACTTTTCCAAATTATTTATTCTCTTTCCAGTTCTTTCCTCAAGAGCTTTTATTTTGTTTTTTAAAAATCCCCTGCTTCAGATATTCAGATCACTCTTGGTGGAAAGTAATTTTTTTTTCCTTTGAGCTGCTGCTTGCAGCCATTATAGAGTTATTCCTTTTGAAGGACTCATTAGTTTTGCAGTAATTGTTTTATATTGATGATTATTTCCTTTGATTTACTCATCTTCAGCTTTAGTTCATGAATTGGGGCTTTGTGTAAGGCTTCACTTCCTGCTATGCTTTGGTCTTGCCCTGGTTTCCTGTGCTGATTTCTTCCTCCCTGGGTTACCCCAGCCCCTATATAAATTTTTGAGATTCAAAGCCCTGAATCTTCAGGCACAAATCTCTGGCACTTCAGAAGATGATTCCAGGGGCCTCAGAGACCCTAGGATTGAATTGTCCAGGTGTGAGGGCCAGACTGTGACTGGTGTGACTTGTTGCTGTCTACCACTTCTAAGGTGTCTACACTGGGGCTTTTGTTGAGGAGCCTCATCTGTTCTTGATGCACCTGGATACAGAGCCTTGCAGGCTGCACTATTCCTAACCCCCTCTCTGATCAAGCTGGAAGGCTACTAAGCTGGTGCCTGCTTTGCTGGTGGTCACCTTTCCTGTTGACCTAGAGTTGTGTTGCTGTAGTGAAAACTTAAGGGGTTTTGCTGGAGCTGGAGTAGGCTGAGTTGATCTGCCTCCTTCCTAGTTGTAAATTTCAGTTCAATTGAATTTTGTCTCCCATGCTCTCTTGGGAATTTCATTGAGTGAGTGAATGGTGTGAGTGGCTACTCTTTGGGGCAAGTCCTTTGTCTTTCTGGCCTCTTTATTTGCGCTTGAGCTATTTAAGTTCCCCCTTTGTTGAGTTTTGATTTACTTTTTAACTTCTGTCTTCTAGCCCCTGCAGCCTTTTCTGCTTTTTTCTGGGGTCTCACTAAGGTACTATCCCTCTTACACAAATAATAGAAGAAAATATCCCTTGCCCTCCTGGAGTTTAATTTCTATTGGAAAACATTCACCAATAAATGTAAAATATATACAAAGTTGGGGGGGGGGGCGAGGATACTGGAGACTGGAAGATCAGGAAAAGTCTCCTTTAAGTAGTTTCTGTATTTAACTTTGAAGGGAGCTACTGATTTCTGAGAGGCAAAATTTTAAGTTCTCAGGTAAACTTTTTAGTTCATAGGATTTAGAACTGTAAAATTACCTTAGAAAATCTTTTTATATTAGACATACTAAATTTGTCATTGTACTTTGGACATTGGTTGAGTACTGAGACTTTTCATGTCCACTAACATCTGAATTACAATATTCAGACATTAATTCCTTTAACTTTAAAAATAATTTAAGGAAGAGATATAAAATGGTCATTAATTATTTTCAGTGTGGGACTGAGATTTTAATTGTTAACATAGAGAAGGATTGTGTTTTATAGTTTTTATACTTTCAAAAAATTTTGAAATTTTTTTTCAAATTCTCAATTATCCATTTTCTGTCTTTGGTCTTGGGGCTTATAGAACTGTTAATATCTAGATTATATGATTAAATATAATATGGTATTTCACAGTAGATTTTCTTTGAAAAGGTGTTTTTTGTTTGTTTTTACCAGCTGTGGAATTGGTTTATAACCAGGGCTTCTTAACTTAGGGATCCACAAACTATCATCCATGGATAGATTTCAAGTGGACTGTGAACTTAAAATTACATCTTAATTTTCACTAACCTCTAATTGGGCCACTAAGTAGTGCAGTTGATAAAGTGCTGGAATCAGGTAAACTCATTTTCCTGAGTTCAAATTTAGCCTCGGACACTTAACTTAGCTATGTGACCTCTGGACCAGTCATTTAACCTTGTTTGCCTCAGTTTCCCCATCTATAAAATGAGCTGGTGAAGGAAATGGCAAACCACTCCAATATCTTTGCCAAGAAAACCCCAAATGAAGTTATGAAGAGTCAGACACAACTGAAAAACTACTGAACAACAACAAACTGAGATTTAGCAATTCCTTTCATTATGATTTTTTTTAAACTATGTTATTTTAAGAAAGGTTATAGTATTGCCTTCTAAAGAGGTTTATGATACAAAGGGTAAAATCCCTTGTTTTTAAATATGTTCAGATCAGTACACTTGCACATGAACACACCTACTGCCTACTGGTTCAGTTTTGCAGGTTACATTTAATAAAATTAGGAATGTAACGAATCAATGGCTGTCAATAATATCTTAAATTTCCCTGTAGGTATACAGGAAATTTAGAATTTCCCAACCATTTTCTCTTTGCCTTTTTTCCAGAATTTTTTTTTTTTATAAATACAGTATACTTGTTACACTCAGTACATCTACTTGCCCATATCTGCTTATGATACAAGGCTGAGATATGGACTGAGATATACGTGAATGAGACTAGTTTCAGCTCATGAAGGTACATTTGAGAAATATTACTGTGCTGCATATATAAAAAAAAAGTAAACTGATTTATGAAATCCTGTTCATCCTTCAAGGTTCAACTTCCAAGTGCTACAGTCTCCTTTTTAAGTATTTCTCCACCCACCTCCCTAGCCCTTACGAAAAAGTGGAAATGAACTTTTCTTCTTTGGACCTTGCATAACATTTTATGCTTAAGGTTATATTGTGTTTAGCATTATAGTTTTGTATATTTTATATTAATGCATACTTTGAGTGTGTATGTAATTTTCTGCTATTTCATGGGGAGGGGTAGGAAGATTAATTATCGTTATATTTATATCTTCCCCAGTACCCTGCCTGTATTTTGCAATAAGTATTTAATAAATGACTAATAAATGAATAATGAATACTTTAGCCCTCCTTTAAATACATAATTCTAAAAGGTTTGCTTGGCACTGGGATTGTTTTCTATGGGAACATGTCTCCATTTATAATTTGGGTATAAAGAGTTATTTCAGAGACAGTTTGTAATAACTAAAATTTATTTGGTAAAAGGTGATTTAAAAAAAATTAAAAAACCATTTAGGTTATAGTACCTGATGGTGGTAACCTTATGCAATATTTAAATTTATTGTTAATATTTTATTTTGGATTGTCTTTTAGGGATTTGGTTTTAGTCTCAGAATAATGTTTTCTTATATCTAAAAGTAAACTTTTTATCCTGTGATTTTGCCATATTCCCTATCATTTATAGACATAATTTAGTACCTTTTCTCTTATTATCTACCTAGTCTTTTTTTTCTTCTGTTCGTTGAAATCCTTATTTAATGTTGAGTTTCATCAAACTTACCTTGATTAATCAGAGCTGATCCTAAAATACCATTATTTCCCTTAAGATAAATGTGTATGTATATATGTATTTGAGTAGCTATTAGCTTAGTTTTGCCTCCCTCCCTGTAGACCAAATTCCAAGTTCCTTTTTTTAAACATAAAATAGTAGTTTATTAAAAATAGAAATTACTAGTGAAATCTTTTCTTATTGCTCACTCCCCAAAAATGAAGTGTGGTTTTTAATGAGAAAAAAAAAATCATTCTACCAGTCCACATCATGAAAAATCAAGAGATTCAAATTTGAGGAAATCCTTATATAGATTTTGCCATGTCTGAGTTAGCATTTGTATAGAATGCTGTACGACCTTGCCAACTGAAATTTTTTCAATTTGTTAGAAAGTGTACAAATTTAAATCAACACAATTTCCGCTTTAAGAGGAGATCTATATCATTTCCTCTTAACCCCCCCCCCCCCCCAAATCATATCTGTAAGAGAATGCCTGCCTACAATACTGCCACATAACTTTGGAACAAATAATTATTCAGAGTCTGACACTTTGGCCTGAGTGAACTGTTCTGTCTTCTTTTGTTGATGGGGAAACTGAAACAACAATTGAGATTTAAGCCTCTTGTCAGGGTTCTAAAGTGAGACCACAATAAATCATAGATTAAAATTTTTAAAAAATCTCTTCCCTCTGAAAACTATGGCAAAACTTTACTTTTTAACACATAATAGTATTTGTTTAAAAAGATAGTATTTCATGTTAGCTGCAGCTTATTTATTTTTCTTGATCATGGCAGTTTGTTTAACACAGTTCTCTAGTGTTTTAACATACTAACACTTAAAGTCATTTTTTGTTTTTGTTTTTTTAAAGTTATTGAAATTTTGTATGAGACTGACATTGAAATGGAAGCATTATAGTTCTTCGGAGCCATTATGATCTCCAAAGGAAAGGAGAATGATACACTGGCTGAGGTGTTTTGAGGTGCATCGAAGTGTGCCGAGCCGTGGCTCACCTTAACATGTTCTTGAAGTACCATGGCGTGGATTAAAAGGTATGGCTTGGAAACATCCCAGTGACCCATTGTTCTTAGGTCATTGACAGTGTAAATCCCAGGCTTTGTTAGCAATAATTACTGAGCATTCTTAGGTGCTGTATTTTGTGGATTTTAGATATGGTTTTGCGTCTATAATATTAACATTTTATATTAAATGTGTAACTTGCATGCCATGCTGTAGAATTTCAAGAAGAACTGAATTAAAAATAGCTATAGGGATTTTTTATTATTAGGTTTTATCTAATTTTTAAAACAGTTAATGGTCAACAACTTTTTTTCATCAAAAATTCAGAGTAATACTCACTTTAGGTTGCAGCTAACTTTTTGATTCAGAGTGCAGATTACTTTCTTTGCTTCAGGGTTTATTTCTTCAGTGGGTTTTTGCTTTCACTTGGGTTATATATAAATCTGACTACTCTGGAGGCCAGAACCATGGTGTGTTCATGTTTTGTTCTACATATAAAGTTTTCACTCAGGAAAATGAGTGATTCGTTATTTTTAGTATGTGTATTGTTTATTCACAAATGCATGTCTTATTAATCATAATTCATGTGTTTGTGGTACTTAGTCTTACTGTTGTTTGTGGTTAGCATTAATGGTAATTCTAGGCTCCATATACCCATAACCACTGAAAAACATTCAGGCTGTTATGTTTCTGTAGTTTAGATGAGTGATGCAATCAAAACCATTTTGACTCTTTGAAACCATGGAAAGCCCCTGATTTGGTGGTAGTGCATATTTGTTGCAAAAGCTTTCCTAAAGGTAGTAAGATATGAAACAACTCTGGAAAAATGCTGTATTTCTAAAGGTTATGCAGGGTGCAAAGTTTCTTATCTTCTAGTAATAAAGATAGGCAGATAGGAAAGTAAATTCAATTAAATTTTATTTAATAGAAGATCCCAGAATCTCATTAAATCACAGACTTATTGGTAAAACTACCTCATTACACAATTATTTTGATATTTCAGTAAATACACATGTTTTGGAGCTGTTACTAAATCCAAGACATTCTCTTTTGTAGTGACAGTGTCATGGGTTCTAGAATGTTATCTTTTAAAATTAATCCACTTGATAATTCTTGGTTATTGATCTGTGTACTTGCTTTATCCTTTTTGATGATCATGCTCCTCAGATTCATATTTTATGAAAGAATAATTAAGGATCATAATATTCCTTTTCAAAAATAATACCTCTTAAAATCTGCTTATTTTCTTCCTGCTTAATGCAAAGTTTTTCAAGGGCCATGTAGAATTCTGATATTTTTGGAAACCAACATGATAATATCTTCTTCAAATAATTAAGGTCTGTAAACCTATAGCATCTTTTTTTTTTTCCCCTTCCAACTCTTTAAATTTCATACTTTGGCTTCTAACTCCCTCTTACATCCCTATGCAAGTAGCAAAAATAAATTTTTATTCAGTTTTGATGTCTGCTTTAGCCATTCTTTACTAGAAAGATATAGAATACATTCTCCTTGGATAGATTTTAAAATTTACTTGGGCAAAAATAAAAAGACAAAAACACTAAGCTAAATATTTTTTTTATTATGTTATGATTTAAAAAAGAAGCAATTAAACTATATTTGGAATTCATATGTAGGAAGAACTATGAGACATTTCATATTTTTAAAGGATTAGATTTATTTTAGAATCTTTCTCTAAGGCTATGGAAATAATTCTTAAAGACCAAAGTTTCTCTTTCTGACACTGTATATCATTTTTGTTTTTTGGCAGGGGGTCGGGGGAGGGTTCAAATCTACTTATGAGATAAATGCCTGCATTATAGGCTGGTGACATTTAATGATACCTTGTAAAATTATGTCAGTGTACTTACTATATGAATAATATTGAAATGTCCGAGACTGCTTTAAGAAGTAATTGAGACCATCTGAAAAATCCAACTTGGCTTTTGCAGGTTGTCTTTTGTGAACTCAAAAAAATTATGGTTTTGTGAGGGTAGGATAAGGTTGAATTAGATGTTTTTTCTGTGAAGACACACATTTGCCACTAATTTGTCCTATTTAAAATGTGTCTTGGATTTTCATAGATCAGTATCAACCATTTCTTGTTTTAACGCAGAAGCTATGAGATCATCCATATAGGATCATAGGAAAAAAGATTTAGGACTGGAAAGGTCATTAGAGATAACATTATTTAGTCCAATTCCCTCATTTTATTAAATCAGTAGAAGTTAAGTGACACATCCAACTTTTCACAGTAAATGATAGAACTGGAATTTCAATGAAGAGCTCATTTTAAATCCAGCACATTTTCCATTGTGCCACATTGCCAGTGGGCAGGTAGGGTAGGTAGTTAGGTATGATTGTCAAAAAAAATATTTAGAGGGTTACCTCAATCCAGGGGCAGACCACTAAAAGTAGACAACAACATTGTGCTTTTGGGAAGAATGTGTGATTTCATTGGTTTAAGGAATTCTCATTGAGGAGTCTCCTGCCAATTTAAAAGGTCACCTGCAATTGTCTGGGCCACTGAGAGTTTAAGTAGGACTTGGCCAGAGTCACCTCTTAGTATGTGTCAGAGGTGGAACTGGAACAGAAGCCTTTCTTAATACAACTTAACTCCTTATAAACTATCCTATGTCACCTCTCAGGTCCTCTTGTCACTTAGTTACACTTATTAAGGGTAATTTAGAGGGAAAGTGAAAAGTCAATAAATAATTCAGCCATAAATTAGGTAAGGTTTTATGTGGAATATTTTAGCATTAAAGATAACTGTCAAACTTTTTTTTTTTTAACACGCTTTTCTGGTATGTGTTTTCTTCATTTGCTTACTCTTATTTTTCAGAGAGTTCTAAAAACTGTAGTATAGGAAAGGCTATTATAGAAGGAAAAAAGAAGAAAAAACTAATGTATATGTCTAATCCATTCTTAAGTTGAAGACCATTCCCTTTGCAAGGGGAAAATGGAAGGGGATTGTAATGATAATTAGAATTTATATAGTGCTTTAGGATCTGCAGGGCCCTTTGCAAATATCTCAGTTTATCCCCACAAAAAAAAAATAAATTTGAGGAAACTGAAGTAGACAGCTTAAGTGACTTGGTCAGTCACATAATAAGCCTCTGAGGCTAGATTTGAATTCAGGTCATCCTGACTCCAGGCCTAGTATACCACCTTAGTTGCCTTAATTGTAGGACTCTTAGGGGCGGCCAGGTGGCTCAGTGAGTAAGAGCACTGGCCCCAGTGTCAGGATGACCTGGGGATCAAATCTGGGCTCAGATACTTAACACCCACCCAGAAATAACTGGCTGTGTAACCTTGAGCAAGTTACTTAACCCCAATTGCTTAAAAAAAAAATTGTAGGACTCTTGTCTATCACCTTGTCTTTGTCTCGTCTTATTAAATGTCAGCATTGGCACTCTGTTATTAACACACTTGTAATCCCGAGCCTTGCAATTCTTTCTCAGTCTCTTTATACAAAAGTACAAATGAAGTAATGACAATGATAGTCAAAATTTCCTTCAATTATGTTTCCATTTTACTTGGTATTCTCTTTGGTGGTAGAAGGAAGCAGCATTGCTTGTGAGAAACTTCATATTCTTTCATATTTCATTCTTTTGAAAGTTGATGCCTTCTGAATGATATATTTTTTTAAAAACCATAAAGAGCTGTAGCATTGGCTAAGAATTACTTCCCTATTTATGTTGTTGTGCCGTACTATTGCTTCTGATGTATTCCTACATGTCATACCTCAAGTCCTCTTTATCTCCCAGTGAGGCATAGTTTTAGGAGAACATTCAAAAGCAACACTATATAAACTAAAGCATCAGTAGTACTTTCTGAGCAGGAGTGTGGGAGTGACTAAGCTGGGAGGAAAATTGGGTGTGTCAGGTAAGATGACACCTTCTAGCTCACTTTACAGATTTATCAGTAATTGTCATAAAGATGATTATGAAAAGCCTCAAGATTTGATGTTATGAAATTAATAATTATATCCTCATTTTAGCAGTTTTTTATTATTTAACAGTATTTTGGTCATATGAAGCCATTTATGTTTTCTGTTCAGAAAAAGTTCAAATCCCACATAATACACTGAATGTATGAGTATTACTTAAATTTTCAGAGCTTTAGTTTCCTTATCTGTCAACTGAAGATAACAATACTTGCACTTCCTACCTGACAGGTTATTGTGAAGAAATGGCTTGAAAGGGCACACTATGTAAATGTGAGTGGTTACTGATTTTAACAGCAACAACAGTATAACAAGAGAAAGACTATACTAAAATCACCTAATTTATCTTAATCTTTTCATTGACTTATCCTATGTAAGAAATATTTTGATACATTTAGGAGTAACATTAATTTTTTTTTTTTTAAGCAATCGGGGTTAAGTAACTTGCTCAAGTTATGTGGCCAGTTATTTCTGGGTGTGGTGCTGAGTATCTGAGCCTGGATTTGATCCAGGTCATCCCGACACTGGAGCCGGTGCTCTTACTCACTAAGCCACCTGGCCACTCTGAGTAACATTAATTTTGATCAGTTGATCAGTTAATGATTAACAGGTTGATTGAATTATGATTATTTCAATAGGCAAGTATAAATTTGGACATTTTATGGTAGGAAAAAGTTAAGATAATGTCACATGTATCATAAATATTAATGGTAATAGTGTTCTGTTTTTAGTATTTTTTTCTTAGACTATTATCAAAAGTGTCCACAGCACCTAAAAAAGTGAAATGTTTTCTGATATGGTGATGGTGATGATGTTCATACTTTATACTGACTATTTAGTAGAAAGTTGATGAAAGGTATCAGGTTTCAGAAATTGAGCAGTATTGACGTACAGTTGCTAATGTTTTATATATCTATGTCTAAGTTTCTACCTCTTCTTTTGTCCCAGTAAAAGTATGTTAAATTATATGAAGACTTGGCAGATTATGCCAGAAATGAATGGAATTTGTATGTTTATTCTGCACTAGTACATAATAATAATAAAGTGTTTCTAGTGAGTTAATCGACCACTATGCATTTATTAAATGCTTATTATATACCAGGCGTTGTGGTAAGGGGAAAAACCAGCCCCTGCCTTCAAGAAACTTAAATTCAAATGGAAGTACATATGAAATACATAAAGAGTAGATTGAAAGTAATCTTAGAGGGGAAAGTACTAGCATTTGGGACAAGATCTACAACAGTTGCAGAGAGTGAGACATGTCAATAGGAAATGAGTTGCTAGTTTGAGTAACAGCAAGTAAGTGCATATAGGTAGATTAGAGAGGATCTGGTCTGTGTTTAGTAGTAACTCACCTTCCTTTCATCAAGAAAAGCAACCTAAAGTTAGTCTGATCAGGTGCTCTTAAGAAATTGAGTAAAAATATACATAGTTTGTCTCAAAATTTAAAATAGAGGTTCCATAGGAACCACTACTTCAGAAGTATGGCAGATAAAGTAGTACCGGAAGAAGAGTTATATGAGTTAACTATCATGCTGATGGTTGCTTATGATAACTCTTTGATGGGCACAAATATATGATGTTGTGGAAAGGCTTTCAAAGAGGAAAAGGACATGTAATTTTTAGATTTGGAGAGGAGCAAGTTGGTAAAGTTTTTATTCTTTAGCACTATAACTTTTTTCCCCATCCTTTTGTCTTTCCCCTACCTATTATCCTACCGTTTAAACTCTTGAAACTTTCTAAGCAGCCTTTGACCATCTTATAATAATTTTTTCCCTTTTGATGAATATTATGTGTTATACCTGTCTTCTACTCTATCAACTTATTTATAGATATTGAAATTGCTGTCATTTTAAAGTATTTGTTTTCTTTGAAGCTGTGTCTTTCACCATTAAGTGTTGTCCTACACAGTACAAATATGTAGAATATTGTTTTTCAATAAATTCAACTTTGGGTTGGGTCATGGTCATTCACTTTACAGTTCTGATCATATAAATGATAAAATGGCCAGAAGAGTGATGTTCCCCTACAGGGTGATAGATTTTTACAGTGTGTGTGTGTATTTATATATGTATATATACATACATGCACATATATAACATATAAATCAATATTTGCTACCATTGATTATATAAGAAAATACAGCTTCTAAAAGCAGTTTCAAAAGAGGAGTTGAAAGTTTTGAGCTATGGCAGCATTGTTGGAATACAAGTATAATTTAACAAAATGGTGACTGACCTCTGTCATCTCAGGGTCCCTATTAGCCCAGAAAAGAAACATTAGACACCATTGTGTTCTTTAATCCTATAATGAGAATACTTTCCTGGGTCAGCTACTTAGATTCTTGATAGCCTTACTATTTGCATGTGGGCTCTGATTGGTGGGCCTCTTGCCTAAACCAGGGAGGTTGTCAGCCTCCTAAACCATCCTATAAATCAGTTGTTCTAATTGATCTTTGTGGAGTCTCATCATTTCATTTGATTTGCTTAATTCTTTTCACCTATTATTACTACATATCACTTTTCACATCTCAAGTGGTGTGTATATATATATATATATATATATTTCACATATCACTTTTCACATCTTAATCTTTTCTGAGGTTATTTCTTATCTAACATGTTTGAAGGTTATGACAATACCCATTTAGTTGGATGTAGAGGTTCTGGTATGTATGATTTAAAAACAAAAACAATGCAAAAGACCTGTTGCTTTAGTTTCCAGATAAAACCTCCATAGATGTGCTAAATTGAAGTTAAATGCTTGTTTCACAAAGGTCATGGACCAGGTTCTCAGTATTGACTCAGTTTCAGCTTTACAGATATGGACCTAGGCAATATCAGAGGACCTGTAGTGGCCTTTGAGGTATCCAGAAAAGCTCTGAGTCCCCTCTGGAGGATCACCTTAGCATTTTTGGATCTCTTATTTGAAGGACCTTTATCTGAACTTGAAGGTTCATTTTTAGATTAACTCTGCTAATGCCATCTCCCCAGGGTTTCCCAAATTGGGTATAACCTGGGATTAGATGTTGTTTTGTGTATGTTTTTTTCCCTGAACTTAAAAACAACAAAAAAGAGCTTTTTTTTTTTTTTTTAAAAGCAGTTGGGGTTAAGTAACTTGCTCAAGGTTACATGGCCAGTTATTTTGTGTGGGTGTTAAGTATCTGAGGCCGGAACTGATCCCAGGTCTCCCGACTCTGGGGCCGGTGCTCTTACTCACTGTGCCACCTGGCTGCCCTGAAAAAAAAGCATTTTAGAAAAGAAGATTGTTTATGAACCATCAATCTACAATTCATACCACTTAAAAAAATATATATGACAAATTCTACACATTCCTTTCAGAAATTCCCAACTCTTACTTGCTTCCTTTTGAACTTTCTACTATTCTGTGCATTAAAAAAACAGCAACTCATTTTACAGTTGAGGAAACTGAGGCCCAGAGGAGTAAAGTCACTTGTCTAGGGTCACTCAGCTAGAATTTGTTAGAATGTAAATTTGTTAGAATGTAAAATTTGTTAGAATGTAAAATTTAGAATGTAAATTTAGAATGTAAATTTAATTTAATTAGAATTTAATTAAATTTAAAATTAAATTAATTAAATTAATTAATTAAATTAATTTAATTTAATTAGAATGTAAATTTAGAATGTAAAATTAGAATGTAAAATTTGTTAGAATGTAAATCCAGATCTTCCTGACTCTATACCCCTTTTTGTGTTGGGGATAAAAGGGAGACAAAAATAGACACTATAAATTGGAAATAATTCTAGGTCTTTTCTTTAACCCTTGGTTTTACAGTAAACAGTAAAGAGGTATTAATTTACTTGGTAAACCTAGAAAAGTCATCAGCATTTCTATAAATCAGTAACAAACTCAGGAGTCAATAAAAGGGAAAGTCTTGCCCTGGCTCTCTGCAAAAGGCATACAATATCTGGGAGTCAGTCTGCTAAGGCATCCTCAAGACCTCTACAGATAAAATTACAAAGCATTCTTTAAAGAAAAACTTAAATAACTGGAGAGGTATTCAGTATTCATGGCTAGGCAGTACCAGTATAATAAAAATGATAATACTTCTTGGAGTTATGTGTGTTCTAGTTTTATACCAATCAAACTACCAAAGGGATTTTCTATAGAATTAGACAAAATAATAAAATCTATTTGGAGGAGTTATGGAAAATAGCGAATAGAAAGTAAAAATGATGTGGTAACAGTACTTCTAGATTTCAAGTTATATTTTAAAACACAAAAGATAGTTTTCTACTGATTTAAAAAAACCCAAAAATTAGGTCAATGCAACAGACAAGATTAGGGAGAATGACTCAGAATGAATTAAGTTTAACAACCTAGTGTTGTATTAACCCATATAAATATATTTTAATATATTAATATAAATTATTTAGGGGAAGAATGCCCTTTTTGATAAGAACTGCAGGGGAAACTGAAGAACACTTTGGTGGAAATTAAGTTTAGATCAACATTTTATACTATATACTAAAGAATATACCATATATCAAAATTTGTAAGTGGCCTGAGTACCTTTCTCAGGAAAAGAAATTCATAAGCAAAACATAGAGGTGTTCACAAAACATTTTTATGCTTTATTTAAATTTAAATTTTTTTTTTTTAGTAATTGGGGTTAAGTAACTTGCTCAAGGTTACACGGCCAGTTATTTCTGGGTGTGGTGCTAAGTATCTGAGCGCAGATTTGATCCAGGTCATCCCGACACTGGAGCCGGTGCTCTTACTCGCTGTGCTACCTGGCCGCCCCTAAATTTAAATTTTTTAAATTAAAAAATTATTTGTTTTATTTAAGTTACATGGAATTGAAAAGCTTTTGTACCACTAAAACAATGCAGCTGGTATAAGGGAAGCAGCCTGGGAAATATTTGTATCAAATGTATGTAATAAATGTCTGATCGCAGTGTGTGTGTTCATATGTGTATGTAT
Organism: Petaurus breviceps papuanus; assembly: GCF_028583685.1. Taxonomy (NCBI): domain Eukaryota; kingdom Metazoa; phylum Chordata; class Mammalia; order Diprotodontia; family Petauridae; genus Petaurus; species Petaurus breviceps. The sequence continues at coordinate 15,582,761 of NW_027185698.1, read as the reverse complement.
GTACATATACGTATATACAAACATGTATGTACAGCAGGCGCCATTTCTTTCTGGTCAAAGCAATGGTGGGAAACCTGTGGCCTTGGGGCCACATGTGGCTTTCTAGGGCCTTGGGTGTGACCTTTTGACTAAGTCCAAGTTTTACAACACATATCCTTTTTTTTTTTTTTTAAGGGGGAAGGCAAGGCGATTGGAGTTGTCACTTGCCCAAGGTCACACAGCTAGTTAAGTGTCATGTCTGAGATCAGATTTGAACTCAGGTCCTCCTTCCTGCTCTATTTATTGTGCTGCCTAGCTGCCACAACAAATCATTTTATTTAGGTGATTTATTCTGTAAAGTCTGGAGTCAGTCAAAAGACCACACTTGAGGATCTAGTAGGCCACATGTGGCTTCAAGGCTGCAGGTTCCCCACCCCTGAATAAAGAGTTCTCAAAAGAATAACGAAAGATTTAAAAATTGCTCAAAATAGGAGAAAAGTAAACAAAAAAGAACTCTGAAGTGTGTTACATTAAGCCTAGAAAAATTGAAAAAAGATGATGAAAGATGGTTATAGTCCAGACTGAAGACTGACACACTAATGCTGTGTTGAGGCTAAGAATTGTTTCAACCATTCCATAAATCAATTTGGAGCTAGTCTAAGAAAGTAATTTAAAACGTCTATAACTTCTAAGGAGGCCAAAGTTTAAAAAAAAGAAAAAAGGAATGATGCACCAAAATATTTATAGCAGCTACAAAAAACAGAAATTGAAACTGTGTTAAGTTAATTATATTGACTAAACCTGTTCCTAAAGAAGAGGTATAAAATCCACTCTGCTTTTTTGCTTTCGTGTACCATGCATATGGAATACTATGTATGCTTTTGGACTTGAGAAGTTGATCAGTTTTGTTGGACTCCTTTTTCTCCCTCTCTTTTTTTTTTTTTTTTTGCTTTTTGGAGGGCAATTGGGGTTAAGTGACTGACCCAAGGTCACATGGCTAGTTTTTGTGTTAAGTGTCTGAGGCTGGATTTGAACTCAGGTCCTCCTGACTCTGGGGCTGGTGCTCTATTCACTGCACCTGCTAGCCGCCCCTTTTTCTCCCTCTTTTTTTCGTTATAGGGAGTGGTTCTCTGGCTGGTACAGGGAAGGGCAATAATCTAAAATGAGGGTAATGTTAAAACGTAGTATACATAAAATTATTTTTTAAAAATACTAGGAGCTGTGGGAGAATAGGATAAAAATAAAATGAGGAGAGATACTGGGATGGAGGAATCAGATAGAGAGGCTTTCCTTTTAATAAGGGCAAGGAATCTATGACCTTAAACAACACTTCCCATGATGGTGTAGGGCTCTATGTCTATTGTAAGAAACCTGGCTTTCTAATGAATTTAATCAGGAAGAATTTGCATATTGGGAAACTGCCTAATGCAAGAAAGGGTTGAATTCCTCAGGGCAACATCCAAACCAGGAGAAGGATGTATGGAGTTGCCAAGGTAAGCCAGTAGCCAGTGTAGTGGAAGTAGAGAACTAGAGATATGATATCCAGGCTGTTAGGAGTCTGGGATGATCATAATTTTTTTAAAAAAAAGGATAGAACTGAGCTTCTTCATAATTCAGTATCCAAAATAATTCTCACCATGCAAAACTGCTTTTATTTAAAATTTCTTTCTTCATTGAGTTGATGTTTCTTAAAGTGAGGCACATCAATAAATGCATCCACCATCCGTGATTCCAAAGACTTTATGGTGAAATATACTATCCACCCCTTTACAGAGAGGTGATAGATTTAAATACAGACTGACTCTCGCTCACACACACGCACAATCATTTGTATATAGCAAGTGAGGGAATTTGTTTTGACTATGCCTATGTGTTACAACAAATTTTTTTCCTTTTTTTGTGGGGTGGAGGATGGGAGGGAGGAAAAATGCATTTTTTAATTAAAAAAACTGAATAAAGAGGTTGGGATGCTACAGATGTAGAATGTTGCATATACTTTAAGGTGAAGTTACTTTATTGTTATATTTTATTGTTTTATTAAAAGAAACTTCACAAAGTGGGGGTAGTTTGTAAATATTTGTAATCTAAAAACAATATCAATACAGCTTTTTAAAAATGTACCATAAAACATCACTTAAAAGAGTGAAAGTGAAGCACAGCAAAAAATAGGAAGGATGGAGTAAGGTCTACTATAACAGAAATGGGATAGAAAAGGGAATCCTAGAAATAATTGTTTGATAACCCTAAAAGATATATTGGGATGTTGGTTAGTTATATTCTGTTAGACCCAAATAAGTAGCCTTTAACATTTTATAGTTTTTAAATGCCATTTCAAAAACATATAGAAATATTTGAAATAGAATTTGAGAATCCTTTCATTTCAAGGTAATGTAAAGTTTATCAAATTCAAGTTCTTACCAATGGAAAAACCTTCTAAAATAATATTACCGAAAGTCTCTTCTTTAATACTTCATTTATACTCACTATTTCAAAAGGAAATCCCTTCCATTGTTGGACAGTTCTTACTGTTAAATAATTTAAGAACTTTGTTCTGAGTATTCCCACAAATAAAAATTCTGTCATAATAGCACTCAGTTCATATTTAGGGAATATATTCATTGATACCTTTGAAGAAAATTTAGTCAAGTTGTAATGTGCTGTTTTTAGACGTGTTTTTTGGTTTTAATGTGTCATACCAATTTCCTATTCAGGGAATTTTTAGGAGGGTTTGAGACAGAGCCTGATAGAAAAGGTGAGGGACAGAAACAGTAAACTTCCTGTCTTCTTTAACACATTGTATATATGAAGTAATTGCATGGCAGTTCCAAAGCTATAAGGTCCATGTATTAGACTGATTTTTGGATGGCCTAATATTAGCTACGCTAGGTTGTTACTGATGGTCATATATTATGGTGCTGGTTTAGCCTATTGTCCCCTTCTTGGCACTGTTCTAACTTCATTAAAAGATTGGGGGGGGGGGTGTGTGGAAGAAGGGGCATGACTAGGGAGAGCAGTGAATAGAGCACCAACCCTGGAGTCAGAAGGACCTAAGTTCAAATGCAGCCTCAGATACTTAATACTTACTAGCCGTGTGACCTTGGGCAAGTCACTTAACCCCAACTGCCCTGCCTTTGCCCCTCCAAAAAGAAAAAAAAAGATTCATGGGAACATTGCAATGTAGTGTTCTGAAATATGGAAGAAAAAGTATTTCTTCCATTTATGTTGAAGATGTGTTTTACCTTTATATCTCTGCTTCTGTATGTATCTTCTGTCAATTCTGTAAAACACTATGTAAAGCAATGGTAAGTTCAAGAGTAATTGAATAGCAAGGGAAGTTTCTTTTTTAAGAAAAGAAAGATATACTTTAGAAATTTGAAGAATCTTTAAAAATAATTTTCCATCTTAAAGTTTGTTTAAATTTGTTTACTTTTTAAGGAAAAAAAGATAATATAGAAAGAGAAAAGGTTAGTGTGTGTATTTTATGTTATAGCTCAAGATTGTAGCAGAGGTGAGGTAGTGAGTAAAATATTGTTGTCAGATCTTGACATTTCTGCCTTCTAAACATCTCTCATATGTCCCCATCTCTGCACTTGTACAGCCATAACCCTAGTTTAGGTGCTCATCACATAAATATTTATGTTATTTCCAGTGTAGAAGTATAAGCTCTTTGCGAATAGACTATTTTTGCCTTTCTTTATAACCTTTGTATTCTGTGTATTTAGAATAGTGCCTGATACATAGTAAGTGCTTAATAAATGCTTCTTGACTGACTGTTCTCAATAAAGGAATAAATTTTACATTAAAAATAACAGGGGGAAAACCCAAAAAGTTGATCTCCAAGATTAATATATGTGCTTATCTGAGCTTTATGAAAACATCACAGTCTGACCCAAATGAACTGTATTTTTGAGCCATGAAACAAACAGCAGATGTGATGATTGAACTTCTCTTACCTTGAATGATATTTGAAAGGTCATTAAAAATGAGAGCAGTACCACAGGACTGAAGAAGGGCAAATGTTTCAGTTTTCAGTAAATGGATGAGAACAGTCTGCAAACTACAAGTTAGTAAGCTTAACTTGATTTCCTAGGAAAATTCTAGAATGGGTCATTAAAGAAGTGGTTGATGAACATCTAGGAAAGGAAATGATGATTTCAAAGAATAAGCTTCTTCATCTAAAACAAGTCCTTCCAGACTTAACTTAATTTCCTGTTTTGTCAGAATTATTAAATGAGTAGATAAGGGGATTGCTCTAGGTATATTTTAGCTATATATTTTGTTTTGGGTTTTTTTTTTTTTGTTTCACTTTTTTTGAGACTAGGTCTCCCTATTTTGCCCTGTCTAGATGTATAGTGGCCACTCACGGGTATGATCCCAGAATGGATTCCACCTACTCCATTTTTTTCTGGCCTGGGTCAGTTTGCCCTCCTTGGACTGCCTTACTCCCAGGGGCTTATTGTACTGGTGCTAGACTTAGTATGGATATCAAATCAGCTTTAACCCTACTGCATCTCAGAACTCCCAAGCTCAAGCAGTCCCTACCAGCTCCAAATTTCCTGCTAACTGGAATAATGTGTATATCACCATGCTTGGCCATTTACCTAGATTTTAGCAAAGCTTTCGTGTACCTCATGCTGTTGTGTTGAAAATGAAATATTAAATATATGAAGTATGGATTCAGAACCCACAAGATAAAACTTAAAAAGTAGTTGCTAATGGTTGTGTTCATATGGATGGAGGTCTCTAATAGGATACTACAAAGGCTTGACTTGGCCCTATGTTTTTTGCTGATTTTATCATTATCTTGAATAAAGACAGAGAAGATGTGCTTATTAGATTTTTAGTTGACTCCAAGTTGGGAGGGGTAGCCAACATAATGATTGACTAATTTGGGATTCAAAAGGGTCTTCACAGTCTGCAGTTTTGGACTGAATCTAATAAGATAAAATTCAATAGCTATAAAGTCTTGCAATGAGGTACAGAAAAATCAGTCCCACAAATATAATAATGGAGAAAGGCATGGATAACCAGCAGTAAGGGAGTGGGGATGGGGAGAGTTGATGAACTTCAAGCTCAGTATGTTAGTAGTATGATGTGATAGCCAAAAGTGCTAATGCAGTCTTGAATTGTGTCAAGATGTGCATAGTTTCCAGGGACACAGCTATGATAATCCCATTGTACTTTCTGCTTTTTAGATTTTATCTAAATTACTATGTTCAGTTCTGGGCACCAAGGTTTAAGAATAGCATTGATTAGTTGGAAAGTGTCTAGGGGATGATGAAGGGTTTTGAATTCATGACACGGGAGGATTTGTTTAGCCTGGAAGAAAGAAAATTTAGAGGACGATAGCCATATTTCTTCAAGTTATTTGAAGGGCTGTCCTATGGATTCATTAGTGCCCCATGTAGCAGCAAGCACCCCAGCGTCCCCAGGGTGGCTGCCAATACAGGTTCTTAGATCTGCTTTTCTAAAGGAAAGCAACTGAAAATGGGTAAACAATCTTGCTTTAATCAATCAGACATATCATTAACCTAGTTCAGGGGGAAAAGGTCAGCACCCCAAACTTCAGAGTATACAGACAGAAACATTTCAAGCAGACAGGCTTCCAACTGGGCAACCATTACATCCATACCAAATCACAGTTGTCAGAGAGGGAAGCATTAACATCTGGGTTTTTCAAAGCTGGGGGGGGACTCTCAACGGCTGCCCAGAGTCACACAACACTTCTCAAAGTGAGCCCCAAAACAAAGTCTCACAACAGGGTTTATATTGCCTTCTCCTGGCTCAGAGAATGTAACAACCCTCTTGACCCACTGCCCAATCACAAAGCACGAAGGTGTGGGCATTCCTGAAAAACAAGCCTCCCACCACAGGCTCCAGATGCACTTAACCTAGGGGCAGGGAAGATCTTAAAAATTTACATTCCTATAACACCCCAGAGGGCAGAACCCTGAACATTGGACAGAAGGTGCAAAGAGACAAATTTAGATTTGATGTCAGGAAAAACTTTATAACAATTAGAGCTGTCCACAAATGAAATGAGCTGCTTGTAGAGGTGGTAGGATCCTTCTTGAAAGTTTTCAGAGAGAAGCTTATTGTCTATGTTATGGTGGGGATTCCTTTGGACTATGGATTGGGATAAATAGTCACTGATTCCTCAAATCCCAGTTTTGTGATTGTTGCTCTTTTTGAAGGTCTAGAATCTAGACCTCTAGATAAATATCTAGTCCTCTCAATTGCACAGAGCCCAGTAGCACTGAAGCTTGTGGCATTTACCTTACTTGGCCATGTTGTATTCATAACTCTTCCCTTTCTCCCTCAGTAGGTAAATGGACTTGTAAACTTTCTGCTTTGGACATTTCCCCCAGTGATACAGAACACATCCATCTCTGGAGACCTTTCTTGTTTTCTCTTGACAGCCAAAGTAGAATGCTTCTGCTCTCCACTTGTCATCTTTTGTCCTGGTTATGTTCGCAACCCATCTTCTTTTCTTGTATGTTTCTCTGCTGACATCTTTTCTTCCTCTTCTTTGGGTTTTCTCTTTTGCTATGGGTTGTACCTGGCCTACATCTACCATGCTTCTTTTGATTGACTTCTGTGATACTCCTTCTTAATTCTATTTATTTGTTTATTTTGGTAAATAGTATTTTTTTAGTTACCCATGAAGATGGTTTTCACCATTCCTGTTTTATGAGATTTTGAGTTTCAAATTTTTTCTCTCTCCCTGCTACCCACTTTCCCAAGACAGCAAGCAATCTGATGCATATGGAGTCGTGTTGTGAAAAAACAAATAGAACAAAAGGAAAAGCCACTAATAACACCCCCCCCCCCAAAAAAAATAAGTATGCTTCAATCTGTGTTCACACTCCATAGTTCTTTCTCTGGATGTGGATAACATTTTCCATTAACTCGTTTTTAATTCTTTGGAGAATGTTGTATTCTAATTTTTGCTGCAATACAGCAAAACCAGTAGGATGTTGGCATTAACAAGATAGAACTTTGTTTCTGGGGAAACTTGGCCAGTAAAGGAGCTTTACAATTTCCTGAGACATCTAGGTAGCACAGTGGATAGAGTGCTGGCCCTAGAGTCCGGACTCATCTTCATAAGTTCAAATCTGGCCTGAGACACTTAAACTAGGTGTGTGACCCTTCGCAAGTCGCTTAATCCTGTTTGCCTCCGTTTCCTTATCTGTCAAATAAGCTGGAGAAGAAAGTGGCAAATTACTCCAGTACTTTGCCAAGAAAACCACAAATGGGGTTATGAAGAGCCTGGGCATCACTAAAATGTCTGAACAACAACAATTTCCTGACGGCAGTTACGCCCCATCTCTTTCTGTTCTATGCTGGGCCCAACTCCTCCATCTATACTGTCTGTTTCAAATATAAAAATGAATTGAAGAAATATGGATTATCCATCCAGTGCACATGGGGCAGTGGCTATTTTAAGTTCTTAACAAAGCATAAGACATTCCAAAGTCATACCGGGATTATTTTTTGCTTCTTTTACCAGATCATTATTTGTAACTGATTTTTCATTCTCCTGTAATTACCTTGAGTAACAAAAAGATCATGCAACCCCTTCTGTATACGTGTCAAGGAGTATAGTGCTATTTGGTTCATAATAGCAACCAGAACTTATAAATTCCAGGTTTTTGGCCTACTTTAGTCTTAGTTGTGAAGCGCCACCTCTTTCTTGTTGATGCACTTTAGTTTGTCTATTGCTGTTGTTTTGCAGAAGTTTCAAGTTGTGCTGCATATTTTAGGTAATCACTGTCTCTTCAGCATGCATTCAATATTTAGAGACTCATTCATGATTGCTGTTACTGTTTTCCACTTGGGTCCCACCCCAGCAAAATTGTGTAGTCAAGTGAGATATCATCTTAGTGCTAATAGATTGGAATATCTCAGGACTCAACACAGCCATATGAATTTTTAAAAGTTTCTTTCTTTTTTTTTTTTTAGTTTACAACATTCAGTTCCACAGACTTTTAAGTTTTAAATTTTCTCCCCAAGACGGTGTGCAGTCTAATATAGGCTCTACATATATATTCATATTAAATATATTTTCACATTAGTCATGTTTTAAAGAAAAATTATAACCAAGGGAATGAACCATGAGAAAGAAAAAACAAAGCAAAAAAGAGAGAGAGTAAATATAGTATGCTTCAATTTGTATTCAGACTCTGTAATACTTTCTGTGGGTGTGGATAGCCCTCTCTGTCCATCATGAACTCATTGGAGAATCTTGCATTGTTGAGAAGAGAGTTAGTCATCATACAATGCAACAGCCATATAATTTTAGAATAGAAAGGAATCTTGAGGTCAGTGTAGTGAAATAACCAGAACTTTGTATTTGGAGTCAGAGGATTCAGGATTCAAAAAATCCTTCTTTTGACTGATATTAATTAGTTGTGTGACTTTGCCCAAAGCACTTAACTTCTTGGGCCTCAGTTTTTTCATGTGCAAAATGTGGGGGTTGGACCTCCTACCCCCAGGTTTACAGGTGAGAAAACAGGTGAGGTTCAAATGGTGACATGATTTACTGCCCCATTCCCATATCACATAGTGAATTAATGGCAACACTGAAACTGGAGTCTAGGCGTACTTATTCCCAATCCAAAGCTTTTCCCACCATGCCACAGTGCCTTTTTTTTAGTAAACTCTTGTTACTTGATTTGATTTTTATATTAATATTAAGTATGAATTGAAAAGTGATGAATAAAATTGCGCAAGGTGCTGAATGTCTAATTTCCATAGTGAGTTGAGGTAGTTTTAGTGGTAGTTTATAGTTTTATAGTTCTTTTCATGTTTTTAGCCCTTAAAATTAAGAAGGAGCATCACCTATCAAAACTGGTTTTACTTACTCCTTAAATGACTTTTGTTCTTAGCCAACATTTTTTTCCCTTCTCCCATAAGTTAGTTGATGATTATAAAATTCTTCATTAGATTTAGCTTCCTTCATGTGTACGTGTTGAGGAAGATGGGAATGTGAGAAGCTAGGATTAAAAAGTTTAGACTAACTATGAAGTGAGATAGAAAACTACTGAATTGTTTTGAAGAGTAGAGAACCCTTATTGCATATTTGGATATGTTTGTGTATTGAGAAGGCAAGAGATGGATATGCCAGGTAAATGTCCAGACTAGAGAGCTGACCAGGTTTTAGATGAGTTTTGACAGTAAGGACATGGAAAGAACAGCAGACTTGACAGTAAGAAGTCAGTGATAAAATTTAGTGGGCAAGCTAACATTGGGCCGAAGGACAACATAATGTAAAAAATGTGGTCTCACCAAGGAACTGATGCAAAAGAGATTTAAGTATCATACCTTTTTCAGACATCCAGATAAAAAATATGTAGGCAGAATTAAGTTGCAAAATTCCTTATTTTAACAGGGAAATCATGTGTACAGAAAAAAGCCATTGAAAGGATTCCATCAAAAATGATTATTCATTTACTAAGAAATTCTCCATGTTGTTATTTAATACTTCGATACATTTAAAATAACAGGTAGTATGACTTAGAGTCAAGCAAGAGACCTGGTTCTGCTACTTTTTAGTAGTTGTGTTCAGCAAATTATATAACTATAACAACCATGACTTTCTGTATCTGTAAAAAGTAGATGATAAATCCTTGACCTGACAACCTCACAAGAGTTATTTTAAGGGTCAAATGAGTGTAATGATCCTTTATATTTGTAGAGCATTTTTACAATTTTATGTAGTGATGCAATTTTAAATGATTCAGTTTTAAAAAAAAATAATTTGCACATTTTTTTTTTTTTAAGGAATTTGTCTTTTGGACAAAACTTCACTGTTACTAAATTTGTATTTTCTTTCTTTCTCTCTTGATTTTTGGAGGGGGAAAGGCAGGGCAATTAGGGTTAAGTGACTTGCCCAAGGTCACACAGCTAGTAAGTGTTAAGTGTCTGAAGCTGGATTTGAGCTCAGGTTCTCCTGACTCCAGGGCCCGTGCTCTATTCACTACACCACCTAACTGCCCCCAAATTGTATTTTTTAAGTTTGTTATGATAGGTAGATGCCATGGAGTAAATTGTCCAAAAAACAGATACTAGTGACTTGAAAAGTAAAATCATTTGTTCATTCTTTACTGAAATTTTTTTCTTAGAATATAGTAGTTGGCATATCGAGGAGAAAGATGTTTATGGAATTAGAATTAATTTATTAAAAAAAATTATACTGTGTATCATTTGTACTTTTATAAAACTTTTTTACTCTCTGGCCAAGGTTATAACCATCTTGGTAGTGGATCTCTTATTTGAATTTAGAGGAAAATTACTCAGTTTTAAAAAGAAAAAACAAAGTCTCATAAACTTTTAAAAAACCAACCAACCCTTTCTAACACTTGAACTTTATTTATAAACTTGTCTGGCAGTGACTAGATAAGTCTCCATTTTGATAAGTTTCATTAAAAAAAAAAGTTTGGACTGAGACAATTTTTAATACCCTTTTCTTCTCCCCCAAATGCTGAGCGAGATTTTATATTTTAATTTCTAATAGACATGACTGAAGAATTCAGGCTATCTGTCCCAAAGTTTTTATTAGGAATTTATTACCAGTTAAATCAGAATTACTTTGCTTAAATGTTTAATAGATATTTTAGCCTTTTTCTAGTAATTGGGGTTTTTTTTCCTTGTTTGATTTTTTTTTTTCACCCAGAGTATTTTTAGTCAGAAAAGTGTTTAGATGGTGTTGTTTTGATAACTTTATTCTTGTTTGACCTTAATACATTTGTGGTTATACATACTTCCTTAACAGGTTGGTGAACGTAGGTGTAAATGCATGTAGTGTGGGGGAAACAATATTGCACCTTCACCAGAAGTTAAGAGGAAGTACTTGTTCTCTGTGTACAGCTTCTTCAGCAGGGTTAAAATGAATAATGTCCTGAGCATAGGATCTTACATAAATCCATTGTGCTCTTTCTATTGCATATGAAGGCTACTTTAGTAGGTTGCGCCAGAGAGTAATGGATTGTACAATATATTACTGTCTCAATGCCATTTACAGGTAAGAAGAACTAATATAGACAGAATGCTATAGGTTTTGGAATACCTTTCTTTAAGGTTTGGTAAATAATTGCAATAATTTCAGCTTTCCCTAGCTATAGTGAGATTCAGTTTTAATATACATCATAGTACCTTAACTGTATGATGAAATTGAGGTTTTTGTTTCTTAAGAACATGAACTAAATATATAGGCTAGTTTACAATTAGACGATGGCATTTGTATTCCAAGTATGTAGCTTTCTATAGAATCTTAATTTATTTCTGAGTTGTAGTGATATTTAAATGTCTTAGACCAGAAAAATGAAGGTAATTTTTAGGCACCTAATTGAATTAGTGTATTTATAAGTCAACTGAAATCTCTATTGCCTAATATTGAATAAGATGGAAAATGTATTGGAATATTTCCAGCCACAAATTAATTTTTAAAAAATTATGTTAAAATATGAAGTTTTACCTTTTTTTAAAAAAGAAAACAGATTTAAATTTTAAAATATTTTAAATGTACTAGGACATATATATTTGTGGAGAAGACCATTTATCAACTATATTGTGATTCTTTGCTTTTACACAGGATTTACAATAATATTTCTTCATGTGGTAGTCTCTCCTATTGCATTTTAAGATGTACATATATTTTAAAACTACTAATTATATCTGTTTGTGAAACACATTTCACAGTATAATCTAAAGTTGGTTGATTACAGTTTTGATTCAGTTTTCACATAGACCTATCAACAAGAATGATATCATTTAAAGCAGATTGGCAAATTAGGATAAAAATGTGTACTATAATAACTCCTCCCTAAGTAAAATAGAAGCAAAGAGTATGAATAATCTGTAAAGTTTTATCAATCCCCGAATAATTCTGACAGGTGATGATTTACTTTTTCTAGATAACATCTGATTTGGTATAACATTTTTATGAATCTTCTAATACCAAACCATAAAATTTTAAGTAAATTCATGTTTTAATAAAAGGTCAGTTGATTGAAATTTTTTTAACGTCTGTAAGATACATAAACATAGAGTAGATAGTATGACTAAGAATTCCCATTCAAAGTATACTTTTTAAGAAAATTATTTCTGACAAGCTTCATGTAAATCAGTTTAAATGAAGTGCAGATTTTAAAATATATTACATTTATTAAGTACATATATAAGTAACCAGAGTTCTAAAAATCTTCCTGTTCTTTTTTTGTTCAGTATGCTATTTTTTTCCCTTTTTTTTTTTGGAGGGCAATTGGGGTTAAGTAACTTGCCCAAGGTCACACAGCTAGTGTGTGTGTGTGTGTGTGTGTGTGTGTGTGTGTGTGTGTGTGTGAAGTGTCTGAGGCCAGATCCGAACTCAGGTCCTCCTGACTCCAGGGCCGGCGCTCTACTCACTGCGCCACCTAGCCGCCCCCAATTTGCTATTTTTTTTTTTTAAACATAGTTCTTACATGTTCAAAGAAATGAAACTTTGATTGGTTTCTTTTGAAATGATTGCTGCCTTGCTGTGCTGGCATTCAACAGTATGCTCTGTAGATATTTTAAGCCGCCTTGCTTTTTATTATGGTAACAATCCCTGTTCCCTGCTGTCATTCTTTTAGTAGCCATCCACTAAAGAGGAAACATTTAATTTGACTGAAATATAGTAAATTAGTTTTTTGTTTGTTGGTTTGTTTTTTAATATTGATCTTAACAGACCCCTTCATTTTGCTGATAAAGAAATTGAACCCAGAGAAAAGAAAACCCTTAACTATAGATAGTTAATGACCGAGATGGAATATCAAAATTGCCAAATCCAGTGGCTTTTTCTCAGCCTTCATTCATTTAACAAACATTAATTTATTCATTCAACAAATGCTTGTGAAGTGCTTGCTATGCAGAGCTTTTATACTAAGTATTAGTTAATACATGGTTCCCTGCCTTCGTGGAGCTTGAAGTCTAGTAAAAGGATAACATTCTATAGAAAATCTCAAAACAAGAGTAGGACTTTAACTTCCTACAAAAGTCATTAACAGGTAAAGTAGAGTGGTGGGAAGTGGGGTAGAAAAGATTTTATTGGAGCAAGTCAGCATTTGAATTGGGCTTGATGTGATGAGAAGAGATTATATTCCAACCATGGAGAAGAGTGTGAACAAAGACACAGGACAAAAAATAGGCCAGTTTGATTGTACTGCTTTTGCAAAAGGCGGTAAGGTAGGTTGATGCAGTGTTAGAGGGGGATTTGAATACCAGACAAAGGAATTTGAATTTTACTCGTAGCCAGTAGTCGTTTATGATTCATCAGGAAAGGAATGACATGACCAGATTTATGTACACACATACACAAAAAAGGTTATTCTGACAAATTCTTAATCCTCTATAATTCAGTTTTCATCCCAGCATTAAACTGAAACTGATATTAGCAAAGTTACCAGTGATCTTTTAATTGCCTTTGTAGCCTTGGACGTTACTGGTCACCCCTGTCCCTCCTCTCAAGTTTTCTTTGACCATGCCCTTTCTTTGTTCTCTTCCTACCTGTCTCACAGCTTCTTATCATTCTGCTTTGCTGGATCTTCTTCCAGGTCATACTCATTAATTGTAGATGTCTCTCAGGGCTCAGAAGGAAAGGAGCCAGTTAATCTCATCATATCTCTCTGGGTTCAGTTATCTCTGTGCAGATGATTCCCAGCTTAACTTTTTTATCCAGCCTTAACCTTTTTCCTGGACTCTTACTGCTTCACCAACTGCCTCTTGAACATCTCAAACCAGGTGTCCCCTAGCCATCTCACACTCAACATGTTCAAAACAAATTCATTATTTTTCTCCCTGCATGTTCTCCTCTTCCCATTTAAGACTCGTTTCAAATATCACCTTCTGCTGGAGGACTTTCCTAGTCATCTTTCTCTTCTCCTCTCCTTCCATTTGAAATTATTTTTCATTTACTGTGTATATATCTGGTACTTACATAGTTTTTTTTTTCATGTTCTCTCCCTCATTAACATGTAAATTCTTAGAGGTTTGGGACTGTGTTTTTGCCTTTCTTTGTACTCCTAGAATGTAGCGTGGTACACGGCATGTTGTAAAAGCTTGATAAATTCTTGACTGATTAAAGATGGATCTTTAAAACTTGTTTAAATAACTTGTTAAATTATCAAGATGGTCTTGGCAACTGAAAAGAAGAAACTCCACTACAATTGTTGCTATCATAATAGGGAGCAAGGATTGCGTTTGGGAGACACTTAGGAGTTAGTATCAGTAGGAATTTGGTAACTAATTAGGTATCAGAGATGAGGGAAAGAGTAATATCAAAGATAATCCAGAAGTTTGAAGTATTGGAGAGAGGATAAATGGTAGCCTATAGAAAAGAAATAATGAAATCAGGTTAGGTTTTGGAAGAAAGAGAAGCTGTTCCATTTTGGAATGTGTTAAGTTTGAGGTATTGTTAACATATCTGCGTAGAAATGTCCTGTTAGAATTGTATAGGTTAGAAGAGATCACAGCACTGGAGATGGAAATATAAGAGTTTTCTGCAGGGATGATAGTTGAAGCTGTGGCAGCACACACTTTGGCATCACTTGCCAAAGGGAAAGTGTAGAGAGAAAAGACAAGTCTCAGGATAACCATTAGAATACACACTTAGATTGAGGGGTTGGGAATAAGCTGAAAAGCCAATAAAGAAGCTATCGCAGAAGTAGGAGAATTTGAATTACATTTGTCCCTAAAGTCCAGAGAAGTGAGATTATCTTGTAAAAGGAGTTGTTTTGCAATGTCAGAAGTTAAAGGTGAAGAAGGATGAAGATTGTCATGTGACTGTGGCTTTTGTGAAGTAGTTCAGTAGTGTCAGGGGTGGAAGCCTTTTTTGCAAGAGATTGAGAAAGGAATGAGAAGTGACTTTTTCAAAAAGTTTAGCAGAGAAAAGAATTAGATCGGTAGCTGAATTGGTTAGGTGGATGAAGGGAAGGTTGAATATAATTGTAAGCAGATGGGATGGAACTGGGAGAAAGGTTGAAGGTAAGTTCATAAACAGATGACTGCTGAAGTAAGGTGCTGGATTAGGTAAAAGGGAGTAGAATTCAAAGAGGAAGTAAAGAGAATGACTAGAGGGAAGGAGGAGAGAGACTAAAGAAAAGGAGAAGTTTTATATGATGGAAGAGAACTGAGAAAGAAGATGTTAATTTGATCTCAGTCTTCTCGGTATATTAAGAGGTCAGTTCTTCCACTGATAAAAAAAAATAGAAGTGGTTTGAAAATCATAAAAGATGGAATAGAAAAAATTTTAATAGCAGCAAGGGTCCCAGCTGGGATTATAGTCCATAAATATGTAATGGAGTAAATCAGCCTGCTTGGCTGGTTCTTCACCTGTTTTCTGCAGCCCCTGAACAAGATCAATCAGAGAAGTAAGTACTCAAAGATAAATAAATAAATATATAGATACACACATACATACATACATACATACATACGTACATACATACGTACGTACGTATTTATGGGTGGGGAACAGCAAAAAGACAATAGCCAAGACATTCTGGTGTAATAATTAATGAAAACAGTGATGTGGCCAAAAGCATGTGATGAAGTTGGGATGAACCAGTAGAACATGCGCTAATAGTTGACATTTAATTAGTGTTTAAAGGTTTGTGAAATACTTCGCATACATTATTTCATTTGTCCCTTACAACAGCTCCATGAAATAAACATTGCAAGTTATATCTCCATTTTACATATGAAGAAACTGAGGCTAAAGTTTATTGAGGCCGACCATTGCCCAAAGTCATCTAGCTGGGAAATGTCAGGTACAAGATTTGAACCCAGGTTTTACCTGACTCCAATTCCAGTACTCCTGCTGCCTTTCAAGAGACTTTACTGTGAAAGTGAAGAAGAGGTTTAATATGAGAGAAAAAGGGTAGTATTCTCATCTTCTTTCACCTCTCTGTAGCATTTGACATTGTAAATCATCCATCTTTCTCATAAGCTCCCCCTCTTGGCTTCTTTAACACCATACCATCCTGAATCTTCTATCCCTATGATCATTCTCTCTCTGTCCTTACAAACCTTCTTTATCCTATACCCTTAATATAGACATTTCCCAAGGTGCTACTGTTAGCCTTCCCCTTTCTCTTTATCCTGTCTCCCTTGGTTATCTCATATGCCGCCATGGTTTCATTTGTCCTCTATATAGAACACTCTTATGTCTAAATCTTCAGTACTGATCAAGTTTCAGACTTGTCTGGAACTTTGAACTGAGCTCATTTTCTTTCCCTTCAACTTGTTTTTCTTTCTTCTTGCCTATCACAGTCATGGATATCCCCAGTCCTTTAAACTTTGTAACTTTGAAATCATCTTTGATTCTGTCCCATAAATACAGTATCCCTAAATCCTGTGGATTCCAAGTCCATAATTCTTCCATCTCTGCCCTTACTGTTCTAGGAAGTGATGTGATCTAGTGAAAAAATTGCTAGATCCTGCCTTTTCAGCTCTTACACTTCTGTTTGTCCAAGAGTAAGCCAGTTAGCCTCTCTGAGCTTCAGTTTCCTCATCTGTAAATTGGTATAATAATACTTATATATAATATAAGTTTGGGAACATTGTTAATTGTTGAATGAGCTATGAGTTTTTCATTTCATTTCAGACTATCAGGTTCCTGGACCTACATCGTCAGACCCAGCCCAGAAGACAGATTTTGTGAGGAAAGGGCTTTATATCCTAGGTCTTCCCTACTTCTCCCTGTCTTTTTATAGTACCTTTCTTTATAGACTTTCTCACCTGTCATCTCTGACCTTTTCTATTTTGCTTAACACAAAGCTTCAAGATTAATCTTTCTAATACGTAGCTCTGATCAAGATATTCCACTGCTCAGAAATCTTCAGGGACTTACCATTGCCTACAAAATAAAACCCCAGACTCCCGGGCATATGTGAGGCCTTCCACAATCTCACATCAATCTACCTTTCTAGCCTTAATTCATTGGTACCTGATCTTTCTCCTACCTGTCTAACCACTCTTTAATCTCCTTTTGCAGGATGTTCATTGAGGCTAAGCTCACTTTCTGTAGATGTTCCCTAAATATCTCAGTCCTGGACTTTCTTTTTTCCTTCTATGCTGTTTTGCTTGGTGATCTCATCTTCTCCCATAGATTGAATTATCAAATCTATACAGATGATTCTTCGATCTATTTGTCAACCCTAAGGTCTCTCTTGACCTCCAGTTTCTCCTTTCCGACTACCTGTTGGACATCTTGAATTGGATGAATCATAAACATCTTAAACTCAACATATCCAAAATTGAATTCATCTTCTCAGCCATTCAGGCTGGCAACCTAGGAGGCATCCTTTACTTCTCACTGCCCTGTTTCTACCCTCATCCAGTCCATTGCCAAGTCCCAGCAATTCTACAAGATCTCTAGTAAATAGCCCCTTCTCTCCTCTGACACTGCCATCACTTTGGTGTGGTCCTCTTTTCACCTTACTACCTGCGTTATTTCAGGAGCTTTCTTACTACTCTCCTTACTTTAAGTCTCTCTTCATGCCAGTCCATTTTTCACTCATCTGTCAGAGAGATCTTTTTAAAGCTCAAGTCTGACAATGTCACATACTTAGTCACTAAATTCCAGTAGTTCCTTATTACTTTGAGGATCAAATACAAGATCCTCTCTTTGACTTTTAAGCTGTTCATAACTTGGTCCTTTTCTATCTTTCCAGTCTTCTTGCACTTTACCCCCTTCCACAATTCAGTGTTACTGGCCTCCTTATTGGTTTCAAACAAGACACTCCATCTCCTGATTCTGGGCATTTTTACAAGCTGTTCTCTATATTTGGAATTTCTTCTTTCCTCACCTCTGCCTCCTTACTTTTTTCACATTTCAGCTACCATCTCACCTTCAAGAAGCCTTTGCCCTGTCTTCCTTATCACTAGTGCATTCCTGCTGAGATTATTTCCAATTTATCCTCTGTATATTTTATTGGTACATAGTTATCTGCATGTTATCTCTCCCCTTTAAATGTTAGCTCTTCAAGGGCAGGAACTATTTTTGCCTTTCTTTGTAACCCTAGTACTTAACACTTAACATAGTAGGTGCTTAATAAATGCTTGTTAACTTGACTTAACTCTTAATATGTGAGCCAAACTGGATCACTTATATCTTCCTGAAGCTCTGTTTTGATGATTTCCTCCCTGTACCTGGAATACCCTTGTGCCCACCCTTCCAGTTTCTGCCTTTTGACATTTTTTCCTTCCAGAATTAGTCAAATGTTAGCTTTACCATGAAACTTTACCTGATCAACTTCTTGCCCATCTGGGTCTCAAAATTGCCTTCATATTTTATTCTCCTTCTCAAATTCAGTCATTCATCAGGTTCTGTCAGTTATATATTATTTTTCTTGTCTTTCCCTTCTTCCTCTGCTGAAAATATCCAAGTTTTCATGAGGTTCTGTCATTTATAAAGTATCTTTTTATGTATTCCTTGGAAACATCATAGTTTAGGCCAGTAGTCCTAACTATTGAATTATTCTCCTACTTCCACATTCTTCTTCTGTCTTTGCTTATAACTTCATGTTACTCTTCTGTTTTATAACATCTGTTCAAAACCTTTGCTGCCTTCTCGCTCATTGCCTGTAGGATAAATCCCAACCAACTTTTCCAGCCATACTTCCTACTATTCACCATCATTGACTTTATGTTTTAGTCAAAATGGATTTCTTGAAATTTAATGAATTCCTGTGTGAAGAATTATGTCCTAAACACAAACCAAACAGACCCTGACCTCATGGATCTTACAATTCTGCTAGAGGGAAATGCCACTATGGAGACTTGAACATGTACTCATATAAATAAAACAGAGGTTGAAGTAGGAGAGGGCACTAACAAATGGGGGATTCAAGGAAGGCTTCATTAAGGAGGTAATGACTAATCTGAACTTTGAAAGAACAGGATTCTGTGAGGCATAAAATAAGTAGACTGTAGAAATGAACACTGTGTTTTCCTGTTTGGGTAGCTTTGCTGATGCTGTGCTCTCTATAACCCCAACCCCATTCCAGTGTTTGTAATATTTATATTTTGTATATAAAATTATTTTGTTCTGGAAGTTGATTTCTTTTAGACTGATGATTATTTCCCTTAGATTTTAGACTGAGTTTTTGTTTTCATCTCTGGTTGTACTAGATTGTGAAACTAGAAATTGGAATCATATTAGATCCATCTGAAGTATGATATTGGGGCAGATACCATTGGGTAAATGATATTGATTAAATGGGTTCAAGGAATAATTCAAGAATTTGAATTGTCTCTAGGGCAGTCCTGGGCTCTGCCCTATATCTTCGAACTTATTTGAACTCTTAGGTTGTTGAAAATCCCTGTTTACATTAATAGAATCCTTGGGGATATAGTAGAATTAAATTGGCCTCCATGAGTTTTTACTGTATTTATGATTTTGTTGAATACTTGCCTTAACTTTTTTAAAATTTATTTTAATTTTATTTATTTTTGCTTTTTGGAGGGGGCAGTTGGGGTTAAGTGACTTGCCCAAGGTCACAGGGCTGGTAAGTGTTAAGTGTCTGAGGTCGGATTTGAACTCAGGACCTCCAGACTCCAGAACCAGTGCTCTATTGACTGCGCCACCTAGTTGCTCCTTGCCTTAACTTTAATGCAAAGTAGCAGTATGGCACATTGGTAAAGTGGTCTGAGTTTGGAGTCAGAGGATCTGGGTTCCATTATATTATCCCTTCAATTTCCTCATCTGTAAAATGAGTGTTTTTGGCTAGATGACCTCTGAGGTTCCTCTCCAACTCTAAAACTATGGTTCTGTGATCCTGGGGGAAAATATACTTAAGGATATTTTGTTTAAAAGTATTCAGAATTGTGTGTCATTTTTACTCTGAGTTCAGGCATTTATTTACTACTCTGCATTTTTTCATTGTGTTCCAGAATATTTGTAACAGACTTCAAAAATAGTATATGTCATAGAAAGGCTTTTACTATATCTGAAAATTTAGTAAAAGCGGAAGGAGAATAACAGTTTTACTGTGAAATGTATTCTACAAATTTTAAAATTTTTTTACCTTTTTTCGTAGGAAATTTGGTGAACGTCCTCAACCTAAACGACTCACTAGGTAAGAATTCTACTCCTTAAATAAAAATATATCCTTAGGACAAGAAAACTAATGCATAAAAAGATGATGTGACCTGCCCAAAGTCACAGATCCAGTAAATATCCATTCTTCAGCTTAGAACCAAGTCCTGAGACTCTTAAGTCTAGTGTTTTTCCCATTTTATGCCTCTGTACAAATGCCATACTGTTTGATGTGCTCTCATGTTATTGACACACTCAGAGTATTTTATTTAAAAATTTTAAAAAGCCCTTTTTCTCTGACTTCAGGACCAGTGCTATTTTGGCTATTGAATACATTTTCCTTATTCTTTCAGTTAAATTAGAGATATCAAATGTCCTTTTAGGCTATAATATAATATGGTATAGTAGATAGGCCATTTTGGCGAGATGAAGTAGTACTTTTGAACCATCAACTTAGAGTAATCATGTTTTCCTACCACTTTGGGGACCCTTCTCATTTTGCTACTCAGGCTCCAGTGTCTTCAGTGAAATCAGTAATTGTAATGTAGTTTAGTTTGGAGCTACTTTTTTGTTATATTGACTGTGTTGTAGAATATATTCCAGTAATGTTGGCATTATAATATATCATTGGGATAAAAATATTCTTAACAATTACATACTTAGGGGCGGCCAGATAGCACAGAGAGTAAGAGCACCGGCTCCAGTGTTGAGAAGACCTGGAGATCGAATCCCGGGCTCAGACACTTAGCACCCACCCAGAAACACCTGGCCGTGTAACCTTGAGCAAGTTACTTAACCCCAATTGCTTAGGGGCGACCAGGTGGCTCAGTGAGTAAGAGCACCGGCTCCAGTGTCTGGATGACCTGGATCAAATCTGGGCTCAGGTACTCAGCACCACACCCAGAAATAACTGGCCGTGTAACCTTGAGCAAGTTACTTAACCCCGATTGCTTTAAAAAAAAAAAATTACATACTTAGAACTTTGTAGTGGCATAATTTGTGTAAATTCAGTGTTTTATTTGCCCAAAACTAAAACTGAAAAAACTTATGAATAGCATTCATCCAGAATGAATTCAGTCTTTACCCAAATATTTTCTCCTTCACTCCTTACTTTATTCATCTTTTCCCCTATGTTAACAGGAGGATTTGTTATTTCTTTTTTCACTCATTAATTACTTTGCTTCTGGATGCTCCATTTTTTGGTTTCAGCAGTAGCTTCTTTACTGACAGTAAAAGGAAGAGTGCTTAAAGAGTGTGTTAACCACAGTTAAATTCTTTGACCACTACTTCAGCTGCCTCAGTCTGAAAGTCGTTAGCTATTGCAGCAGGATTTGCACATAATGCAATTCCACTGACTACTGTCAGATGAAGAAGTTCTATAACTAATAATGTACAAGTCAAATTCTCTTTTAGCAATCTGTAGGAAAGATCCTTAATTTTTGCTATGCTAGGAATTTTGTAGAGTTTAATATTACATGAAATAAGAATATTAGTGGAGACTTAGAAGTATCTGCTATATGGATTTTTTTTGTTATAAAAGGATATTATGTTTTACTGTGTTTTCAACTGTGAATAAAAACTTCAACCTGATGATACACTATTTAGTGAAATCCTTTTTTCTTTCTTGTTAACAAAATTTTTTTTAATGAGTAAGAATAAAAGCAACAGTGTCCAGTTGAGTTGACCTTGTGCTGTTACAGCAGGAGATTTTCATTTTAAAAATTTTTATTTCTTTATTTTTTGTCACTGGCACTTTGAGCAGTCTGGGGAAATCTATGGACCTCTTTTCAGAATACTGTTTTTTAGATTCATAAAATTACACAGGAAACTAGTCATTGAAATAGTTTTTTTTTTTTTAATTCACAAACCTCAGGTTGAGAACTCGTGCTTTCAATGCTAGGATTTGGAGCTGGAAGGGACCTTAGAGATCAAATGATCTATTACAGCTGGCTCACTTTACCAACCAGGAAACTGAGGCTCATAAAGGTTAAGTGATTTACTCAGGGTTATAGAGACCTTAAGCAGCAGAGAGAAGATTTGAACCCATGTCCTTCAACCCTAAATTCTGCATTCTTCATACTGCTGCTGGTTTGGAGTAGGAGAGGAATACAGTCAGTAAATTATTCATTCATATTTTCACTATGGCTTAGATATGTAGACTCTGTTGCTTTAATATTACCGGGTTAACATTAGAAGTTAGAGGGATTGACAAAATGTAAATGTGCAAGTGGCAAGCCAGGGTAATAATAAGAATGTGCAGTGGTAGAAGAACAGTGTACATAGGCTGAAGGGTCTCCTGTGTATATTGGCCATTTCCAATTATCAGGCACATTTTCCTCAAAATTCTAATTCTGGGCCTGTTACTTGGTCAACAGTTCTTAGTTATATTGATAGTATGTCCTAATTAAATACTGTTGTACCTGTTGTTTTACCTCCTTTCTTCATAAACTACTTATTTTCTGTTGTTCAGGTTTGCTACCAATTTTTTAATTGTCAGTAACTGGAATGTATTATAGAATATAAGTTGACAGCCTAAAGATCAACCAGAATTTTGTTGTTGTTTTAAACTTAATTTATTTATTTACTTTTAGTTGACAACATTCAGTTCCATAAGCTTTTGAGTTCCAAATTTTCTCTCTTTCCCTCTCCTCCCCCTTCCCCCCCATGGCATCATGTGATCTGATACAGGTTCTACAAATACCTTCACATTAAACATTAGTCAAGTTGTAAAGAAGGTCTATAACCAATGGAATGAACTATGAGAAAAAAGGAACAAAACAAAATAGAGAGCAAGTAGTTTGCTTCAATCTGCATTCAGACTCCATAAATCTTTCTCTGGATGTGGATAGCCTTTTTCATCATGAGTCCTTTGGAGTTGTCTTATATAACCTTGCATTACTGAGATGAGCCCAGTCTATCAAAGTCAGTCATCACAGATACGATGTGCCTGTGGTTGTGTACAATGTTCTTCTGGTTCTACTCCTCTCATTCAGCATCAGTTTATATAAATCTCTCCCTGTTCTTATGAAGTCCACCTGTTCATAATTTCTTATAGCACAATAGTATTCCATTACATTCATATACCACAACTTGTTTAGCCATTCCCCAGTTGATGGGCATTCCTTTGATTTCCAGTTCTTTGCCACCACAAAAAGAGCTGCTATAAATATTTTTGTACATACAGGTCCTTTTCCCACTTGTATATGATCTCTTTGGAATATAGCCCTAGAAGTGGTATTGCTGGGTTAAAGGGTATGCACATTTTTATAGCCCTTTGGGCATAGTTCCAAATTGCTCTCCAGGATGGTTGGATCAGTTCACAGCTTCATCAATAATGTATTAGTGTTCCAATTTTCCCACATCTTCTCCAGCATTTATCATTTTGCTGTTTTGTCACGTTAGCCAATCTGACTGGTTGAAATGTGGTACCTCAGATCAACCAGAATTTTTTTAAAAACAATTTCAGATCCTAACCAATGGCACTTTCAGAAAATGATGTCAGTAGCCATTGTATGTGAGAAATAATCTAGGAAGATATTGCTTATATCACAGCAGAGTTACTCTTCCTTGTTTTGAGCCTTTCCTTTAGCAGTCTATCTGCTGTCTTACAGCTTCATTACACTAGTTCGAGACAGAATTAGAATCTCTACTAGTGCATCCCCTTCCTTACCACCCATTCAGCTTTCAGCCCTTTGCATTGTGGTTTTCATACGTACAGATTACTACATCTATTGGCTTTTGTCAGTCCTCATCCTCCTTAATCTCAGACAACATTTAATACTGTTCACCCCTGCCCTAACAGAGTAGCTAGGTGGTGCAGTGGATAGAACACTGGGTTTGGAATCTGGAAGATTTGTCTTTGTGAATTCAAATCTGGCCTCAGACACTTAACTAGCTGTCTGATCCTGAGTAAGTGACTTAACCATGTTTGCCTCAGATTTCCTCATCTGTAAAATTAAGTGAAGTCACAGTCAGACACAACTGAATAACACCACCACTCCTTGATGCTCTCCTCCTCTGGCTTCCCTGACAGTGCCCTCCTCATTTTTCCTCAAGTTCTTTGGCTCTCTTATTTCCTTCACTGGATCATCTTCCTTCTCTCAGCCTTTCAGTGTAAGTACCTCATAAGACCCTGACCTTTCCCTTTTCCTTTCCTTCTTTTTCCCTCCATCCTCTTTGGAATCTACTGTTCTGGTTGCCTCAGTTGTCAGTTCTATGAAGATAGCGAGCCTCAATAGCTTCCCTTATTTCTGTTTTCATATTTCCGGTCACTGTTGGATATCTCCACTTTGTTGTCCCATTGACACCCCAAAGATAACGTATCTAAAATTCATCATCTTTCCCCAGAAAAATCTACACCTCCTTCCAACTTCCTTATTTCTGCTAAAAAGAGCAGAAATAGAACAACCTGAGTCACTCAGGCTCAAAACCTCAGTCATCCTTCCCCTCCCTTCTCTCTGCATTCAGTCAATTACTAAATCCTGTTGATTCCTCCTCTTTATCTCTCATTCTGTCTTACCCCTTCCTCTTCATTCATACTTTTATGATTCCAGTTTAGACTCATTACTCTTTTTTGCTTAGACTTATAGTGGTAACCTTCAATCAATAAGTATTTATTAATCACCCTCTAATAGGCCAAGCATTGTGCTAGATATTGAGGATGGAAATACAAAAGTGAGATTCAAGGAACTTAACCTCAGGAAATTTGCTCTCTTCTGCTTTCATATTAAATTTTTCTATTACACAGGTCAGACTATGCCACTGCCCTATTGAAAAGACTTCAGTAATTCCCTATCTCATGTAGGAAAAATGACCAACTCCTTAAGTTTGGCAGTTGAGACTCTTTACAGTCTAGTTATAATCTACCGTTATAGTCTTACTTCATATTATTTCCCTTTACACATTCTAAATTTTAGCTAAATTGGATTGCTATCTAGTGTTTTCTGATCTTATCCTGTACTTTCTTCCATGCATACATTTGTGTAGAATAATAGTCTGTAGACTTTTTTTGATGACACACACCATTAGTTAAAAAAAGAAAGCATTCTTCCCTTATATGTATATATTTAAGTATTTATAAGTCATAAATGTACTGTTTACTAATAATTATGTATATCATACATATTACACAAAAATAAATAGAAATTAAGAAGTAGTGAGTTAAGGATAAGGTACCATTAAACTTTGAGTAGGAGTGACACATTAAAAAATTGCTTTGGCACCTGTGTGGAGGAGGCGTTAGAGATAGAGGAGACTGAGAACAGTGAGACCTATTAGCTGACTACTGCAGTAATCCAGAGGAGAAGAGATAAGGGTTTAATTAAACAAGGGTGGTGGCTAAGTAAAGAGAAAGATCAGAGATATATGGAGATAGAAACAATGAGAATTGCCAACTGATTGGATATGTAGAATGAATGAAAGTAGATTTAAGAATGACACCAAGGTCATGAATCTGAGTTGCTGGAATGGCAGTGCCCTGGAAAGTACTAGAGAAATCTGGAAAAGCATGGGTTTGGGGAGAGGGAGGGAAATAGTTCTTCCACACAGGTCATAATCCACTCATGCCTACTTATCCTGTGTGATTTATTCTGTTTCACTCAAAAAGAAAATAGATCCCAACCTGTTTGGGTGGGATACTTACATGTCATTGTTGGAGAGCAAAGAGCCTTTCCTCCAAGAGACACTTGAGTTTTTGTGGAAGGCTGAGAATGGGTACAAGAGAGAGGAGGGCTTTCCTAATGGCAATTGTGCAGCTGCTGCTATGGGTTTCTGGTTAGAACCAGTGGTTACATTATAACTCTCTTGAGTGGTGATCCCTGAATTAGAAAGGAAGAGATTAAGAGCTTTCACTGTAGAGGGGGAAAAAAGGTGGAGTCTGGGAGTATTAGGAAATAAACGTGGGCATAGTTTTATTAGGAAAACGTCCCATAATTGACTGTCTAAGGGGAGGGTGGCTTGCAACTTACCCTCCTACCTTGATTGGTATTGACCAAATACCCCCTCTGGAAACCACTGATATAAACTATAACCTCATGGCTCAAATATAATCTCATCTTCACGTTGAAATCCTTTTCTTCTCTCTCAGGTGCCATTTCATGAAGCCTTCATTATCCCCTCTCTCCCTCAACTCCCACATAGAAGTCATTTCTCCTTAATTTTTCTTATCTTATTTTACTTTAATTTTTCCTTTTACTATTATATCTTACTTTGCATCATGTTTATGTCATACTCATGCCATGAGTCCCCTATTAGACTATAAGCTCCTTAAAGGCAAGGAATTATTTATCTTTTAAATCTCTGTTTCCCCAGAACCAATAGAATGCCTTGCTAGTAGCTGCTTAACAAGTATTTACTGAACAGTTATTGTGGACCATGGCAATTAAACATAACTGTTTTGTCTAACAGTTGTCAAACCAAGCTTAGAATTACCTTGGAAGAGGTACTCAGGAAGCTTTTTAAAAGTACCTCTTGAGGACCATGAAGTCATGTTTTCTTCCTTGCTTTGCCAGAAGTGGGGAACCCTTAGCTTTGGTGTTTTGAGAACCATTGTATAGGTTCTGGGAGCCAAGACAGGGATGAATTCTTGATTGAAGTCAGGATAGCATCTCTATAGGAATAACTCTATTGACTGTCAAAGATAGAACTAGGACTTCTTGGGCATCGGGTTACAGGTAGGAATATGGTAGAAGGAGGAGGAAATGAAGCCATGGCCAAAGTTAAAAGTAGCTGGGAACAGTAGTTATGTGTCCACAAAAAAATGTGACAACATATGAGGCAGTTTAACTAAGATTTATATGTATGTACCAGATCCTTTTCTGGAAAGTTATTATTATTTTTATCATTAATAAAAATAACAGATTTTTGATATATTCAGCTATATGCTAGCAAAATTCTACCATGCGAAAAATCTTTGGGTATTCACCTGGAAACATCAACCGTTTGGTTTCAGAAAAAAATCCAGTGAAACTGCTTCATTTCTGTCATGGCTTCAGCGTCACAGTGTCACAGATTTCTTGTGGACAATACTTCCCATCATCATTTAGTGCCAAAAGGGAACCATCAGGGGAACAGCCAATTTATTTCTCCTTACTAACACAAAAAACAGTAAATAATCCCTCTCTTGGTAACACAGAAGGCTAAACATTTCCAGAATCTCTTATGTGTTAGAGTTAGTGCCATCTATGAAAGTAATGCTAATTTACTTGTAGTTCTCTTGAATAAGACACTCCTAGCTTCCATCTCAGAGTCTTTACATTAGCTGTCCCTTCCTCTCTACCTCTTAGTTTCTGGGACTTCCTTTAAAAGCACTCAGGTCCGCCCTGTAGGAGGTCTTTCTTGATCGTCCATCTGCTAATACCTTGCCTTCCTTCTACTCTGTATCTATCATAATGTTCCTAATTTGTTTGCGTGTTGTCCCCCCTCTTTTCATTCCCATTTCAACATAAGCTCCTTGATGTCTGTTTTTGTCCTTTTTTGGTGTCCTCAGTTCATAATAAAGTCAGTTGCCTACCAAACTAACTAACCTATTGCCCTTTGTCAGTTGGAGTAATAAATTTTCTTCCACCTTAAAATATCAGTATGCCAGTTTATCATTTATATATTTGTCTTAAAATTGCTCTTTCGGATG
This sequence comes from Petaurus breviceps papuanus, assembly GCF_028583685.1. Taxonomy (NCBI): domain Eukaryota; kingdom Metazoa; phylum Chordata; class Mammalia; order Diprotodontia; family Petauridae; genus Petaurus; species Petaurus breviceps. The sequence goes on along the minus strand of NW_027185698.1, from coordinate 15,555,099 downwards.
ACTTTTTTGTAATTTTGGCCATTCTATACCTGTGCGTCTATCTACTACTATTTTTAGCAGCTACATTTGTATTTTAATTTATTTCATCTTCCTGCCATTTTAAATCTAGAATAACTTCAGTAATGTTGGGTTAATAGTACTCCTACTATAAAAAAAATCAATAATTTAAAAATGAAGACAGATGCAACTGCTTAAGAATTTGAAAATGTTGTCATTTGTAGTAGGTTTAAGATTAGCTTTTATGTTTTGAGTCAGAGGTTACTTCCATTTTGCAAAACATGATCTGAATCTTGCTTAACATCTCTGAAATTCAAATTTCCCCAACACCTCCCATTTAATTATCTAGGTTTTCCTTTCTTTTTCTTTTCCTTTTATTTTTCCTGTCAACACAGTATACCTGCTGGAGATGCAGCATTTGCACAACAGGTATTTTTCAACTTTGAATCACCAGGGAAAATCTTTGGTTTTCTGGTGCAGGGGGGCATGTAAGGCAGTTGCCAAATTAATGCTTGAGCAAGACTGTAATGGCTTACATGGCTTCTTGTGTATATACTGCCAGAGTACTGTGGTCAGTATAAAGCAGTTCCTGATTGAATGGTTTCAGAAATTTTGATGAAACTTAAAGACTTTTCATCTGAGTTTTCCTAGAGAGCAAGAAGTCTAGTACATCTGCAAAAACACTGATACAGTTTTCTGTAGTACTTCATTAAGCAGACAGACATGTATGCAGATTTGTCTTTGGGCTATACAAACATATCCAGTGTCTAAATGGAAAATGGCTATTTATATACATATGTGATTTATATCACATACAGGTCTCCAAGGCGCTAAATATATTTTAGAACTGGAAGGCAAAGGCAAATATGTAATTAGGTGAGAAAGCAGAGAGAATAAATAGCTGTGTACATTCTCTATCAACCTAGAATGACTAAAGAGAAATGGTTATTAAGCATTGTGTTTATGTTAAGTCCATAAAGGAGAATTGAACTGAGCTCATGGAACTTTCTTAACTACACTAGTGATGGATCTGACATGATGTCATTCACTCTAAAGGATATTATATAACTATATAGCTGACTGTGTTGAATGTGCATATTTTATTTTAGTCATAATCCTATCTAAAAAATTTACTGCTCAATATTTACCATTCTCTCAACAATTGAACTTAGTCACTGTCCAAATCTTAATGGTCTTGGAAAAGTCAATGAAAGTGGGAGTATGAAGGTTTTGTTCATCTTATACTTCTAAAAATCTGTCTTACTGTGGAAAGTATGTCTACTGTATTTCATCTAGATTAAAGTCAGGTTGCAATTCTAAAAACATTCAACTTGTCCATTTAGCACAATAATAGCTAAACCAGAGTCTTGGCACTCTAGGGAATAATGAGACATTTGGATAGTTACCGTACCCTTACTTATTTTCATTTATTTTAATGCTTTTCTTCTTAGACATAATGCCTTTTGGTATCTTTGGAATATTGAGCTATTTTATTAATGTCTGTTAAAATTAGAAGAAATGCTTCTTATCTGTGCCCTCACAGATATTTGAGCAGCCTTCGTTTATACTAAGAAATTATGGCAAATAGACCATCAACTTCATTACTATTCACGTTGCTTATAGCATAGGTTTTCCTTCTCACAGCTTTTTAAGGGGGCAGAAGGTTGAAACTTCATACCGCTAAGCTTTAGTAGTCAAGGAATAGAAACCCATTGTTTTTAAATCTACTGAAGAATGGTAAAGCCATTCTCTAGGAGGATATATAGGTAAATTGTAATTGTAATAGATATAAAGAAATTACATCTTTTAAAAATCAAGCATTTTTGCTATGTCTAGTCTGGATTTCAAAGCCCAGTTTTACACAGTTTTTGCCTTTTTTTTTTTTTAAGCTGACCTAAGCACTTAAAATTTACCCTGGTAGTACCAATGGAACAACACCCAAATTATAGGGCTTCAGTTTTGTTTTTGTTTTTTGTTCTTCCAGGAAGCTTGATACTTCACATGAAGGAAAGAAAGAAAAAAAATTGGAATCTTGTCAGCCTTCATGTTGTTAAATTTTTTGCTAAGCTTTTTGGGTAATTTAACATTTAGCAAACTGTCTTTAAAAAAAACAAATACTCTCATAGTTTCATGTTTTGTCTCTCCAATCTTATTATACTATTATACTCTTTTTGTGTGTGTGTGCTTTCTGGAGGGGAGAAGGTAGGGCAATTGGGGTTAAGTGACTTGCCCAAGGTCACACGACTAGGGTGTTTTTGTTTGTTTGTTTGTTTTGTAAGTGTCTGAAACTGGATTTGAGCTCAGGTCCTCCTGACTCCAGGGCCGGTGCGCTATTCACTGCGCCACCTAGCCACCCCAGATTATACTCTTCTTAAAGGCAGAAATGTTGTTTTATACTCCTCTTGTATTTACTGAGGGGCATGGGGGAGGTAGTATTGCTAATAATTGGATTAATGTAAATCCTCAGCAGTACAAAGTATTGCATAAGGAGCATATGAGGATCTGTATACAATAAAGATTGAGAATCTCTACCATCTGCTTTATTGTAATATATTCCTAACAGATCTTCCTACCTCTAATCTCTTTTCTCCCATCCATTTTAGACACAGACACCAGATTAATCTTCCTAATGCTCAACTCTGAACAGTTTATTTTAGAGGTGATATATCATAACGGAGAATGTTAGAGTTGTAATCAGAAATATCAGAGTTTGAATCTTGCTTCCAACATGCTATCTTTATGACCCTGTACAAGTCACTTAACATTTCTTAGTTTCAGTTTCTGCATTTGTAAAATGAGGATAATAGCACCCAACTAACTCATAGAGCTGAAACAAGGATCAAATGAGATTATACATGTGAAGTGTTTTGCAAACATTAAAGTACTATGTAATTGTGAGCTATTATTATGGATCTCCTTCCTCTCATTTTATATTTGATAAAGTTCAAATAGAAACAGAGTACTCTCTTGCTATATTATTTTATACTTAACATTCTGAGAACTGTTGAAGAGGTGAATAAAATTACTGCTTTTCTATAATCCAATTAAAAGTATTAGGATATAAGCTGGCCTATAAAGTTGCTGCTAGCATCTTTGAGGCAGTTCTATTAAAATACAGTGGGATGGGAATGAGAGGTATTGTATACTCTTCAAACATGATTTTATTTCCCCACTAGCTTTCTATGTTTTGAGAGTTTTACATTCCATGTAACTTGGGGATTGAGTTTTCAGTATGGCAACATCTATTCAAAACATTGTTCTTAAATTTTCATAAGTCATTGTTATTTCCAGGAAATTGTAGACAATAGTTTTATTTGTGATAATGCTGTAGTTTTCGGTAATTGATTGAAGACTAAAGAAAATTTTGAGTTCTGCATTTATATTATGGAGATTTGTTGTCATTTTATGAAAGATAAGTTTCTAATGTATGATTCTGGCATTTTCTTGCACAATCTGCATTGGTCAGATAACTTTTCTGTAATTTCTTATAGCATTGTCTGGGTCTTGAATTGCTATGATTTGTCTCTTTCTATAAACAAATCCACATAGTTCAGTCATTTGTTGGATACTACTTTGCCAACATAGTCTTGGTTCCATATCGTGTGGAGATCTCCCATGGAAGGCCTTTTATGTAACTTTTTCACTGGTTCTTAAAATGAATTCAAGTTCTACTTGGTCCAGAAGCTAAAAGTCACAAAGAGGCAGAGTTCAATTTAGTGTAAGGAAAAACTTCATGATGATGATAGCTGGCAAAAAATGAAATGTGCCTCCTGATGAGGTAATGGGTTCCCCTTCATTAGGTATCTTAAAATCCATATTTTAAGGTGGATGACTTGAATAATGTTTTAGAGATATTGTAGAAGGAATTCTGAATCAAGTACAAGTTGAACTAGATGACATGAGGTCTTTTCTAACTCTTTTAAAGTTTTGTGTGCGTGTAGGTATGTGTTATACCTCAGATTATGCTGCAAATTATAGAGTTGGACTGGGTTTAGAATTTAGAAATCTGGCTAGATCGCATTTGGGAAATTGTAATATATTGTACAGAATTAGAAATATAGGCCCTGAAACCAATGTTCTCTTTGTCATACTGTATCATCATAAATCATTAAACTCTGCATCCTAGAAAAATTGAAATGACCTGAAGGGCAGTAGTAAGACACATGGTAGAAATAAGCATCCACAGTATGTCTCCAGATTAATTGTTATGAAAGAGGGTGTGTGTGTGTGTGTGTGTGTATAAGAAGATGACCTCTAGCATTCAGTCACAAGCAAGCACTTATGAAGCACCCAGGCACTGTCCTAAGTGCTGGGGATACAAAGAAAGGCGAAGGCAATCCCTACTTTCAAAGAATTTACAATCTAATAGGGGAGAGAGAGAACAAGAAAAGCACTATGTACAAACAAGAATATGTAGAATCAACTGGAGATCATCAACAGCCTAGAATTAAGAGGGATGAGTATTGACTTCTCAAAGGAGATGAAGAGGGAGAGAATTCTAAGCTTGGGGACAAGCAAGTGAAAATCCTAGAGCTGGGAGATGAAATGTCTTGGGCAAGTAATAGCCATTGTCCATGTATCACAGAGTATTGCAAGGGTTGTGAGATAGGACAAAGTAAGACATTAGACTGAAAGGGTAGGAGGGGGCCAGGTTATGAAAGGCTTTAAAAGTCAGAAAGGATTTTGTATTTGATCATGGAAGTGATAAGGAGTCACTGCAGTTTATTAAATAGGGAGATGATGTGGTCAGAACTATACTTTAGGAAGATTAATTTGACAGATGAGTAAAGAAAGAACTGAGTGTGCAGGGAGACCAAGCAGAATGATACTGCAGTTGTCCAGACAGGAGAGACCGGCACCAGGGTAGTAGCACAGTCACAGGAGAAAAGGGAGTGTATATGAGGGATGTTATGAAGGTAAAATCAGCAGAATTAAAAACAGATTGTATATGGTGAGGAAAGGGAAGTTGAGACTGTGTGAAGAGTAAAGATTGCCACCTAGGGGCAGCTAGAATAGAGCACTGGCCCTGGAGTCAAAAGGGCCCGAGTTCAAATGCGCCTTAGACACTTAACACTAGCCATGTGACCTTGGCCAAGTCACTTGACCTTAATTGCCCAGCCTTCCCCCCTCCAAAAAAAAATAAGAGAGAGATTGCTACCTAGGTTGCAGCCTAGATGACTAGGAGGATGGTGCTAGCCCTGACAGTAATAGGAAAGAGAGAGCTGAGGGATGGGACGGGGGCGGGGGGGGGGGATGTTGCACGTAAGATGTCTGTGGGACACCTCTTTGGTGCATTTGTGATTAGATATATAGTGATAGAAAGATGTCAGGGGTTATGTCAGAGGAGGGAGTTCTCACTGATAGAATCCTGGATCTTTGTCCATACTACATAATTCTCCATAGGATCCTCCTCCTTTTTAATTGATAAAAATTCTGTTTCAGATTGTTTTCCTTAGGGAAAACAATATGCCCTGGTTCAGGGAGTCTGGGGCAAGGTGTAACTAGAAGCATGAAGCTTCAAGTGCATTTTTATTTCATCTGTAAAAGTTGAAGTAACTCTAACAGTATACATAATGACAATAAATATTCTTGAATGGGGAGATACACCATTGAATTGGGCTAAAATCAATTAAACCAAAGTGAATTCTTATGATTAGAGAATAAATAAGCTCCTGGGAAAAATTAAATAGTATCAAGTTGAAAAAATTTTTAAAACAATTATAGTATGAATTTAATGAAAAATGTGAGCACATAATCAGAACTATTTATAAGTACTTTAAAATTGTAATTTATCTTTTAGTTTCTTTGCATGCCTTTTTAATCTTTTTGTTTAAGTGTATCCTGATAAAAATAGAACAAGTAAGCCAACATGCTATTCTGTAGTTTTCCAAAAATTTCTTGTAAAAGAAATCTTGTAAAGATTGAAATTTTCCATATTGATGAAATTTAATTTGGTTTTTAGAAAGTGGTTAAGTGTTTGAGTTTCTTGGTATTTTTCATTTTACTGATATCTATGAAGGAGAAAGATCCTTTTGAAACATTTTCCTCTAATCATTTTCAAATTTGATCTCTAGGGAAGCAATGCGAAACTATCTAAAGGAGCGAGGTGATCAAACTGTATTAATCCTCCATGCAAAAGTTGCACAAAAGTCTTATGGAAATGAAAAAAGGTAGGATGATACTTTTTTTGTTAAATGGAAAATAATTTTTTTCTATATATCATTTATTTCAGTGATAGGTATCTTCTACTAAAGTCAGGGCAGCTAATAATTATTTGACTTATTTAAATGATTCCATTCTTCACCACATTCAAGAATCACTGAGAGGATCCTCTATAGCAATAGAATCAAACTCAAATAGAAATAAGAACCATAAAACAATACATAAGGATCCCTGTGGACTACATATTGACTTAGAAAACCACATGTTAACATACCACTGTTCCATTGTATTTTTATTTTATTTTGTTAAATAAATTTACATTTTAATCTGGTTTGGTGACAGACACTGGCTCCCAGGCTGAATATTTGACACAACTACTTTTTGGGTTTTCTAGATATTAGTAAACCTTGGAGATCATAGATTTGGAGTTGGAAGGGACCTCAGGATCCATCTAAACCAGAGGTGGGGAACACCTGCAGCCTCAGGGCCGCAGGTAGTCTCAAGGCTACAGGGAGTCTCAAGGCTGCAAGTTCCCCACCCCTGTGTAGCAGCAAGCACCCCAGCGTCCCCAAGGTGTCTGCCAACATAGGTTCTTAGATCTGCTTTGTTAAAGGAAAGCAGATTCATTCAAAATGGGTTAACAAGCTTACTTTAATCAGTCAAACATAAATCGTTTACCTTGTTCAGGGGAAAAAAGGTCAGCGCCCTGAACTTCACAGTATACAGACAGAATCATCAAGACAAAAATAGATCAAGTAGACAGATTTCCAAACTGTCCAGCCATTACATCCATACCAAATCAACAGCTGGATTTTCAAAGCCGGGGGGCTCTGGACAACGGCTTCCCAGAATCCATATCAAATCACAGAACACTTCTCAAAGTGACCCCAAAACAAAGCTACACATCAGGGCTTATATAGCCTTCTCCTAGGCTCAGAAAATGTAACAACCTTATTGACTCACTGGCCAGTCAAGAAGTATCTACTGAAAAACAAGCCTCCCACCCCAGGCTCCAGGTGCACTTTAGCCTAGGGGCAGGGAAGATCTTTAAAATTTACATTCCCATTACACCCTGATAGACTATTCCCCTCATTTTACAGGTGAGGAAACTGATGACCAGGGATGCTAAGTGATTTTCCCAGTGTCATTCAGGGGTTCTCACCAATAAGGTAAAAATGGTAAATAGAGCAGATGTGCTTTGAACCTGGGTGAAGGGGGTTGGGGACTGGTAGAACACTCCATCTTAGAATTTGTGATAGAGGTAGAGCAGCTAAGGGGCACAGTGGGTAGAGCTCTGGAGTCAAGAGGACTTGAATTCAACTCCAGCCTCAGACAAGTGACACTTTACTAGCTGTGTGACCCTGGGCAAGTCATTTAACCCCGATTATCTCATGTATACACAAAAAAGAATTTGTGATAGAGGAGAAGAAACCCGGGCAATTTCTGTCAGAAATGCTCCTGAGATTTCAGGAGAAGAGATTTTAAAGAGGTTGGAAAAAAATATGGGTATGTACTATCCCATGTATGAAAATTGTACAGGAGAAGTTATTACAATTCATGGTTTTATACGGAAACTAATTTTTATATTGTGCTGTGAACACAGAAGTGTTCTGTCTTTTTGTATTTAAGTGCAGAATGAATTTTTTTTTAAAAGTCATTCCAGTAAGGGTACATGAAGTCCAAATATAAGGAAATTCAGCAGATATTCAAAAAATGATAAGAAAGAAGAGAGAAGGGGTGACTAGATGGCACAGTGAATAGAGCACTGGCCCTGCAGTCAGGAGGACCTGTGTTCAAATACGGTCTCAGACACTCAACACACCTTGGGCAAGTCACTTAACCCCAATTGCCCTTCAAAAAGCAAAAAAAGAAAAAGAAGAGAGAGAGTTATCTGAAGAGCCTAATGTGAATACACAGGGAATTTGTCAACCAATTTAGATTTTTTAAAAGATGGAAGCAAGGACTGGTTGTGAATGAAAAATACTAAGCATGTCATGGTCCTGTAAGAATGGTTGCAGGAATTATGGTAGATGTAGAACTGGAAGAAATCTTAGATATTATCTAGTCAATATCCTCTTTCTATAGATGAAGAAAGTGGGACCCAGAGAGATTGAGTGGGATGTAGAAGACTTGAGTTTTCAAACCTAGATTCTCTATACTAGTGCTCATTTTCTACTATACCACTATGCCTTTATTTAGTAAAACTCAGAATAAGTTGAGGCTAACAAGGAAAGCTAAAGATAGCAAAAGGTTTAATAGTTGGTGAAAGAAGGAGAATCAGGGAAGGCATATTGCTTAGGATAAAAAGTTCAGGGATTAAAAACACAACAAAGGAGAGTAGGAGGGTAGTTCAACTCTTTTTTAATTAATTTTTTTATTTTGGTTACATTTTAAGTTCTGAGCTATCTCCCTCCCTTCCTCCCCATCCCACACTAGAGAAGGCCACCATTTGACACATTTATAAATACATATAAAACTGTACTATATACATACTTCTGTTTAACAGTTCTTTCTCTGGAGGTGGATAGCATTTTCAGCTCAAACTGCTTTCTTTAAGGTTACTAATTATTTCTTAAATACCAAATCTGATGACCTTTTCTCAGTCTTGGTCCTTCTTGACCTCTCTTCTAGGCTTTGACATTATCACCCTCTATTCATTTTTCTTCTCTCTCTAGGTTTTTGTTATGCTGATCTTTCCTGGTAACTGTAGGTAATTGGTAACTTTCCTGGCAGCTTTTCCCTGAGGGCCCTATTCTTTTCTTCCTCTATTCTGTTTTGCTTCGTAATCTTATAGTTCTGGATCTTATAGATCTTAAAGCTCACAGTGGAATTCACCATCATGGATCGAGTTATCTCTGCAGCTCATTCTGACATTTTTGTCCAGCCCAGATCTCTTTTGTAACATTGTGTTCCATCTCCAGCTGCCTTTTAGACATCTCAAATTGAATATCCCATAGATAACTTAAACTCAATATGTCTAAAACTAACTCATTTTCACCACCTACCCTATCCCACCCAAAGTTGTCTCAGCTTCTGAAGTTTCATATTACTATTTAGGGCTCCATCATCCTCTCAGTCACTCAGGCTGACAGCCTAGGTGGCATATCAACTCTCCAATACCCCTTATCCAATCTTTTGCCAAGTCTTATTTATTTTACATTGATAAGATTTCTAGCATAGCATCTCTTCTGACACAGCCACCACCCTGGTAAAGGTCTTTATCATCTGATTTCTGGACTATTGCAGTAGCTTTCTGTTTGTTTACTTGCCTCATATCTCTCTCCCGTGCAGTCCATCTTTCATTCAGCTGTCAAGTTGATTTTCCTAAAGCCTGGGTCTGATTATGATACCACTCCCTCCCCATTGCAATAAATCCCAGTAGCTCCTTGCTGTTATACACAGTATTCTTTTTTACCCAGAATTAGGAGCACTTTTAGGTTTTTCATTAGTACACTATGTTCACCCCCATGATGTGAGAAAGTTCCTGGGACTCACTAGTTTAGGGAAGAGAATTTAGTGTCATCTACTCGTAGAAGTAATATTCAGGCTTTAGAATACCCAAGGGTAGGAGGAAAGACCCTAAGTTCCCTCCAAAATATCCTTCTTCCTTACTGATTCTATTTCAAAATGTTCTGACCAGCCATGTATGCCATACTGAAATTTGGAAACATTGCTAAAAATGACTTCCCACTCCTTGGGATGTTGACTATTGGGTCAGGGTATAAGATTAGTCATTTTCTCTCATCCCCAGTACCTCTCAAAACTTATAAAATAAGATTTTTGTGCAAAGTGTAAAACAGTGGCAGCAGAGTCTGCTGCAGAGGCTTAGCAATAACTTTAACCACTTAACCTGAGGAATTAACAATACAGAAACTAATCCCTAACAAGTTTATTTAGTACCCACTGCCTATGCTCTGGCGTGTCTTTTCTTTTTTTTTATTTGCTTTTTGGAGGAGGAAAGGTAGGGCAATCAGGGTTTAGTGACTTGCCCAAGGTCACACAGTTGGTAAGTGTTAAGTGTCTGAGGTCGGATTTAAACTCGGGTCCTCCTGACTCCAGGGCCGGTTGCTCTATTCACTGTGCCACCTAGCCTCCCCATGGCATCTCTTTTCAAATCAACTCTTAAGCTTGTCTTCTGGGTTTCACTCAACAGTTCTCTTGTAGTGTCTGTCAGCATGTCCGTCTGACCAAATGCCCTCCCCAGTATTTTGTGGCAACAAGCAATACAAATAAACTCTTCCACCCTCCCTTAGTGGAGGAGATGGGAAAAAGGAAAGTGAAAATGTATTTTCCCTTAGGTGACAGTGTATGCTGTGTGCAGCAGTGCTCAGCCCAAGAGCTCAACAAAAGAAACTGGCAGGATATTAGCTTGTGTGAAAGGCTCCACCAGGCCTGAAGGAAAGGGAACTGTTACCTATTTCAACGGGCCCCAGATTAGACCAGGGATTGAACCTTACAAAAAGTTAATATTAACCAAACGTTATTAACTAATAGTAGCCAATGAAGTCTATGTGGGAAGTGGTCAAGATAGATTTGAAGTTCTGTCCTTGGTTAATCTGCCATCAGAGAGGAAAGTGAAAGTAAGTGATAGGAGATTATGAGGAAAATTACCAAATATCTCAGGAAGAAAAAATTTAGTTAAAATCCTCAGGTACAGGCAGATAGCCCAGTAGGTACATATTAATGACACAAGGGAAGATGACTTTCAAGATACTTAATGGAATCTAGAAATCTCAGAATCAAGTATTTTAAGACAAAGGAAATTGAATCAAATTGAGTGAAGCAGAGAACCCTATTGAATTTCCAGGATAGCATAAATATAATACTCTTGCTTCATAAATATCAATTTTGAATCACTTCAGTCAAATAGCCTATAACAGTTCAATCAAGAAATTATTCATTATGACCAAGTTGAATTTGTACCATGGATACAAGGATGGTTCAATACTAGGTAAACAATCAACATAATTCATCACATTGAAACAAAAACATCTAGAATTATATAATCAGTCTCTTATAGATTCAGAAAAACCTTTGATAAAAGTATAACGCTCATTTATGTTAAAAACCCTGCAAAGTATAAACAGTGACTTTTTTTTAGTAGCATAAAAAGTATCTAAAGCCAAAACAAACATCGTAAATAAGAAAAAGAAATTAAAGTCATAAAGCTAAGTAAAGAGGAGATAAAACAGTCCTTATTTGTTGATGACATCATGGTTTATTTAGAAAATCCTACATAATCAGCAAAGATAACCAATTGAGACATTTAATCGTTTTAGCAAAACTTAGACTACAAAAATTTTATAGGTTACAAAACAAACCCACAAAATTAATGTCATTTCTGTATAGTAATAACAAAACACAGCAGGCAGTATTAGAAATTTCTTGCCTGACTATGCTACCTTGAGATGCTACCATGTCCCAGGAAACTCATTACTGAGATAACCTCATGATCCTTTAAGATCTCTTTAGCTTTGGTACTTCTACTTCATCATTACCCTCTGCCTCTCTGGAGGATGGGGCTATGAACTTTAAATCTCCATTTAAACAGAGATCCTGGCTCAGAAATCGTTTTTCTCTGACTAATTCCTCCACCATGCCTCCAGTCTGCCTTCCCTTCACCCCACCCCCTTCATCTTCCTTTTGTGTTTTGTCTTCCTCCATTAGATTATAAAGTGCTTGAGGGCAGAGGTTTTCTTTTTTAGTTATTTGCATCCCCAAGACTTATAACAGTGCCTGGCACATAGTAGGCATTTAATAAAGGTTTATTGATTGATGATAGTAAAGGAAATCTTATTCCACATAAATATAAAATGTATAATCTACCAAAGCACATAAAATACTTTTATAGATTTTATTACAAACTGTTGCTTATTGAAATAAGGGGGCACACACACGTACCAAAAGCCATTCCCAAATAGATATATACATATGTGTTTATGTATAATCCATATTTGTGTATATATGCAGGAACCATCACATCCATATGGTGTTGATTAAAAAGTGGAGTAATCAAAACAGTAGATATGAGAGAATCAGAAGCAATGGAACTCAGTAACCTAGTGTTCAAAAAACAAAAAAAAACAAAATCCAAAAGACTGTGTACACACACACACACACACACACACACACACACACACACACACACATATACATCCCACAAGCTACTTCCCCAATAGAAAAGCGCAAAAGGATTTCTAAAGAATGAATTTTTTAAAATGAATTACACATTAATAACCTTATGAAAGAATATGCCAGATCACTAATAATAAATAGAAACACAAATCAAAACATCTCGGAGCTTTTGCCTCACATCCAGCAAATTGACAAAGATGACAATAGTCCCCACTGGAGGAATTGTGGGAAGACAAGTTTGCTGTTTCATTGTTAGTAGATGTGTGAATCAGTACAGCCTTTTTGGAAAGCAGTTCCAGATTGTGCAAATATAGTTATTAAAATGTGCCTACCCTTTGACCCAGAGATTCCACTGCTAGACTCATTCCCCCGAGATATCTTTTGTTGTTGTTGTTTTGTTTTTTGGAGGGGGTAAGGCAGGGCAGTTGGGGTTAAGTGACTTGCCCAAGGTCATACAGCTAGTAAGTGTTAAGTGTCTGAGGTCATATTTGAACTCAGGTCCTCCTCCTGATTCCGGGGCCTATTGGTGCTCTATTCACTGTGCCACCTAGCTGCCCCAGAACTATTATTTATAAGGAGAATATCTCCAAAAACATATTTATAGCAAAGCAAAATTTGTGGTAGCAAAGTAGATGCTCACTGATTGGTAATGGCTTAACAAATTGTGATAATGAAATATTATTGTTCTGTAACCTGATGAATATAATGAATACAGAGAATCATGGATAAAGATAAAGTTATGTAGTTTGATGCAGAAAGAAGCAGGTAGAGCCTAATGAACGATATATACAGAAGCTACTACAATGCAGATGGAAAGAATGCTATGAATCAATAGAAAATGATTGTTTCAGAATTACTAAGAATAAGCGTGGCTCTGAAGAAAGGATATGAGAAGACACCACCCTATACCTTTGCAGAGTTTGGGAGGTGCACACATGAATTATGTTGCATATGTTTTTAAACTTTTTAAATGTATCCATCCATTTTCCTGGTTCTGCCATTTTTTTTTGTTAAAGGTAGTATTTATTATATGGGATGGCTCTCTTGGAGGATGGAGGCAGAGAGATTGGGAGAAATCCTGGAAATGTAAAAAAAAAAAGTTATCAATAAAAATTTATCAAAAGAAGATGGAAATATTTCAGCAAAAATAAATTTAAAATCTTTTTGTGTTTCATATTAACATCAGTGTTTTTTTGTTATATTTCCAGAACTTTTATTTGATCAGTCTAGGGTGTAGAAACTCTCAACCAATGTAAATTAACCTCTTGTGTGTAAGTTTTTTGTCTGAGAGTTACTTGGGGCCTAGAGACACTAAATGATTCATCCAGGCTAAACTCAGCCATATTTGTCAGTCATAACTTAACTCTTCCTGACTAAGCCAAGCTCTTTAAACCATACCTTGTTCTGCCACCATACTGTTGGTTTAAGAAATGTTGAGGTTACATGATAGGAGTGGAGCTCTGACCTTTAAGGATAATCAAATTAATCAACAATTTATTAAGCGCCTTCTCTTTATGCAGTGAATGAAATAATTCCCACTCCTAAGGAGCTTACATTCCATAACAATAATGTTTATCTAATCCAAAATTGCCTTTTTAGGAGGTTTTTTTAAATCATTTTTATAGTTTCTTTGTTTCCTAGCCCTTTAGTTCCTCACTTGTAGCACTGGCATTAGGGGTTGGATTTTAGGAAGGTTTGGGCTCAATTCAAACTTTGACATAAGCTCTTTTTTTTTTTTTAAGGGAAAGTTGTTTATTAACCTTTCTGGCCTTAGTTTCTTCCTTTTAAAAATGAAGATAATAATAATTACACTTGTGCTGCCTACCTCACACTCATAGGGCTTTGATGAGGCTCAGTAAAAGGGTAGTAGTTAAAGTGCTTTACCATCCTTAAAACAGATATCAGTTGTTTTAAGTTAAATAATTCTCAGTCTGGAGTGTTTTTTTCATGATTTCATATCTATTAGAGGTCCTCTATAAGATTACAGATTTTCATTTGTCACTTAGTGACTAGTAAAAAAAATACTAGATTTCTAGTGAGATAATATATGAAAGGTGCTTTGCAAAAAATAAAATATTTATGCAAATATTATCAATTATTCAGAAAAAGTGAGTTTAAAATCTGGCATTTTACATTTACCTGGGGAAAGTAGCTTAACAGCCTCATTTAAGGCCTTAGTTTCCCTATCTATAAAATAAAGGCATTAAATTCAATGAGTTTCAAAGGTTCTTGCCAACTTTAAATCTTTGATCCTAAATGTTATAATTTTGGTAGTGCTATTTGGTCAGAGAGGGTTTCTTGATGCTATATCACATTTTCAGAATCTAAGCTGTAATACATTTTAATATTTTAGGTAAGTTTTTTAAAATTAATTCATTAGAATTGCTTTTGGGGCAGCCAGGTGGAGCAGTAAGAGCACTGGCCCCGGAGTCGGGAGACCCAAGATTGGTTCTGGCCTCAGATACTTAACACCCACACAAAAATAACTGGCCGTGTAACCTTGAGCAAGTTACTTAACCCCAATTGCTTTTAAAAAAGAATTGCTTTATAAAATTGTCTGCTGTAAATTAAATCTAAATTGTGTGTTGTTTATTGCCACCTAGTGGAAGAGAGCAGCATTGGTTTTAACAATTGTCTGACAAATGGAAAATAATAGAAAAAATAAAGGCTCCTTAACATCTTTTTTGAACCATGTATCGCAACCTCATAAACTAGATGTCATTCAGTAAAAATGTCAAATATAGAATATCAGTGGTATTAGCTGAAATTGACAGGGTACTTTGTTATACAAATCTTTGAGGGATTTGTTGTGATATAGTTGTGAAAAGGCATACTGGATTTAGTGTTAATAGACTTGGGTTCAAATCCCTACTGTGATCCTTTCAAGCTTTATAGGTAAACTGTTTAAGCTGCAGTTTCCTCAATGGAGTAGTAAATATTTGCATTACTTATCCCACAGGGTCATTGCGGGAAGGAAAGCATTTTTAATTGATAAAATGTTATAGGTTTTATCATTATTGATCCTTCTGAGCTACATTTTCTCTCTTACGTAGAGGTTATATTGGAAAGTTTACCAAAAAATCTGAAGTGAAAGAAGTAGATCTCAAAATTTAGGTTGGGGATTAATTTCATGGATGTATAATTTATATGTGATCACAGATACCTTTTTTGAGTAGAGATAAAGACTAGCTAGTAATCTAGTCAGCTTAAAAACAGTTATTGGTAATCTTTACCCTGCTTACATTTATTACTTAAAGATTTATAGAACAATTTCACATAAAACCCAGTGCTAGTTATGAGTCATTATGGTATTACAGCAGCAGGATTTCCATTTCCATTCAACTTAATCCAGATCTATCAAACTTTCTATTTTCATACCTTTTGTCCTAGTCTTTTGAGAGTTATCAGTGACACCTCTTTTCCAGATTTTCATACAAATAAGTAAACTTTCTTATTAAAGTAATTATTTGCATTTGGATGCTTTCTCTTGTTAGATCTGTTGACATATTAAGGTGTTCCTCTTCTTATTTTGCAGTTATTACTCACAGGCCTGTAACATTGCTAATTGGTTTAAAAAAAACCCCCAGCAACAATGCTATCTCTAAATGATGCCTTTGCCCTTAATCTTTTAACCCCTTGATACTAGAACTGACAGAACTCATCTTAGTGTTGAATTTCTTCAGTCTCAGGCTGACTCCTAAAGCTGTAAACAAAAACAGACCCTAATGATGACTTGAATATTTGGAATCACTCCAAAACCAACTCAGACCTATGAGGCATTTATCCAAATCTGAAATGACCCAAGACTGGTTCTATCCTATTCTGGTCCTTTACCCCTAAATGAATTGCAAGATTAGTACTATACTATACCACCACCCCACATCACCCCTTTATTATATTACTTTTTATATAAAATTTTATTTTCAAAATTTTAATGTTTATTAAATTACTAATATTTATGCTTATGCCCCGACTGACTTTCAAGTTGTCTCTGGGGTGAGATTGATTAAGTAGTTGATACTTGGTAATTGTTGAATGAATTGGTGGTAAGATTATTGTATCTTTTAGAGATTAAAGGTATCTAGATTTTTGTTTCTAGAATTCCTGATATAAATCAAGCATGCATATTCATATATATATGTGTATATGTGTGTGTATATATACATAATAGATTATATATGTGATAGGCATGCATATAAATTAATACCATAATAGATCTTATTGATAACTATAACAGTATAGATCTCAAATTGTCCTTACCTTCCCATCCTGTGTAATTGTTGAGCAGAGGATAAACCTAACATATCTAAAAGGCTTTCTTCAGTTCTTTTAACATTTCATTAATGCCAGGGCAGCACTTACACAACACAACACACAGTTACATAAAAATATAAATAATATTACAGTGTAGTGTATAATTAAGTGCCAAATGAATAACAGAAAAGAAAGGAAGTGCCTTTTTTTAAGTTTTGTCGAATAACCAGAATAGAGCCTGTATTTATATTAGTTAAAAGAGTAGTCTATTAACTTATTTAATCATCATCAGTAAGCATCAGTAGTTACTTACAGAGCACCTGCTCTGTCCTAGGAACAAAACAGATACTGTAGAGTAGCTGACAAGTGAATGAATAATTCTTACTTTGATTCTGATTTTTACTGATAGCTTCAGTGCTTCAAAAGATACATATTATTGGTGTGTGTACTTCTGCTGATACAGATCACAGCCTGTCTCTGCTAATTTTTTTTATACTATTCTTATCCATGTTCTCCCAGTAGAGGAACTACTTCTTGTGGTAGAAGCCTTCTTCTTGGGTCAAGCCTTCTCAACCTTTATTATTGTGGACTACTCAGAATAAAATTTTTTAATGTTTTAAAAACATAAGATTAAAACAGTTACATTGAAATGTAGTAATTTATTTTTATTTATTTA
Source organism: Petaurus breviceps papuanus (assembly GCF_028583685.1). Classification (NCBI taxonomy): domain Eukaryota; kingdom Metazoa; phylum Chordata; class Mammalia; order Diprotodontia; family Petauridae; genus Petaurus; species Petaurus breviceps. Next base: position 15,537,875 of record NW_027185698.1, on the reverse strand, counting down.
AGATTTACAATCCTAGGTTAAGAACCCATGCTTCAGGCTGTTTTTTGTCCTACCAAGTCAAATGTTTTGGGGGGTTTTTCTTAACAGACAATAAGCATAACATCTTTGCATATCTCACTCATTTAACTAAAAATGAGATCATTGTGGAGAGTTATTTGTGAAAGCTCATTCCCTTCCCATATTTTCATGGAGTATATACCCTCGATATGCATAATGATCAATCTTATAAGGATTTTATAAATATGACGTCATAAGAATCATGTGTTGGTAGTTATTGATGTTCTCTTAGTCACAGCTGTTGGAATATTAATAGGATCCATGACTCTGTTGTATCCTCCCATCCCTCATATTGTTTGTTATGTGCAATTTCCTAAGATGTCTTTTAAAGCAGTCTCTCAGTTCTTTTATGTACTTGATCTGTTCCATCCTGCTTTTCAAACTTTTATCTTCTTAAATGTCACTTCTCCTTTTTCAGATAAACCTGTTAGGAACTGAAGTCTGAACATCCAGGTGTGGATGGAAGCAAATCTTTACATACAGTATTGTCTTTTCTCCCAGAGTTACCTATTAGACTCTTCAGATGGTGTAGCTTATTTGGGTCTGTCACATAAAGCTTTCTCTAGACCTGTTTTAATTTCTGTTGCTTTTTGATATTTTAAATTATTATACTGTTTATAACTTTCTGCCATTTTCATCCCCAGTGTTTTACAAAATGGGTTTGCATTTGCAAAGACAATTTCCCACTTTTTTTTGGATCCACTTTTTTACAGTTAAACTTTATTAGGAAATGATAATCAAGGTCAATATCTTTTTTCCTTTTCCCTCTTTCATTTTCAGTGAGTCAGAATAATGTTGTAAACTGTTATAGAATTTGCTTCTCATCTAAAGATTAATTTGATATGGATGTTTACCTTGGAACAAGTAGGGAGGGAACAAGTGTTTATTAATTGCCTTCTATGTAACAGGTATTATGTTAAGGTTTTTTTTTTAAACAAATATTACTGCATTTTAACTATGCTATTGTCTAATTGTTCCTCTATAGCCAGTTCTGATATGATTCCTGCAACAATAATTACTCATTTCCTATCTGTTAAGATAGTCATTGTAAGTATTTTAGTGACATTTGATACTCTCCATAACCAAAGTGCTTCTAGACCAGATTTTTTTCTTTTTAACTATAAAGGGCAGAACCCAGAATATGTGGTAGGAATTGAAAAGAGGCAAATTCAAACTTGGGGGCGGGGGAAGTACTTCTTTACAATAGCGTTATCCAAAAAATAGAATGTCCTTTCCTGAGAATTCATGGGCTTCGCCCTCTTTGGAGGTCTTCAGACAGATTCTAAACAACCATTTTTCAGGTATATTTATAGGAAGAAATCTTTCATGTATGAGTTGAACTAGATGACTCCTAAGTTCCCTTTCAGCTCTCAAATTTCATGATTTTTTGAAGTGTTCATAATCTATAGGCATGAGACTTTTGAATAGTCTACAAGTCTTTGACCTCTAGTGTATTTTTCATCACTCACTCTCCTGTCTCCCTTTGCTTTGAAGTTACCGAGTATCAAAGTATATGTTGACTTGATTTGGAGGCTCTTGTGAAATTGTTATAAATTCTTCATCTTCTAGAACAGTTGTTGTATAACAGTTACCTTCTGCTAATCTTTTTGGTTGTGCTCCTTATGAGCACTACAAAACGTCTTGTTTCCTTTATCTCACGAATATCAATTTTAAAATGTTTCAGTTCTCCTAATTATAATCTTTATAGTTAATGTAAAAACTATGATTGTTAGCACCTTTTCTGCTACTCTGACACTATTACTGTAAAAATAGGGGAATATGCAGGAAATGTAAATTTTTCTTTGTTTCATGGGTTGCCATCATTTAGTGGCCAGACCGTAAGCAATGTATGGCCATTCTCTTTTAATCATTTTTTTTTCAGTTAACAAGCAAGCTTTTTTTCTTTCTCCTACTTCTTAAAACAAATAAGCATAGTTAAACAAAACAGATTTCCCTAATGTCCATGTCCAAAAATGTGTGTCTCTTTCTTAACATCCTAAGTCCATCACCTCTCTTAAGAAATGAGTACCATTCTTCATCATTGATCCTCTGGTGTCACAATTGATTATTGTGTTGATCAAGGTTATTAAGGCTTTTATAGTTTTTTGTTTTGAGGCTTTTTTTTAGTATTGTTGTTATATAAATTGTTACTGGTCTACTCTGTTCACCCTGTATCAATTCATGTCTTTCCAGGTTTCTCTGAAACCATCTGCATAACATAATAGTATTTCATTACATTCATATAGCATAATTTATTCAGCTGTTCCCTAATTGATGGACAGCCCCAGTAGTTTCCAGTTTTTTGCTACTACAAAAAGAGATGTTGTAAATGTTTTTGTACATGTGAGTCTTTTTCCTTCCTTTTAAAAAGTCTGTCAATAAGTAGATTAGTGGTATCACTGGGTCAAAGAGTATAATTACATTATTACAAATTTCTGCTGATTATACATTTTACATCTTAAATTATCAAATAATTTACTATTATTACATCAAATGAGTAGTTATTCAAATACTATATACTATATCTGCAGACTTTAATGGTTTTTTTAATAGCCGTTCTTATGAATGGCTTTGCTCAAACCAGATGTTTTAATAGCTTAGCAGAAGATAGGTCTTTGTTCCTATTCGAATTTGTAACAAATTCATCTTTATACCTTAACAGCCCAAAATACTTAAGCATGACTTTCAAAGAACATGAACTATAAACATGTAGTGTGATGTTCTTTTGTGATTTTTTTTTTGGTAAGCAATCCGGGTTAAGTAACTTGCTCAGGGTTACACAGCCAGTTATTTCTGGGTGTGGTGCTGAGTATCCGAGCCCGGATTTGGTCCAGGTCATCTAGACACTGGAGCCGGTGCTCTTACTCGCTGTGCTACCTGGCCGCCCCTAAGCAATTGGGGTTAAGTAACTTGCTCAAGGTTACATGGCCAGGTGTTTCTGGGTGGGTGCTAAGTGTCTGAGCCGGGATTCGATCTCCAAGTCATTCTGACACTGGAGCCAGGGCTCTTACTCGCTGTGCTACCTGGCTGCCCCTAATGTGATGTTTTTACTTGAAATTGTCATACAATAAACCATGATAAAATGCCTTTCAAAGAAATTTTAAAACAATATCTAATTGAAATTGTAATTAAGCTATTTGCTGCATGGAAAATTAGGAAATTTAAGCTGGAAATACCTACTTTTGTTTTAATTTAATGAACCTGCTTTAGTCCCCATATTTGGATAGGCTGAAACACATCATTTTGCAAATAGAATATTGCATGTGAAGGATTTTCCCCCCAAAACACACCAGAGGTTAAAAATCATGAGGTGATTAAGTATCTTCTGTTATTTAACAAATTTATAATCATAGTATAAATCTGAAAAGTCATCTAGGCTCTTGAGAAGTGGACACAGCTGCCTGTTAGGAATTAAGTTGACCAGTTTAATCAAGGGCCAAGTCTAATGAAATCTTTTAAAATAAGAAAAGTGATAACAGTTGTTAGTGTAATTATGACCAAAACACTGGACACAATCATATTCATTTAAACACAAGCCTACCTAATATACATAATTTCTTTATTAGGATGCTAAACAAAATTTTTAAATACCCAGCCATTCATGATCAGAGTTTCCTGATGAAACTAATTTAAATTGTCAGAGTTATGGTACATTTAAAAAGGTATTTGGCACATCATAAGCACATTATACATAATTGTTGACTGGTTTTTTTTAAAGAAAAAATCTCACTTTCTATAATAAATTTTTGGCACATAGTAAGAATATTATAAACAATTGTTTACTAATTTTTTAAAAAGAAAAAATCTCACTTTTTGTAATAAATAAAAAAGGCAACTATTATTGGAAGCTTTTTGTTATTGATTTATTATTAGAAACTTCTGTGAAGTTTAAACCCTTTCTTCATTCTTAATTCTAGCAAAAATAATTTTTGTTTCAGGACTACATTCCAAGTATTTTTATAAGAGCATACCTGCCCAGATAGTCTCCCTTTTTTGTTGTTGTTGTTGACATCTGTGCCAGAGAATTCTGGAACTTGATCGGTCTTCTAAAGAGTACTCAAATTAGGTCCAGTCTTATTTTTGCCTCTTTTTTTCCACCATGTGGCACAGTACACTCTTCAGAACAAAAATTTTGTTCTTCCTAGCATCATGCATTGTGAATTTGGCCGTGCCCTGCCCTCATGCTTGCCAGTTCCTGTCCCTATCTCATTTTCTTTGGTGTGTTTCATTGTTAACTAACTTCTCTTCAAGCATAACTCTCAAAGACCCAGGATCACCTCCATAATGTAATGGGGTATTGTAGTGGCATGTAGTGAAAGCTTGTCTATAACCCTCAAAAAAATATATATGTACCAGAAGTCTTTTTACAATGCTAACTGTAGAAGTGTTAAATATGTGATCTGTTGCAATAAAATCCTTCTTGCACCAAAGCCCTCTTAGATGAGGACTAAAATATAGCAACTCGTGTGTTGGATTCCAGTAAGGCTAATGATATTTTCCAATCTTTACTAGTATACTGTATTTGTGTGTGTGTGTGTGTGTGTGTGTGTGTGTAATAAAATTGTCTTGTCCTAAAGAATCTATAATCTGAATGATGCTTAACTTTGATATACATGTTTATGTCACTTTTAACAAACCCAAGAGAATATATGAAGGCATATATTGAGTGTGTGAGGATTCCTCTAGTATATTTTAATGAGATTCAATTGTAAACTTATTGTAAGACCATTTTAAATTTAAATGTTTTCATATAGCTCATTTTTGGTTTTTATCTTCAGGTTTTTTTGTCCTCCCCCTTGTGTATATCTTATGGGCAGTGGATGGAAGAAAAAAAAAGAGCAAATGGAACGTGATGGTTCTTCCGAACAAGAATCTCAACCATGTGCATTTATTGGAATAGGAAATAGTGACCAAGAAATGCAACAGTTGAACTTGGAAGGAAAGGTATCGTAAGACCTGGACATATTTTCATATGAGGGATATTATGGCACCTGTATTCATTTTTAAATTGGGGGGAGTAATTTTTATAGGTATCAGAGTTCTTTCTGTCCTAGAGAAAGTAATGAAAATTTTAAAATAAGATTTGAAAGATACATATTAAGCAACTAGTCTGCATCGAAGTGTTGGTACCTGTGTTGTAACTACAGTTACATACATTAAGGTTGTCAGCTTGCTGACAGAATTCACTGGGTCAGGGAGCCTGAAATTTCTAACTAATGGCACCATCAAATTAAAGAGTCAAAATTTGACAGTTGTAGAATGTTTAATTGTTAATTTTCCATCTGCTTTTTTTGAAGCATAATCATTAGAATTTATGGGGAAACAGTATGCTAATCTCTTTGCAGTGGCAGAAAAAAACCCTGGATAAATTCTGTAAACAATTCATTTGTTTCTAAGCTAAATATAGAAAAAAAAATGACTTTGTTTTGTACATGGAGCAAAACAGTACTAGGCATAGGAGAAGAAAGGCTTTATTCAAAAACTTTTTTCAGAAAGCTTTATTTAAATTTTTTTTGTGTAATAATTAAATTTTTTCCCTTAGCAGATTATTCCATTAGCTAGTTGACCTTACTGTCAAGCATATTGTGTTAATGTCTGACTTAATTCTTTCTCCTTTTATGTTCAGGAAATAACTCTTAACTCTTTTCTCTACCTTTAACAATCTTAAGTAGTTTTTTTTACTCATTTTTATTAGCTATTCAAATGTTATTTTCTCCTATTTGGCTTTAAATGTCATGTAAGTTTTAGCCACTTAAAACTTTTGCTTTTCATTTTTTAACTGCTTTGTGAACTGCTTGAATATATCTTTTTATTAACATTTTTATTTAAAGTTTTGAGTTCCAAGTTCTATCCTTTCCTCTCCTCCTCCCTCCCTGAGATGGTAAGCAATCAGATATAGTTTATATATGTATTTATGTAAAACTTTTTTAGACTATATATCTTTTAAAATAGAATTTGTTATATAAAATTATTTGTATGCAACCAAATGCAACTTAAAGATATCAAACAGATGTTCAAGAAAAAATCCCATTAAGATACCTCAAAGGGCTCACAATGAAAACAAAACACATTGCAAGTTACTATCACTTTTTTGGTTTTCTCTCCTTAATGTTCCTTAGAATGTGTATCTACCTGACTTTGACTGTATATTTTTATTTTGGGGTTTTTTTGTTGTTTGTTTGTTTGTTTTGTAGGGGGAAGGTAGGGCAATTGGGGTTAAGTGTCTTGCCCAGGGTCACACGGCTAGTTTTGTGTTAAGTATCTGAGGTCTGATTTGAACTCAGGTCTTCCTGACTCCAGGGCTGGTACTCTATTCACTGCACCACCTAGTCACCCTGACTGTATATTTTAAAATTCAAGTCCAAGTTAAATCCCACTACAATGAATTCTTTTGGTACTATTCAAACTCCCCTTTGCACTCCCAACCAATTTAATGTCTCCAATATATTTCTACAGTTCAATTTTTTTGTCTAGAGAAATATAATTTTAATTAACTTTGAAAAATTTTTACAAATTTAGCAAAATAAATACTTTTTTTGGATATGTTTCTTCCAGTGGACTAGTTTCTTATACTGTTTAATTTGCCTATAGCCACTTAAGATATATTTGAGTGCTATGCTTATAAGCCACCATTAGAGATACAGTGAAACAACCAAGTGATATGACAGAGACCCAGAGATTCCATCTACTCAGGCACACAAGGTCTGTCTTTACATTTAGCCCTGTTATTTCTTTTGGTGACCATCACCTTCCCAGAGCTGCTCCTGTGTGGTTGCTTTACCAGGGGTGGGGCTTTTTATGCTATCTTCCATCATACTTCAGTATGCATTAATCATTGGTACATGTACAGTCCCATAGAACTTCCTTCCAAAGCTCTAACAATCTTTCACAGGAAAAGTGAGGGATGCATGCCAAATTTAGTTTTATTCTAGAGTTTCAACTTAATCCTAGTTACTTCTGACCCATAAGAAACAATATTATTTGTGAAATAATTCTCCAGATAACTTCTTTACGACCATTATCTGAATAAAAATCATTATAACAGAACATTTAATACCTGATGATATGTTACTGAAAAGTGTTGATAAAGTAGTTTGTTGTTCAGAAGGTACACAAGTAACCATATTCACCACTTTTGGTCAGCATAGGTGATACATGACATGACGATAGGTTAATGAAGAGAGACTCAGACTAACAAAAGAAGCATTTTATTTAGAAGGAAAAATAAGAGTAAAGCAAACGTTTGATTCTGGCAGGGAAAAATAAGATTTGGAGAGAATATTTACCAATGTTCCATTTATATCCATACATTTAACATATGCTCACACTTTATGTACTAACAGGTATAATTAATCACAAATGTATAGGGAATATATTTTTAAACTATAGTATTATGTTTTTCATCTAGTTTGAAAGGTATTCAATAGAAAACATTGTGGGAAGATAGAAAGAGCACTATTTAGAAGACCTAGTTTAAATTTTGACTTCAGCTATGTGACCTTGCTAAGCCTGATTTGTTATTCTGTAAAATGTGGATGATAATACTTAAATCAATAAAATTCTTAGAGGACTGCTTGGAGGAATTCTTTTGGTAGTATTACCATTGATAAAATATTATAGTTAGAAAGTGATTCTCTGGGTGTGAGGTTCACAGAAACCTATGCTTCACAGAAAAGTCAAATAGAACTTTTTATACACCTCTTTGAAGAGAAAGATGCTTTCCAAAGAAAGTGATATTGTGCATTTTGCTGTGCCTCATGATGTACATAAATGGTTGGTCAGCATTGAGTTAATCTTTGTGTAGCAAAACCTTCCATCCTGGTACTTCTTTAGAATCACCACCACTTCTTTATGTGGATAATATTTGACAAAGCCACGTCCTTTGAGTATTTAATATAAAAAGATTAACAGCAGCATAATAACTTGTCTAAGGACTGTTTGCCTCTGAACCCCATCAAACAAGATGAGACAAAAAAGATAATAAATTGCTCAACAATGAAAGAATTTCCCAAGGCAGCTAGGTGGAGCAGTGAATAGAGGACCAGCCCTGGAGTCAGGAGGACCTGAGTTCACATTCGGCCTCAGACACTTAACACAAAACTAGCCATGTGACCTTGGGCAAGTCACTTAACCCCAATTGCCCTCCAAAAAACAAACAAAACAAAAAAACAGTGAATTTAGATACCACTCAAAAGTTCTTTACAGTGGCATTTTATTTGTATCTTTCCAGTATTAGTAAACATTAAGGGCAATACTTTTTTCCCCCTTAATAAGTTTTGTATTTGTGTGTTATGAAAATTCTTTTCCCTAGTTTCTTATATAGATAAATTTAGAATAAATTGATTCATGAATTTTATATCTAAATTATTAGTGTTCTTATTTTCATCTGTGTTGTACTTTATTTTCTGCCTTTTGCTAGTGTTATCTTTAGTACTTTACCCAGAAAAAATGAATTTTTTTATAGTCTTATTCAGATCAGTTATTTTTCCTTGGCAAATTTTTCTTTACTTCATTGTCTTATGATGCACCTTTTGAAAATGAACTAAGTATTTTTGCACTTCTCTTTTGGGGAAATTGTCACCTGCAGTATTTTTGTTTTAGAGCTACTTCAGCTAATTTAGCAACATTATATGCTGAAGTAAATATACTTGATTTCTAACTTTTACAAAGACACCATTTTTATGGTCATAATAACTTTTCCCTTTTTTTTCTGTATGGGAATTTGAGAAGTTTGTATTCATTATATCCCAAATCCTTATTGCTTTTAACCAACCCTTTCCTGCCAGTAAGTAGAAGTTCTAGTAAAATTTCTTAAGGTCTGACTTTATTAATTGAGACAGCTAAATTCCAATTCTTCTTTGAGAGTGATCTTTGAATAATTTGGTATTATAAAGACAAAATCTCTTGTTTGCCTCTGATGTTTATGATCAGAGATCCATTGTACTTTTTTCCCTTTTGTGTTTGCTAACCAATGTTTTACCATGACAGCTTAACTTATTCTTAATATATGATGCTAAACTTCACTACTTCTTCCTTTCCTGTATAGATTGTATACAACTATCCTTCCCACCCCAAATTAAGCTATTCCTGTTAGATTGTAACTGCCTTAATTTAGAGACACTTAGTATTTGCTCCCTGCATTAGTATATGTACACTTTAGTACATTAATTTTCATTTTCATAGACCTCGTCTTATGTTGCAGAACAATTCCATAGTTTAGGCTAATTTGACCTACTATGCTGTCACTTTAAAAGTATGGCGGACCCATGGCTCCTGCCACAACAGCTTACAGATGCCATCTTTGAGCGCTTGGAGATCCTTGGATGAAAGGCGCTATGTGAGTGCAAAGTACTATTTTTTTGTTTGTTTGTTTTTATTATTAATATTAGCTTCATCTTAAATTTGCTATCCCCAGAGCAAATCCTCACCAAGTTTTTAAGGCTCTTTTGAATTATAAAAACCTCATCAAATATAAAAAGAAATTCAAGATGGCAACCAAACCTCCATTTTAAAATATTTCTGCTACCAAAAAATCTTAAGATAAACTTGCCAGTATTTTTGTTCTCCTACTAAGGCAGTACATCTAGTTAGCAAAGCAAATTAAAACAAACAAAAAATTTGAGGTTTACCGTCCGCTTCCTAAATTATGCTGTTAACAAAACAAATGAGATTGGGCAAAATCTCATAAACTCAATCTTAGATTTAAAAAATACATGTGATTAAATAGAAGTAAACCAAATTAAAATATGCCTATTTAAGAAATATGACATTGTTACAGAAAACTTTTTTCACATTTGAAGATTTTACCAAGAAAAAATTAAGAAGATATAACTATTTCCTTCTATTCATATAACCCTTTTATGTTTGTTTCCCTATTTTAAAAGTTAGAGGTAATGAATGATTTGTGTTTCTCCTTGTATTCCTGAAGAAGTTGCAAACCTAAAATTGTAAAAATGAAAGTTCAGTGAGGTCTTAAAAGAGTACCAAATAAAATTTATGGCAGTTTTCTTTTAATCTTTTTAAAAATGCTAGATATTATACCCGTTCATAGCTCCATTTTGATAAACAGTTATTTTCATAGTAAATTGGATGATTTTTCAGTCCAGCAATATCAACATTAAGCGTCTAATTGTGATCCTAGTTCATCAAACATCCCCTTCCTCTGGTGATAGAATAGCCAGCCTTTGTAAAGCACTTTAAGGTTTGCGAAGAAGTTGACATTTATTATCTCAATTAAATAAAGGTTATTTTCCTATTAGCCATGGCTATCCATTGTTTTCAATGGATGTTATCTATATATTTCCTTTTTTTTTCCCTTTTACTATGTAATTAAGTGGCACAATTAGTGAAGTGTCCTTTCCGACAAACTTTTGGGTTTATTATTTGATATTCAGTTACAAAGAAAAATAAAGCCAAATGTACATCAGAGTAACATTTTATATGGTATTTTAATAAAGATGACTGCCAAAATCTTTTTCATAAAAATAAATTCACATACCCTTTTTCTTTCACAAAAAGACAATCATGGACTTTTAATTTTAAATGTATGTCTTCTGAATAAAATTCTGTAATTATTTTTAAAGGCATTTAAAAAGATTGTGTTATTGATAGCAAGGCAAGGCTAACTTTTTTAAATATTAAAATTGAAAGGGAAAATTGATATGTTATTTTTTGACTTATTAGTGAAGAATTTTGGCAGCTTTCAAGAAGACAATTTCACTTTCAAGGTTAACTTTCTTTTTGACACTAGTGTTTATAAGATATTCAGTGAAATATCACAAATCTTAAAGCCATATTCAGCCAAGTCATGGCCATTCTAAATTGTTGATAGTATATTGTTATGTTTTGGTGCAATTAAATATTTCTTTCCACAGAATTATTGCACAGCCAAAACACTGTATATATCTGATTCAGACAAGCGAAAGCATTTCATGTTATCTGTAAAAATGTTCTATGGCAACAGTGACGACATTGGTGTGTTCCTTAGTAAACGGATCAAAGTCATCTCCAAGCCTTCTAAAAAGAAGCAATCGTTGAAAAATGCTGACTGTAAGTATTTAGTATTTAGTTTATGCGTAATTACGTATAACATTAATATTGAAGAGAAAAGAAGGGAGTCTGTTCTCACATTCACAATCTTATTTTCCATTGAATGAGGGAAAAAATGCCTTGTTTATAACTGAAGCAATTGTCGAATTGATTGCAGTTTTTAAGTAAAATTTAGTGGGTGATAGTTGCTATGCTTCATCTAGTTCCTTTTTTTAATGTTAACATAATTTTTGTTTAGCTGTTCTGTAAATGACTGATAAGTTTATTATTTGGGGATTGATAGGCTTCCATGAAACTTATTTTATAAACCATAAAAACTAGAAAATGACCATTTGTTCAGAAACTATTTAATCGTTAAAAGACCTAAATAAAAAATATAAATGCCAAGAAGACAAAAATAATAGAAAATATTTTCACTCACAGTATGCATAGCTTCAGGAACAAAAGTGGCATTATTTAATCGACTACGATCACAAACAGTCAGCACCAGATATTTACATGTAGAAGGAGGGAATTTCCATGCCAGTTCACAACAGTGGGGAGCATTTTATATTCATCTCTGTAAGTATAAACATGTTTTTAGTATTTTTCATTTTGAACATTGTAATTCCTTTTTAAAAATATTAAAAAAGCAAACACTTATAAGTATAATCTTCATGAGCATTTGATGCATTCTGACATGACAAAATTGGATTTGTTTTCCACAGTGGATGATGATGAATCAGAAGGAGAAGAATTCACAGTGAGAGATGGCTATATCCATTATGGACAGACTGTCAAACTTGTGTGTTCAGTTACAGGCATGGCACTCCCAAGATTGGTAGAGTTCCACTTCTACTTTACTAATATATAAACTAAGTAATTTTTGCAGAAAACAAAGGATCAAATTACAGTTGTGTTGCCACATATATTGTACATGTTTTGATAAGAATATAGTAGCAAAATAATCATAGAACTTATTTTTATGGACATTTGTAATGGATGCATTCCATATTTTTGCATAGATAACTTTTCTGCTGTGCTTTATTTTATTGTGAGTGAATAACTAAATCTGTTCAGTAGAGGGCACTATAAATTGCATTTATAAATCCTCAGGTTAACTGTGAACACTTCATTCTGCTCTCTATTTACAACCTATTCATTGCATATAGTATTTTATTTTGGCATTGGTATTCCAGTTATCCAAAAATATAGAAATTCTAGTTAGAATTTTACTAGGAAATATATTGTTTTAAAATTAACTCAACATTCATTATTATTAACAACTCTCAATTCAACAGATTCAGCTCAGGGACATTTGCCTATGTTTAAAAAAAACAAAACACACAGTAGCAGAGGAAACTATATTAGGCCCAATACTCTTTAACAGTTCCCAAGGGCAAGTCTTTTATCATAGCATCTGTCCCTAGTAGCTAGCACCTTACTTGCATTTAATAAATGCTTGTTGAATAAATGAACATGAGGTTAACTTCACTTTCAGATCTTTCAAATCAAATATATTGATTATTGAGATTAAAGCATTTTGCCCCTACTTCTTTGTCCCCTTGCTGTTCCAGTGCCTCATCATGGTATGGAGTCCTTGAAGCCCAGAAAGTGGAACTTAAATTCTGGCAAGTTGTATCAGGGTAGGCAAGAAAAACTTGGCTGTAAGGCCTGTATGCAGAGGATCTATCAGCCATATAAGGATTCATTTTGTTTAGACTGGTTGGCAACAAATTAGATACTAAGTGATTCAGTGGGGCTGCAGTATCTCTCTCATTGGTACTCTTCCCTAAGGTGGTTGCGTTGTATAATCATGGAGGAATAAAGTCGTAGGTCTTTGAAATACTGAAATAGCTACTATTACTATTAGTAGTCCTAGATAAATCATAATTCAAGTTGAGAAACCAAGTTGTAATTTGTAAAGCTACCTGTTCATTAGGAAGAAAAACTTTAAATTACAAAAATTAAATTTCTCAGGCAAAGTTACAAAAATGCTTTCCAAGTATTTTCGAGTCTGAAGGGGAAAAATATGTAAATGTATGTGTATATATTTTCTCCTTTTCTATATCTATATATACTATTTAAGTGACTTAAAAGTGACAAGTTTTTTTTTTAAATCAAGAAAATGGAATAAAGTAATTATGAATGAAAACGTCTGCTTTTTTTTTTTTTTGGCTTTTTGGAGGACAATTGGGGTTAAGTGACTTGCCCAGGGTCACATGGCTAGTTTTCGTGTTAAGTGTCAGATTTGAACTCAGGTCCTCCTGACTCCAGGGCCAGTACTCTATTCACTGAGCCACCTAGCCACCCCAATCTCCTTTCTTTTTGAACTATATTTTTTTGTTCCCTGAAATAGTCCTTTGTTTTTCGTTCTCTGAGGCATCTCAGCAGACAATATGCTAGTTTATCACTACCTAGGACTCTACTGGAAAAAGAAGCCAGCTTGAAACAGGTCAGGTAAGCACTGTTTGGTTTTTTTATTTGGTTGTTTCTTTTACTATGTCTCATGGTTTTGCAAGGTGTTTTTATTTGCAATTTCATTGCAATATCCTGATGAATACAAAGCACAAATAATTTTGTAAACTTTGCAAAACTGGAGCTAATAGTAAAATTTTTTTAAAAAAACAAGCTAACAAAAAAACCAGTACAGCTCTTACCTGGATGATTTCCTGTTCTTTTCCCCCTTATCTGAATTGTTGTTCCAGTAAAGTTCTTTTGTTGTTTTGACATAAAGTGGCTATTGAAGCACCATACATCATGAGATGATAGAATTAGAAAAGACCTTAGAGATACTCTACTCCAACCTCATCATTTTACAGATAAAGAAACTGCAATTCAAAAAAGTTATAGGACTTGTCCACGGGGATGTCAGTAGTAAATAGGAGTTTTGAAATTTCAGAGTTATGTTATACATTAGATTCTGAAGGATATAAAATAAGCAGGCAGGAATAAGAAGAGGAAACATTAATAGTTTGGATTATGAATTGATGCAGTTCTTGAAATATCACTTATGGATATGTTTAAAATTATTTCTGACTCTTTGAAAATCATCTTTAAATGTATCATTATTATTATTATTGATAGCTAAATCTATACTGGCTATGGTATTTAAATGCTGTAAAAAAAGTAATCCTAGAGAATGTATTGAAAAGAGTTAGCTCTTTGCAGTCATAGTGCTGTCAATATACTGTAATTATGCTATCAGTGTCCCATGAGTAACCACCCTCTAAAGGATAAGACATTACATGCATGACTACTTGCCCTAATCAGTTAAAGATTCTAGTAATGTTTTCTGAACCCTAGGATAATATCTTCATTCTGTAATCTGACATATAAAGACATAGGGACGTGAGGCTTTTTACTAAACATTTTAGCTTCGTAGAGCTTTGTATCTTAAAGTATTTAAATATGAGTTGTTAGCTCACTTCCCAGTAATGAGGTTTAGTATATTTTTGGAATATAGGTACCAAATTGGAAAACATCGGTTTTTTTGGAGTGCTTTTATAGCACACGTGCAACCATCTTAAAACCCAATAAACCACAGACTTCAAAGGGCCTCACAACCCTGAGTCTCCCAGAGTTCCAGGATAGTATTGATACCCTCCTAGAATATGGTTAACCAAACACATAGTTGAAGTTTTTATGGGTTAGAATACCCATGTGATGGCTTAAAAGTAAGTCCGGTTTCTTCAAATACTGTGTATATTTTCTTAGATACAGATCTTATTATTTTTGTCTATATTGTTACGATTTGAAAACTAAACTAGGGGCGGCTAGGTGGTGCAGTGAGTAAGAGCACTGGCCCTGGAGTCGGGAGGACCTGGGATCGCTTCCGGCCTCAGATACTTAACACCCACACAAAAAATACTGGCCGTGTAACCTTGGGCAAGTTACTTAACCCCAGTTGCTTAAAAAAAAAAAAAAGAAAACTAAACTAAGCTAAGCAGCCTGAGATGATTTAGCTTTACAGAACACCCTGGAAGCTATAGTTGGTCAAAGTGCAGTATCCCACTCACCATTTATCCTGAAACATCATATATTGTACCTGTCCAGAATGGCAAGCATTTTACCTCTTAAGTAACTAGATTAAGAATTTGGAAATGCAGATAATTCATTTTACAATACTGGGAAATATTATTCACTGATTAAAGTCTTACTGAGGGGAAATCATAAGACTCCTCCAGTTGTGTAGAGCATATTTGAGTGTTATTGAGATCCTGGGATGGAGTTTCTTTTATTTTTAAATTAAATTTAAAAATTTTTTTAGCACCTGCTATGTATTTTAGGCTATTTTCATTTAAACAGATGGTAGTAAGACCTAAGAAATAGATTTCTAATAATTTGCTTTTATGGTAAGCTGAAGTGTAGACTAGGTGTTCTTTGCCAATTAGTGAATTAATGAAAAAATTGGCGTTGTCATTACCAGTTGGTTTTTTTTTCTTTTTTTTTTTTTTTAAAAAATCGGGGTTAAGATAATTGCTCAAGGTTACATGGCCAGTTATTTCTGGGTGTGGTGCTGAGTATCTGAGCCCGGATTTGATCCAGGTCATCCCGACACTGGAGCCGGTGCTCTTACTCGCTGTGCTACCTGGCCGCCCCTGTTTTGCTTTTTCTTAAAAATAGCATGGCTTGCAGTGAGTAAAGCACTGACCCCGGAGTCAGGAGGACCCGAGTTCGGTTCCAGCCTCAGACACTTAACACCCACACAAAAAAATTAGCCGTGTAACCTTGGGCAAGTTACTTAACCCCAATTTCCCTCTAAAAGGCAAAAAAAAAAAAATAGCATGGCTTACGGTTTAATACTATTGCACTTAATATCATTAAATAGATTTTGTATCTGTTATAATTATGTTAGGAAGAACAATTTAGTCATTCTCAAGGTCATCTAGAGAAAGAGATGGTTGACTAATCCTACTTTATAAGATCTCTAGGGAGAAGTTGACAGGTACTGCCCTTAATAACCATTATTTGAAAATATTTTCAGAGATGTGGGTATAAATCAAATTTACAATGTGTGTAGGATATGCTTTCCTTGCTATTAACTAATAGAAGTAAGAAAAATGTAAATTTTTCTATGTATGTATGAGTTTTCTTTTGTTTTTGTTGAAATAGATAATTCGAAAGGTTGATAAACAGACCGCATTATTAGATGCAGATGATCCAGTGTCACAGCTACATAAATGTGCATTTTATCTTAAGGATACAGAAAGAATGTATTTGTGCCTTTCCCAAGAAAGAATAATCCAATTTCAAGTGAGTTATTTATGAGAAAATTGTAAAACATCACAATCATTAGAATTCTGAACTGTGGTAGAGTTCTTGCCATAAGAAATTAGATAAAACACAACAGTAAGCTTCTTTTAAGAATCTTTATGCATTTGTATCTGACAATAAAGTTGAATTCAAATGAATTTCCTCCTTGCCTAAAAAAATGTTTCCAGAGCTATTGTAAAATTATAGTTCCTTGGAACCTCTTATGGGGATATTGAATCCTTTTAATATGAGAAATTGGTTGTTTATCAGTTGAGGTTCTTGCAAATCTCTTATGTTGTTGCCTGTTTAACATCATCTAGCTCCCAGACTAAGGAAATCACAGTGACAAGGTGTTGTACGAAAAAGAACAATGGACTAGGATTCAGAAGGTTTACATGCTAGGTTTAGGTCTATTACAGGGCAAGTAACTTAAAATCACTGTCTCAGTTTCTTCTGCTGTAAAGTAGGATATCTATACTGCCTACCTCATTATTATTGTAAAGATCAAGTGAGATATATGCTAAATCATTTTGGAGATGTGAAGTGCTGTATAAATGTAAGGTATTTGTTGTTCTTGCTGATCATAATATTGATAATGATATTAGTTCCTAACCTGGTATTCCAGAATAGCCCTGTTCTCTTCTACTTTGTTGTGAAATACGGTTAGTCAGCTAAATATGGATGCTCATGAAAAGAAATATCCATCTAGCCATATTAAAAGTATTATCCTTTTATTCATTAAATAGGGTGTCATTCAGTGATATTCTTTGAAAAGTATCAGTTGACTAGTGGTTATTCTCACAGCTACCAGAGAGGCTGAGGCAGGTGGCTCTACTGTAGTGGGCCATGCCACAATCATTGTCTGCCTAAGGAGAGCCACATTTGGAGGGGGGCAGAGGGGAGGTAGAGGAGAAAGAGAATTGTGTTTGTTTTTTTACCTGAATTCTGAATATTCTGTCACTGTGACTTTCATAATTCTTATTTTTGCAACTCAGCTGCTTACCATTCTTTTTTATCAGGCAACTCCATGCCCGAAAGAACCAAATAAAGAGATGATAAATGATGGAGCCTCCTGGACAATCATTAGTACAGATAAGGCAGAATATACGTTCTATGAGGGTATGGGACCTGTCCATGCTCCAGTAACACCTGTGCCTGTTGTAGAAAGTCTTCAGGTGAGCAAGTATTTAATTAATTTAGCTCTTTGTTTTCATGCACAACTTGTTTCATTTGCTAAATCCAGTTTGGGTTTTTATTATTAATTTGTTGTAGTGTTGGTTGGAGTACTGAAATGATAGATATATCTCTATAATACTCCTGTTTGTACTTTCAGAATATTCCTTTTCCATAATGGTTTTCTGATTGTATTACAGTTGAATGGTGGTGGAGATGTAGCAATGCTAGAACTTACAGGACAGAATTTCACTCCAAATTTGCGTGTCTGGTTTGGGGATGTGGAAGCTGAAACTATGTACAGGTGCAGTAGCTCTTTCTCATTCTTAATTCCTTTGCTTTATTGGACCTATTCTTTTTTTTTTTTTAAGCAATTGGGCTTAAGTAACTTGCTCAGGGGTATACGGACAGTTATTTCTGGGTGTGGTGCTAAGTATCTGAGCCCAGATTCAATCCCCGGTATTCCCGACTCTGGGGCTGGTGCTCTTACTCACTGCGCTACCTGGCCGCCCCTATTGGGCCTATTCTTGATAATGAAAAATGATATTTTCATCAAACATATTGGTTGCTTTTAGTTTATTTTGTGGAGTTGTAAAAACTTTTTTTACTATTCCCTTCTGCAGATGTGCAGAGAGCATGCTTTGTGTTGTCCCAGACATTTCTGCATTCCGAGAAGGCTGGAGGTGGGTTCGTCAGCCGGTCCAAGTCCCAGTAACTTTGGTTCGTAATGATGGAATAATCTATTCTACCAGCCTGACCTTCACATACACACCGGAACCAGGGCCACGGCCACATTGCAGTGCAGCAGGAGCAATCCTTCGAGCCAATTCAAGCCTAATGGCCACTAACGAATCAAACACAAACAGCGAGGGAAGTTACACAAATGTCAGCACAAATCCAACCAGTGTCACATCATCTACAGCAACAGTTGTATCCTAACCACTGTTGGGACCTAGGACTTACCCTGACTCTCCAGTGCTGCAAGTGAGAGAATGGAACAAGCTTTTGTGGCTGCTTGGGAAAACTGTCCATTCTGAGCAATCTTCTTTGAGCCCTGTTACCGACAAGTACTGGTCTGGAAAAGCAGAAGCCACAATAAAAAAAAAAAGTCAAAATATAAAAACTTTATTGGGAATCTATTTTTCAGCTGGGTTTTTGGTTTTTTGTTTTGGTTTGGTTTTTTGTTTTGTTTTTTTTTTAATGGGCAAGAAATAGAAATGTGGCTGGGACAAAGTTTAGAAAACAACGAACATCACATAGTTTTTATGGACCAAGGAACTTGTATAAGCTTTAGTAAAAGGTACATTTTCACCATACCTTTTTTGTATCACGACATATAGTACACTTTTGTTACCAAATAGTTTATTTTTTTTTCTCTGAGCTTTTGCTCTGAAGTATAATCAGGTTTCATACCTGACCATACTTTTATAATCTAATTACCATACTCTTCCAGTTTAAAAAAATATATATATTTTTGGTCTGTGGCTGGAACTGTTCCTTTTTTAAACTGAAGTCTTGTGACTTTTTATGAACTGAAATTGTTTTGATTTCAGCAAGTAGAACCTTGTAAAGGCCAGCATATTTTTTTTAAGATTATATGAAGTCTGTGCAAAAGCTTTAAAAAAAATGCCTCTGCCTTGCCTGCAATACATGCAATGTATGTTAACTTAGTGCTCTGTTTTCCTGTCATTGTCAATAGTTATTTGTGTTTTCCTTTTTTTAAAAAAAAATGTATTTATAGTGGTAACTCAAGAAGTTCTAACATTTACATGAACTTACATGTGATCATCTAGTCACGTTAATGACTACAGAATAACGTTAATGTTACAGAAAATGTTGTTTTTTGAAGGTTTTTGTATTTTTTCTTTTGAATCACAAATGCAACCATCTGTTCCAGGAGCTTTTCAGGTTTTTATTCACTTCTAATCTTGTACATAATTTGTATTATGTGTAAGTTAAACATTTTATTTTGAATGTGTAATGTTCCCAATGGCTTCATTTGGCAGCGTGTTTTTTGCCTTCTTGGCTGGTGACAAAAGTATCATGCAAAGTATTTGCTACCAGTAGGACTGGTAGGTGGTGACCCTTATTGTATAATGAGAAAAATCTCTACAAAAGCATGTTTTTATTCCCTTTACATCTTTTTTTTTTTTTTAGTAGCATAGGCCAAACATTGGTGTAATCCTAAAATAATAAGATGCTTTTGTTAGATGATCAACTGAAATAGCTGGAATACATTACTTAGAAATGGATAGTTGTAAGATACAATTGTAACCTATCCCTTCTTCCATTTTTCTCACCCCCTTCTGCTTACCTCTCTCTCAAATACCAGTCATCTCCAACTTTATCCTCTCTTCTCCTTCCCTGTGTTATATCCATCCCCTAAGGGGTTTCATTTCCTTTTCCTTCAGTTAGAATTTGGTTGCATTCAGTGGGTTTTTGTAGGCTTTACACTCTAAGCTTACCATTTTTACATCGTCTTCATTCCTATACTCTGACTGCACATTTGTTCAATTTCTTAGAGATGACAACAGAACTATTGAGTATATGAGTACTAGACCTGCATGTGCAGTGTTGCAGAATATTGTTTAGCAATGCAGTCATCCTTTCTTAGAGTAAAAACTACCTCTGCATTGTGGTGAGCTTTTAACTGTCCCATAAAACAAGAGCCACAGTACCTTCAGAATGCAAACTCATAATTCCTTGCAGTGTTGACCACAAAACCATTTCCATCAGGGTCCCTAGGCTCTTTCAGTAGGTTTCCATTCACCATTGCTTAAAGGGGGGAAGAGAAAGCCCATTTTAGGACACTTTCTCTTTCTCAGTCTTTGTCTTCCTTATTCCCTGTTTTGCTTGGGCTGTGCCTCTGTAAATGTTGTTTTTATCAATGTTAATGATTTTGTCTTCCATTTTCAAAGAAAAAAAATAATTTGGTTGTTAAATCAGTACCACTGTGTTTTTCTTCTACTACAAGCCTGCCTAATTATTCATAGGCTTTTTTATACTCCATGTATACTTCTCTCCTACAATCTTATTATAAATGCGAGCTCCTCGTACTAGCGAATACTGCCTCACTCACCGTCTCTCTGTTTCTGTGACCAAGGGCGGAACTCATCGTGGCCTTATCTTTCTTTGTTTTAAACTGTTTACTGGCATTCACTTGCAAACTGTTTACTTGTCTTGGCCATACTTAATTTTTTTTTTCTCTTGTGGCTACAGTCATTACACTATGTACACAATGTTTTTGTTTGAAGCATGTATTTTCAGTACTATTTTACTTGTAATTGCCCACGAGTTTTCTTCACTTAATAGTTTTGGTATTCAATTATGAAATTATATTGGATTTACTCTGATGCCAATAACAACAGATAATTAAGAGCAAACTGTCTTACCAGTATATGAAACCACAACTTTTCTCCTTTAAAATACTGCTTTTGAAATTTTTTTGGATTTTTTTCCCCATTAGACAATACAAAACTTTTCGATCTTTTGCCTTGTGTTTAACTACCTTTTTTTTTGGGTTTGTTTTAAATGCCTTTTTCCCCCAGCAGCTTTGTTCATTTGCATATTATATACAATATTCTTGGACTTTTAAAAGTTCCAAGAAACTTCTTGTAACAAAAATATGTTTTTCCCTGCATATTTTTCCCAGCGTTAGAACTGTGTGCTGGGGAGGGGAGGGGGGTAATGAGGGGAAAGAAAGATAGGGAGGGTGTGGGATTTTGTCATAGCTTATCTTTTGTCAGGACTTTTTTTCTTTAGTGTTACCTTTACTTAAAAAAGAAAAAACTATTCTGTGGACTTGTGGCCCAGCACTCAGCTTTCTATTCTTATGAAACATGTATCAATACCCTTTTTAAACATATTTTCAGTTATTAATAGAACTTAAATGTTAATTTTCACTTCCTTCTGATGTTGTTCTGGAAAGTTGGCCCTTTACATGATAAAGGCTCTGTCACTAGAATGTTAAATTCCTTTTAACAAACGTAAATGGTATGTTCAAGTATGTATTTTTCAGCAGTATCTTTTATACTTTTGTTCAGTTTCCCAAAATATACCTAGAAATTTAAGCCCATGGTACAAAAAGGTTTCTAATAGTTCAGTAGTTAGCATTGAACTTACTACATAAACTAAGAAAACGTGAATGATGTTTATAAAAATCTATTCTGAAGTTTCAAAATTGAACCCTTGTATAATAATATGTTAATATGCTGCTGCTAACTTCTTAATCCTTGGCATCTGAAGTCTCTCTAGTTCAATGAGTGATTATTTATTTCACTTTCACTGCACAGACTCATTTGAGAACCAACTTGTTTTTTTTTTTTTTCTAAAAATGAACCTCTCTCACTTAGAAAATGTTCTCACATAGAAAATTTCTGATCTGAGTATTGACAGAGTAAACCAGCTAACCAGTTAAAACCAAATAATGGCAGGAGAAGCTGGGGTCAGGGAAGGGAAAGGTGGTCTTTCATGAAACAAAATATCCAATTATTAACTGAGGTATTTACTTTTTCTTTCAAAAGCAGCTGTTTCTGATGAGTACTGAACAAATGTGTGTCATTTTCTGTGCCAGACTCTTTACTTTGTTTTCAAGCACTGTAATGTGGGATTGAGTGGCAGCTTTGTTAGAAAACAGTAATATATTAGGGTTTATATTTAACCCTTTCAGGACTGAACTATTTCTCTTTTCATTCATTTCAATGTTGTAATAAACATTTGCCAGCATTTAGTACTGTCGTGGTCCAGATGTAAGTTACATGCTCATTTTTAGCTTATTTCTTGTACCTTGCAGCATGCTATATGCATTCAGTCCTTAAGGGGTTATAATTTACAAACTGTGCATCTGTAAGGTTTATTAGCAATAAGGTAGAAAATTGAGCGAGTTTTTACCATAATTTTGTAGAAAAAAATGAATCTGCTCAGTTCCATTTCTCTTCCCCCCCCCAAAAAAAAACCCCTGCAATATGGGCAGTTTCAAAGAATAAATAAAAGTGAAATGTAAAACACATAAAATGTCTTTTGTCAGATGTTGCCTGATACATTTATATATCCTTGTTTTCACACCCTTTTAAAAAGTCAGACTTAAATACTATGTTTTATTATTCGTATGGGTTCACAAACAGCTTTCCATTTGAAGCACATCACAGTGATACTAATATTAATAACTTATTCATTTCCTTGTCCTTGAGAATAGAGAAGTAGACTATCACCATTAAGGGCTCCATTTGAAAAATATCTAGTGAATTCAACAAGAGTTAGATGCCAATTATCTTGTCAGTTTGTTTCCCAACTCAAAATAACTGTCTGTGTGGAGTATGAAAATGTAATTTGTTTTGAGATGGACCAAAAAGTAAGCTAATGTTGGGGGGAAGACATATAAAGGTTTAACATTTCAGATTTATCAATGAGTCTGTTTTATTTTATTCTTTGGAGGAACAGAAGGGTATGGGATTCTCTGGTTTAATATGAAAGGATGACACTTGTGAAATTAGCAGTTATTTGTTTAAATTGTGAGCAGCATAGATTGAAAAACTCGTTAACATAACTACTTGTTAGCTAACCAAGTCTTTTCAAAATTAATGTGATATCATTGGTATATCTTTTTTCAAAAATCTTATTTTTTGGTGTTTGGGTATATTTTTCTTATTTATATGCAAAATAAATGCATTTGACATGTTTGAAGTAGTGGTTAAGCTTTCCATGACTGCATAGGGCAAAGATTAGTGAATAAATATGTAATTATCTTTTAGTTGGATATGTTTCAAATGCATATAGAAAGACAATTTATTTTATTTTGTTTTATTTTAGAAGTTCAGCAGATTCAAGGAAAATGATTAAAGAAAAGATGTAGAGAAAATCTAAATTTAAAAATACTAATTATTAGGTGAATATAAACAAATGATTTGAGTTTATGGCAATGATAAATTATTTTCCTATCTCAGTGTTCAACCACACTAAATATCTGAGAAGCCTAAAAGCTCTGACTTAGGACATAGAGTTTCATTGAAGGTAATCAAAATTAAATGGATGAGACACCTTGGTTTTATTTGGGAATATATTGAGAATTGTTCTAAGTTCATTAACTTAAAATTTTGGAAGGAAATCATGAAGGCATTAGAAGATGGATTTTTTTTCTGGAGGAATCCCTTTTGTAGTTGAGGGGGGGGGATCCCTAAATTTTTAATTAAAGTTGCTGGAAAATGTATTGATTTGATGTAGGGGCGTAACAATCTTAAATAACCAAAACTGGATCCCCAGTGGCATCTAGGCTTCTGCCACTGAGATGATGTAGTGAGAAACAATTAAAAAGACAAAATATCCCGTTGCCATTTTGATGTCTTAGGTGAACTTAGAAGAAATGTTGATAGCTAAGAGAAGAAAATTGGTATGGTAGATAAGAGTAAGTAATTCCTTTTAAAGAAAGGATTTTGCCAAAAGAATGAAGGAAAAGAGACGGAGCTGAAAGCAGTAATACCTTTGAGAATAGGGTATAAATTGTACCAGTAGATGCACTTGAAGAACTGTGGACTGGGAATTATGAGACCTGGATTCTAGTCAGTCACTCTCTCTAATGACCTATGGGACTATAGGGAATTCATTTCATCTTTCAGTGCTCTCAGATAAGAGTAACAGGTCAAATTAAGTGATCTCAAAGCTCCCTTCTATTTCTAAAATTCTTTGGTTCTAAGTAAGTAGGTACTCTTACAGGAAGAATGGTAACTTGTCAGACTTTATATTCATTCATAATCATAGAAAATATCATTTCCAATTAGTTTGGTGTACAAATAACAGTATAAAGACAGATAGCCAGATACTCTCCATTTTTTACTCAGAACAAAGATAAAGCCTCCAATATATTGCAGTTGGTATGAACTAAAAGAATTTTTGATAGACTTTTTAAAACAGTGAAATAACTAAGCAATAGACTTGTCTTGCCTAGAAACTTTTAAACATGTGACAGTCATTTTATGATGGTGAAAGATTTTACATGCCATGCTATTTGGGACATTACAGCATGAATTCTAAATAGGATGAATCCTAAAAGCTCAGAGGTGAAAGGTCATCTAGTCAATCCCAGCCTGAATCATGGATTCCTTTTTATAGTATCACCACAAAAATGATCACCTAGCCCCTGACTAAACACTTCTATTAATGGGAATTGGCTTTGTCTCGAGGCACCCCTATTCTATGTTTGGACAGTTAATGTAGAAATTCTTCCTTATATTATTCCAAAATTTACCTCACTATAAGATAAAAATATCCAAGTTCTTGAGACTCCTCTGGAGCCAAGTAGATTTAAGTCGAATCTCTTCAAAATGGTAGTTCAACTCAGTAAGCATTTATTACACACCTGCTATGTGAAAAATACTGTGCTGGGTCTTGGCGATCCAAAAACAAGTAAAACATTACTGTCCCAGGGTTGAGGAAGTGGATAAATGGTATGTAAATGGTTAAATAAATACAAGGCGTTTTGAGGTGGGAGGAAGGAATTTAACAAGGCTTCACAGCACTGGTGCATCTTTGCTAAACTTTAGAAGAACAAAAATATTCTGAAAGCGGTGAGATGCTTACATTCCCGGCTTGGGATAGCCTATACAAAAACCCAGAAATGGGAAATGGAACACCAGGTTGAAGAACATAGATTGCAAAAAGAGGGGTTAACTTGAAATAAGTTAGGAGAGTAGAGGAGGCTGGAAGTAGGGGGATCAGTTAATAAGTATCTTAATAATAAATAATCTTAATAAAAGAAAGAGATCATATGAGGTCTTAACTTCTTGGATTAGTGACTGTGAGCAAAGAGAAGAGAATGAAAAGCAGAAAATAACTAACATGTTCCCTCCAGTCTTCTTTACCCTAAGTTAAAAATCCCAGATTCTGTGAACTAAAGCTGATGCTTTCAAGCCTTCCTACCATCTTTGTCATCCTTCAGTTTGTCATTGTCTCTTCTAAAATATGGCTCCCAGACCTGAATACAGTGCCCCCAGTCTGTTCTGAACTGGGCAGAATACCAAAGGACTCTTTCCTCCCTAACACTGTGGGTACATTGTCAAGTAACTATTGCTCCTCCTGCCCTTATTATGTAACTAGCAGTGCCTTCAAACGTGTAGGTGTTTCGGTTACTACTTTTGAAAAGCACGAGCTTCACTTTGTGCTCTGGTTCGTGATTTTGAATGCCTTCTGCTTCCTGCCAAGAAATGGAGAGAAAAAGAAGGTATTGGGATACCAGGGCTTAGTACAGACTAAGAAGGAAAGCAAAATTATTTCTCATTAAATGTTTAATATTTAGTTTTAGACCAAAGAATTGGATTCCATATTATTTAAGCATTTATTAAGTCCTTCTAGGACGAACAAAGACAAAAATGAAGTAGTCCTTTCCTTCAAGTAAGTTATGTTTTATATCTGAGACTCCATAAATGATCTTGTCTAATCAGTATGTATACAACATGCTTATACTATACATGCTCTCTTATTATTGAGGTTTACAATTATGTCTTTTTTTGAAATTGGTCACATCTCTGATTTATTGAAAAATCCTTGGTCTATAGTACAATTCTAATTATAATAAATTGTAAAGGAAAATACAGTGTAGTCTAATGATGATGTTTCCAGGAATACTTCATAACAAAAAGTTAAGGCTGCCTACAGTTTCTTCGACAAGAAGTATTCTATACTGTGTTCTGATGTTACAGTTGTTTCATTTATAAATTGACTCCAAATAATGTTGGAGATTGTGCAATAATAATTAAAGAAAATCTGTGCCATGAATTGATTGTTGCACGTCTATCTCAGCTTTTCAGTAGACTTTCCATAGGCTCTTTGGCATAGAGTCCCCATCTAATGTGCTGGAGGCCTTCCTCTGGTTCTTTTAACATTTTTGAAATAACAGTGAACATTCACCTTGTCTTCATTTATCTCTCATTTTCAATACATGAGTAATCTACCTCATTTTGCTCTTGGGGATGTCTTGCATGGAAAATTACTGATGGTTTATAGTAAACCAACTGTACATCTTCTTGTCTCATAGAGTCTCCTGCATTTTTCTGAGGCCGTGATATATTCCACATTTCAAAGCAAGATGGCCCTAGAAGAAAAAAAGCTGGTGTTGTAGAGATATACTTTTGTAGCAATGGGAGGCTTGGGATTGTTGAAAGTTCTGTATGGTTTCTCAAATGCAATCTTAACTTACTCAAATCAATTTTAGACCACCCCATGGCTAAGATAAATGCACTGATAAAATAACTCAGTAGGCTGACTATATACTTCCATGCCATCATTTGGGTAGTAAGCATTCCTCATTCACATAGTTTTGCTTATAGGTTTTGCTAGGCTAATTAGTATTCATGGTTTTCACAACAAAGGATTTGCCTGTCAAAAGGCAATATGATCTAGTGAATGATGTTCAACTTGGAGTCATAAGAGCCTGAGTTCAAATCCTGCCTCAGAAACTTTGCTCTGTGACCCTGACTAGATCATTTAACCTCTGAGCCTCAGTTTCCTTATCTATTAAATAAGGGCTTTGGATTCTTTGATTTCCAGTTCCCTTCCGACTTGGATCTGAGATCCTGTTATCAGCAAGAGATCTGTAGCATTCTAGGACTTGGTATAAGCAATACAATGAATGTCATGTGAACAAATTTAAAAGATTGTGGGTGGTATATTTTTTTTGCCTGCCTTCTCATCTTTATAAAATTTTAAAGAAGGATCTGTGTGCAAATTGAGGTTTTCCTTTCTCCTGTCTCCATCCCTTTTTAGAGACTTGAATACATACTCTGCTCTCTTTCTTAGAATCCTTACCTTCTTTTAAGTATTAACTCAAATGTCACATCCCATGGATGACGTCCTTCTTGGCCCCAATTGTTAATTCTATTTTCCTTTTCAAATTATTTTGTATTAAATTACTCACATTTTGATTTATCTAATAAATTGTAAGCTAATTAAGAGAGGTATGTTGCCAAAGCTAGAGTACTAACAGCCCTGCTATATTCTTCCCCAGATCAGACCATGCCTGTTATTGTATTAAGCTTTTGGGGAAGGACAGTGATAACCTGGTGAGCATCTTAAAGAAAAGCAAACAAGATGAAGGGCCTTCATATGCTGCCGTATGAAGAATGGATAATCTTTAGGCAGGAGAACAGAAGACTTAGTGGACACATAATGAATTGTCCTCAAGTGATTGGAGTGCTGTCTCAAAGAAGGATTTGAGTTGCTCTGCTTGACCCTGGAGGACAGAATTAGTGGAACTTGCAGAGAGGCAGATAGAAGTTATAGGTAAGGAAAAGCTTCTTAGCAATTAGAGGTATCCAAAAATGGAGTTGTCTGCTATGGGAGGGAGTGAGTTTCTTCCTCACTAGAAGTTTTCAAATAAAGAGTGGATGATCATCTGTTGGGATGTTCTTATAAAGGGCATTCATTTGCAGGTACAGGTTAAACTGGATGACCTGTAATGTCCCCTCCTACTCTGAAACTCTGATGTGACAGTTTTCTGTTTTGTCCTTAAGTGCCTGGTACCCAATCTCTATATATGCCACACTGGACTTTGCATATATAGGGATAGAGACTGGCCCTGTGATTTCCTTGCTGTAGGGAGTTCCTCATAGGGAATTTATCATTATTCCTACATTCTATCCGTGCAAGTCATCAGTTTCTTTGTAAGTTAGGGTTTTAGGCAGTAATCTAGAGCACTTAGAGGTTAAACAACTTGCCCAGAGTCACACAGCCAGTATGTGTCAGAGATGAGACTTGGGGTCAGCTCTCTATCCAACTTATTAATATATACTTGTTGAATTGAACTCAGTCCTTGATAAAAACGGGAGAAAGTAACCGGCAGTATTTCAAAGATGATTTCCAGCTACAAACCACAGTGTCATACACTTGACTGAGAGATGTAAAGAATATGCATGGCCTTGGAACTAGATTTCATTTTGACTTTTGCACAAAATTATATAAACTTTTCCCTTTTGTGCCTTCCTTTCTATTAAATGAAGAAGTCTGTTCCAGCTTTGGCATTCTGGGCTCTTCCTAGTGCATAGGTTTGTAAGGAAATGCTTTGGCCACCATAAAATACTAAGTCAATATTAATTGTTATTTTTGATGATTGGCATATAGTCATATTGAAGATTGTGTAATAAATGTATCTGTTAGCATTGATATAGCACTTTAAGGTTTGCAAACTGCTTTACACATTCTCTTGTTTGTTTTACAAAAGGAAGGTAAGTGTTCTTATAGATGGCATTTGAACCCAGACCTTCTTGCCTCTGAATTTAGCTCACTCCATTGCACAGTGCTACTCTGCTTCTCATATTGAATAGCAACAGGAAGAGGGAGAGAACCAGTGAACTGCACACACAGCTAAAAATAACCTAGAAAATCAACAAGTCAATAATCCCCAATCAAGCACAAACGTAGAAGCCCTAAATCAAAGAAGAGATGACCAAAATTGAAAACACAAACAAATAAGCAACCTTATTGAATTGATAAAAACTAATAACTAAGGTCTGGTGGGGAGAGAGAGGGAGTTTAAGAGCAGTAAGAGCAATAAATCATTAGCTAGTTTAATTTTTTAACACAATCAAAAAAAAAAGAAAAGAGAAATTCACAATGAATGGAGAGGAAATTTTAAATTAAAATTACTAAACTATGTCAACAAAACTGAAAATTTAAAGGAAATGAATATTTAGAAAAATATAAAATATGATTAACAGTACAGAAAATTGAGAATCTAACTGCAATCTCAAGAATAAATTGAACAAGCCATAAAATTAACTCCAAAAGCATAATTAAAAAATAAAAAACAGGAAACCTACTTCAGGTCTAGATGAATTTACAAGCAATTTATTAAAAAATAAAGTTTTATTGATAAATTTTTATATCAGCCACATGTCCCAATATATCCTTCATCCCTCCTTCCCATTTTCAGAAATCCACCCCTTGTAACAAGGAAGAAAACAAAAAAAAAGTTCAGCAAAACTAACCAGTACATGAAAGAATAATATCTGTATACCTATAGTTTCCCATTTCTGCCAAGAATGGCATAAGGTTCTTTCTCACTCTCCCATCTCAAGGGGCCAAGCTCATTCATTATTATTTCAATTAATTTAATTTTAATTATGTCATTATTTTGGTTGTCATGGGTTTTTGTTGTTTTTCTTTGTTTATAAGAAATGATACTATGACTAGGGTGGTGGCTGTAGAGGGTTATTGGGAAGTGACGATGCAAACAGCAAAAAGCATTGATAGAACTTTTTTCCCCTAGTAAAACACTTTTTAAAAAGAAAATCAAATGAAAAAAATCTACCTAAATTTTCAGATTTCCTCAAGGATACTTTAAATGTGTGCATAGACTATTCTCATAATAATATTTTCAAGATGAAAAATGAGTCATAGATAACATCTTGCTCACCTTTATTTTGGTGATAATCTACATTTAATTTTATTTTGTTTATTTATTTAACATTAAATTTAACATTAAAATTAATAATAATAAATTTATTAATTTAACATTTTTCACCTTTTTTAAATCTTGAAAATTTGTCCTTCGGTGCTTTGGGGGACAAACCTAACTAAGTTAGTTCAGATGTTGAAATAAAATGAGGCACTCTGTGTTATATGAATGTGAATAGTTAACAAAAGGCGATTTAATTAGCACTGTCATAAATTGGATATTCAGCTTAGCTTGGGTAGATGTAATTCCCCTCCCCTTATCTCCATAAGGAAACAGGTCTGGCCAGCAGACCCAGGACATCTATCAAGTCTTAGGACTCCAATCCCATGTAGATGGGCCTTATGTCAATATGAACTGATTCAAAGTATCAGGAAGAATCTCATTCAAAGAAGGTGCAGCTTGAGTTTCTGACTGTGTTGCCTTTTAGAGAAAAACTTGCCTAAACCATATTGTGGGGAAGGAGGAACCCTAGTTAAGAACACTAGTGTCTTAACAATTATGTTGTCCCTGGCATGGATTTGGTTAGGTCTTGCCCGTTCTCCCAACATCAACTTTTATTTCTATTGCTGCTGCTTCACATTGAGTAGAGTCCAAAGGTGGTAGTTCTACCACCATAAAAATGCTGGCAGATCTGTTCCGTCCCAGACTACTTGTTCTTGTTATCTTCCTGCTTTCATCTACAAATATTCTCAGGGTTATTTGACTTAGCTACAACTTGCTCCAAACTCTCTGCAAACTTGTGCATTATCATGTACCAGAAAGTGTGCTATGTTTAGTCAGAGGACTTGGATTTTAATCTGGACTCTACTTCTGTGAACCTTGACACAGCAGATAAAACACTGGTCCTAGAGTCAGGAAGACCTGAGTTCAAATATGACCTCAGACACTTGAGCAAATCACTTAACCCCTGTTTGTCTCAGTGTCCTCATTGGTGTCTCAAAAATTGTAAAGCACTTGTTACAGTGCCTGGCACATAGTAAACTATATACATGTTAGCTATTATCACTATACTACTATTACTGCTACTACTACTACTACTACCACTGCTGCTGCTACTATTACAACATCTCTCTGAAACTCAATTTCCTTATCTGTAAAATGAAAGATTAAACTAGATAATCTCTAAGTTTGCTTTCAGCTCTAAATAAATGATCCAGAAGTTCTAAGTCATTTTTCTCTATACTATTTTAAAATCTTACGAAATAATAATACTGCTTATAATCTATTAACTTCCAGTTTTTCAGTAGCTTGTTTCAACTAGTTGGGCTGGGGTTTCAGTAATCATATGTCATGTCTTATCGTTCTTTCTTCCTTTTGTGTGGCTAGGTTACAGAGTGTTTTAGAGTGATTGCCTTGTAGTTAGGAAGACCTGAGTTCAAATACTGCTTCAGACACTAGCTGTTTCACTCTGAGCAAGTTACTTAAATTCTTTGTACCTCAGTTTCCTCATTTGATAATAGCACCTCCATGGTTGGTTTTGAGGATCAAACAAAATAATACATGTAAAACCTTTTATGAACCTTATCACACTATATAAATGTTAGTAATTATTGCTGTCATTTACTCCACATATAGAACCTGTTGTCAAGTCTTGTCTTTTCTACCTTTACAGCATGTCTCATTTGTCTCCTCTTCACCCACAGCCAATCCACCTGATACAGCCCTTCATCACCTCATGCCTGGACTATTGCAATAGCCTCTGGTTGGTCTTCTTGCTTCAACTTTCTTCCCCCTCCAATATATCCTCCATTCAGCTGCCAAAATGATTTTCCTATCACTCCCTCTCATCTCCCATCAACAAACTCCCAAGACATCCTATAAATTGCAGGATCAAATACAACATGTTCTACTTGACATTCAAAGTCTTTCATGATCTGGCCTACCTTTCTAGTCTACTTACACTTTACCCCTTATTTCCACTTAATCTGTGGTCCAGCTACCGTTAGCCGGTGTTGTGGTGCATGTATGGAATACTTCATCTCCCACCTTGTGCCTTTTCACCGGCTGCCTCCTCCTTCCTCTCTATGTCTGCAGTGTCTCCCTCTTCATCTCTACACCCTGATTTCCCTAACTTCTTTCAAAATTCAGCTCAAATCCCACTTTCTGTAAGCAACCTTTCCTGGTTTTCCCATGCCTCCCTGCTCTGTTAATGTCTTCCCTCTGAGATTACCTTCTATTCTTGTATCTTCTATGTACAAAATTCTTTGCATGTTCTCTCCCACATTAGAAATAAACACTATGAGAGGAGAGACTTTCCTATTGCCTTTTTTGTATCGCTAACATTTAGCACAGAACCTGGCACATAGTGCTCAATGAATACTTATTGTTTACTTGCTTTAGACAATCAATTGTATGATGACACCAAACAGTTGATTCTGGACCAACTATTGATAACCAGTCATTTCCTATCTTTTAAGATATAATCAATTCCTTTTTAGAGATAGTCAATTTCTTTTTTTTATTTTAATTTACTTTTTGATGACTGTCTTCTTGAAGAAAGTATTCATGATATGTAGCTATGAGACTTTATAGTAGGCTGAAAGCCTTTGACATCTTTCATATTATTTTAGACTCTATTTCCCATATAGTTTTCACCATTGTTTCCTGTACCAATCTTCATACTGAAGTCTTCAATTATTAAGACATATGTTGGATTTGGTTTGGAAGATTTTGTCAAGATATTTATAACATTTCTCTACTTATCTGTCATCTTAAACAGATGTTCACCCATAAACTTCAATTATCTTGATGATGATCTGTCTGTACTTTTGGGGGGCATGGCAAGGCTATGTGATGAAGCATCCAGTGAGATGATACTAAAGGTTGCCATTGGACTCAGAATGAAATGAACTCTTTACCTTATTTTGTTATTAAAAAGTAATGGTAACAAAAAATTTGTTTCAGGCTATTGAATATATCTTAAGTTACAATTCACTTGTCCAGCATTTGTCTGTCATTCTGAAAGTATGCAGCTTTACTAGCCTCAGTTTCAGCCATGGTTTCCCTCTGTCATCTGCCATAAATATTTAGGGTCTCAGGGTAACACAAAGTGGAGGCTTCCTAAAGTGCATCTAAGAAGTTTTGTTGCCTCCCAAGATAGTCATGAGAGAAGGGAATCTCTCACAATTAAGTCCCCATTCAACCTCCCAACCTTATATCTTATTTCCCTATGAGGCATAAAGGCATTATTTCTTCTTGCACCTCCTTGTATTATCTCTTTGTCTTGCCACCAAGATGTCACCTTCTACCCACAGACCTCTACCACAATGTGCAGGCAACAACAGCCTTACACAGGTGAAATAAACCTTAAGGTTTGAGTACATTTTGCAGTCAGTCTTCTTCCCGCTGAATTCCAATTTCTCTTTATCTCTTAGCACCAACTGTAATTTTTCATTATTTTCTTTTGCTTCTTTCCTTCTCCCCTCTCTAGTCCTCGTCAATTCCTAGACAATCAGTCATCAATTCTTAGAATATTGCAAAACACATTCTAAACAAGATTTCCTTGCCAAACAAGAGGTAAGGAGGGAGTAGAAGAACAGTTCATTACATCTTCCAAGAATGAATGGATGAAAAGAATTTATGACGTGCCAAGTACTAATCACTGCATGTTTTGGTCTAGGAAGTCACAGAGATACCGAGTAGAGGAACACAGCAGACAATTGATATATCCTTACCAGAAGCAATGGTAATGTTTATTTTTTTCTTACTCTTCCAAAAGCAGGACATGGAAAGTAGAGTTGGTGTGGGTGGTCCATGGATCAGCAGGGCAGATGACAAAAATATGACCAAGGTAACTGCACTTGGTATATGATTGGTATATTTTGTGTCCATGAAGCAGAGATGGTTTTTCTGAGAGTCTATTTCACTCCATAGTTTAACCCCTTGGCCAAAATACTCCAGTATTTTTGTGTGTATATGTGTTTGTATGTCATACATATATACAAGATTGAGGGTCATAGTGAACTGCAATATGAGTTGGCAGTCTTAGACTTATTATAAACAATTCATTCTAAGTAATTTGGCAGATGAATCTGCTCTGGTGAAATGGGTTTTCTCTTATCAGCTCTAATTTAGTGTTTTTTTTTTTCAGAGAGAAAACAGATGCCTGAAAGTTATGTGTTAGTGCTTTGACATTCTAGTCAATGCTCTTTTGTTGGACAATCCACTTTCAGTATTGTTTGGCATGCCCTTAAGCTGTGTAATGTCCTTGTTTATGTAAGTGTTTAGTCACAGAGATACTGGATAGCATCATCCTGGCTACTTTTCAAAATGTTTCATCCTCTATGTGAAGATGATGAATCTTCTGCTGTAAATATGTCTAAGAGTCAGTACTAACTCCAGATTGATCTCTAGAATCTTGGGTTGCATGGATAGAGTTCATAATTCTTTCCACTACACCACACTGTTTCTCTTATCACACTCGGGAGTCCACTTGGGCACGAGAATTCAAGGAAGGAAATAAGCATTTATTAAGCACTTTGCAAATATTATATAATCTGATCCTCACAAAAACTCTGAGTGGTAGGTGATATCATTGTCCCATTTTACAGTTGAGGAAACTGAGGCTTACCCAGGTCACAGGATTTGAAATCAGGTCTTCCTATGAGCCCAAAACTCTATTCATTATGGTATCTGACAAGTTAAAGTACATTGTTTTCCTACTGGACTGTAAGTTCTGTAAGAGATCAGTTTAGTATCTCTCCCAGTGCCTAGCATATTGACTCACACAAGTAGTCATTTAATAAATGCCATTTATTCATTAAGCAATGGGAAGTCATTGAAGGTTTTCTACATGATCATCCAACTCTTTAAAACTTTATGGTTAGGGCGGCTAGGTGGTGCAGTGAGTAAAGCACAGGCCCCGGACTCAGGAGGACCCAAGTTTGGTTCCGTCCTCAGTTAATACCCACACAAAAAAACTAGCCGTGTAACCTTAGGCAAGTTACTTAACCTCAATTGCCCTCCAAAAGGCAAAAAACAAAACAGAACAAAAAAACCTTTATAGTTAATTCTGGTTTCTCTTAATAACCACTAGCTATTTTCTTCAATTTACAAATTTAAAAACCCTTTAGCAATTGAGAGTATTTACTCACAGTCAGGAATGTTAGTACTGGGATAGACCTCAGAGAACTAGACCAGCCTTGTCATACTACAAAGATGAGCCAGAGAGGTTTGGTGAGTTGCCCAAACACATAGTGGTAGTCCAGTCAGGGCAAAACTGTAGTGCTGACATGCAGAGCATTAGTCTTTTTTTTTCCTTAATTATTTTAAAATCTATTTATTTATTTATTTTTAGTTTTCAACATTCACTTCCATAAGCTATTGAGTTTTAAATCCCCTGCCCCATCCATTTCCCCTTTCCCAATATGGCGTGCAATCTGATATAGGCTCTACATATATACATTCTTATTAAACATATTTTCATTTTAGTCATGTTGTAAAGAAGAATTAAAAGAAATGGGAGGAACCATAAGAAAGAAAAAACAAAACAAAGAGCAGATAGTATGCTTCAATCTACATTCAGACTCCATAGTTGTTTCTCTGAGTGTGGATAGTATTTTCCTTCATGAGTCTTTCGGAGTTGTCATAGATTCCTTGCATTGCTGAGAAGAGCTAAGTCTATCAAAATTAGCCAGTGTGTTTGTTACTGTGTACAATATTCTCTTGGCTCTGCTCACTTTACTCAGCATCAGTTCATATAAGTCTTTCCAGGTTTTTCTGAAGTCTGCCTGCTCATCATTTCTTATATTCCATTATTCCATTATATTCCAGTATTCCATTATGTTCATATACCACAATTTGTTCAATCATTCCCCAATCGATTGGCATCCCCTCAGTTTCTGATTCTTGGCCATCACCAAAAGAGCTGCCATAAATAGTTTTGTACATGTGGGTCCTTTCACCTTTTTTATGATCTCTTTGGAATATAGCCCTAAAAGTGATATTTCTGGGTCAAAGGGTATGCAGCTTTTTATAGTCCTTTGGGTATAGTTCCAAATTGCTCTCCAGAGTGGTTGTATCAGTTCACAACTCCACCAACAATGTATTAGTGTTTCAATTTTCTCACATCTTCTCCAGCATTTGTAATTTTATTGTTTTGTCATGTTAGACAATCTGATAAGTGTGATGGTACCTCAGAGTTGTTTTGATTTGCATTTCTCTAATCAGTAGTGATTTAGACAATTTTTTCATGTGACTATAGAAAGCTTTAATTTCTTCATCTGAAAACTGCCTGTTCATGTCCTTTGACCATTTATCAATTGGGGAATGATTTGTAGTCTTATAAATTTTACTAAATTCTCTATATATTTTAGAAATGAGGCCTTTATCAGAGACACTAGTCGTAAAAATTCTTTCCCAATTTTCTGTTTCCCTTCTAATCTTGGTTGCATTGGCTTTGTTTGTGCAAAAACTTTTCAATTTAATGTGTTCAAAATTATCCATTTTGCATTTCATCGTATTCCCTGGCTCTCATTTGGTCATAAATTCTTCCATTCTCCATAAATCTGACAGGTAAACTAATCCTTCCTTTCCTAGTTTGCTTATAATATCAGCCTTCATATATAAATCATGTATCCATTTTGACTTTATTTTGGTATATGGTATAAGATGTTGGTCTATGCCCAGTTTCTGCCATACTCTTTTTCAGTTTTCCCAGCAATTTTTGCCAAGTAGTGAGTTTTTATCTCAGAAGTTGGGGTCTTTGGATTTATCAAATAGTAGATCACTATAGTCATTGACTTCTCTGTCTTGTGTACCTAACTGTAACACCAATCACAGCAACACATCCTGCTGCTATGAATAATTTTAAGGTTCTAATCACATAGTGTAATGAACTCTATTCAGAACTAAACATTGTTCAATAAAGTAAAGCATAACATTCATAGCAATATCCTTAAGCAAAGCATATCATTCTCTTTCTTTCTCTCTCTCTCTCTGTATGTATATATATATATATATATATATATATATATATAGTTACATATACATATATCTGTCTATATATCATAACACTCAGTATGTCATATGTATAGTAGCATTCCCCAAAATTTGTTTTGTTTATACAATCAGGAAGTCCCAGGCTAGGGTCTTCCCTAGTACTCGACATCCTTAAGGGGTAGCAGAAAATACCACACCTTCTACCCCTAGGTCACTGTAAGAACAATCTCCTTAATCAATACCAAGTGCCCAAGTAAAGTCCTCTTTCATCTTAACTTGAGGTTAACTTCCAAGTCCCATGGATCTCCTTGGCCCAACTCTCACCTGATTTCACGCATAGGCAGCTCTCCACTCCTGCTCCATCTCTCAGCTCACGGGGACTACTCCACTCCAAGCTCTCCCTGCTCCTACCTGACAGCAGGCTTCAGGGGTTCCTGCTCACAGCTTCTGCCTCTGTAAGTAGACACATACCACTAGCACAGTCATCTCAATTCACCTCCAAAACCCAGAGGCTCTGTATTAATAACTCAGTTCACTTTAACATCTGTCAAAAGGGGCTTAAGCTAAGCCTCCTTTCCCTGGGCAGGTTTCTGCACTACAGCTCTATTCTCTTTCAAAGTTCAGAGACGCCTTCAGCAAGTCTCTACCATCAGAGGTCTCCTCCCAGCTCTCAGATGTTTCCTCCCAGCTCTCAGAGATCTCCATCCAACTCTCTGAGGTCACCTCCCTTTGCCCACTCAAGCTGCTTCTCTGAGCACTGTGTCACTCTCATTATATGTGTGTGAGTGTGTGTGTGTATGTAAAACATCCCTTAATGCCTGCTTTCTCAACACCTCTTTATATACAGTTCTACTCAGCATTTAATTGGCTAGAGCCCACATGTACATATCTGATTGGTTAGAGCTCACTTGTACATGTCTGATTGGCTCAGCACAAAGGCATGTAAGACACAGAAAAAAAGCAAAAAATCCCACTTTGCTTGCCATTACACTAATCTATTCCACTGATCCACCACTCATTTCTTCACCAGTACCAAGTAGTTTTGATGATTGTTGCTTTATAATACTATTTAAGAATTGATATGGCTAGGCCATCTTCCCTAGCATTTTTTTTTTCATTAATTCTCTTGATATTCTGGACCTTTTGTTCTCCCAGATGAATTTTCTTATTCTTCTCTATCTTTATAAAATAATTTGTGGTAGTTTTATTGGTATGGCATTGAATATGTAAATTAATTTAGGTAGAATTATCATTTTTGTCATATTAGCTTGGTCTACGCATGAGCAAGTGATGTTTTTCCAATTATTTAGATCTGATTTTATTTGTGTGGAAAGTGTTTTGTAATTTTGTTCATATAGTTCCTGGGTTTGTCTTGGCAGGTAGACTCCCAAATATTTTATAATGTCTACAGTAACTTTAAATGGAATTTCTCTATCTCTTGCTTTTGGATTTTGTTAGTAATATATAGAAATGCTGATGATTTATATAGGTTTATTTTATATTCTGCAAGTTAGCTAAAGTTGTTTATTATTTCAAGTAGTTTTTTACTTGATTCTCTAAGTATATCATCATAGCATTATTATTTCTGTAGCACCATCTAGTTCCATGAGATGGCACAGTCAGGGCCTGGGAGATGAGGATTGGAGAGTATGCCCTCTTTAATCAGCATCTGAGAAGCCCAACTTGAGCAAGAGGCTTGCTTGAGGGGAGAGAGAGACCAGCCCTCTCTGAGAGCTCCTTCTTTAGCCTCTGGGCTAAAACAATTGCTGTGGTGGAAGAAATTCATTGAGTGATAAGCCTTTCTACAAGGACCTGGGTGGGAAGGGGGGAAAACAAATCTGTGATTTCATTGGTTCAGGGAATTAATTCTTTGTGGGAAACTGCTACCAATGCAGATTAGCAGCAGTTCTGCAAGTTATAGCCTTAAAGGAGGCAACTAAGTGGTACAATGGTTAGAGTGCTAGGCCTGGAGTTAGGAAGATGGGTTCAAATGTGAGCTCAGACATTTATGTAACACACCTGGGTGTAACCCAGGGCAGGTTACCTAACCTTTATCTTCCTCAGTTTCCTCAATTGTAAAATAGGGATGATAATAACTCCTTCCTCCCAGGGTTGTCATGAGGATCAAATGATATAATAATTGTAAAGCATTATGCTTTCTTCTCCTCCTCCTCCTCCTCCTCCTCCTCTTCCTCCTCCCCCTCCTTCTCCTTTCCATTCTCCTCCTCCCCCTCTTTCTCCTCTTCCTTCTCCTTCTTTCTCTTCATGAATAGGAATAGATTACACAGCTCCCATGTAACCACTCCAGAAAAAACCTGGAATTCAAACCAGACTGAATAATGATCAAAGAATTCAATGAGAAGCTATAATAAGTGACTTGTTCTACCTTAGAAAGAGTCATGGGGTATGATGTTTTCTGTTTATTTGTTGTCCAGATAATCTAACTGAAACCTATAAAGTATTTACATAGTCACAATAAGTCAGTCTTTGCAATCAGACATGAACTTCTAAATGCTGTTGAGTCTGTAATGGGCACCAGAAGATGGATGCTGTGGTAAGTGCTCAAGGAGCCTTTTCCCTGGCAGGGTTTTGAGAAGACCCATTCTTCCCAGAATACAGATGAGGAAATTTCCCAGTCATGTTTCAGTGCCATAATCGGTGCTTTCATCTCCTGGAATTGGACACGCCCTGCTGAGAAGGAGATAAAAGCTATGAGGGTCACACAGGTGTGCAGAATCTCACCGCTTGGTCACTTCCACCCTCTATTGCCTAAGTCTCCACACAAGGCAAGAACATATAGAAACAAAAAGAGACAGATAGAGACTGAGACACAAAGACAGAGAAAGCAGGCTGGTTTCTAAGCAAATGTTGACTGAAAACAAGACTCCTTTGAACTGATTAAAGGGCAGCAGTCCTTGTTCAATTGAAGTTTGTCTGTCTTGGTGGGGGATTGAAAGTGGGGAGTTTAACTCAATCGATTGGCCATTTACTTTTTAGATAATTGAGTCACAAGTTGATTATAAAATTGCATCCAGGCTAAGTTTTCATTAATTTTTCAACTAAGCCCTGGCCTGTCTGGGGCAGTTAGGCTGAGTTGCAGGCTCTGCTGGCCAGAGCAGACAGGCCATTGTCTAAACATTCGTTCCTTGTCTCCTGAGTCTGCTCCCAACAAATGGGCTGTAGCCATTTTGACAGAAAGAGAAAGTGGTGTGTCTGAGGCCGGAGCCTGGCTCAGTAGGATGGGGGAGGACACAGGAACAGGGAAATGCAATTCTGTTCCAATTCCTTCCTCGAGTTCTTCCTCCTGAAAAGCACATTTATATATATTTAGCTGGATGTCAAATGACAAGTGGTGGAGGGAGGGGGACAGAGGTAACGCCAGTGACTTGGGGCTCAGAACTGCCACCCTGTCAGAAGCCGAGCTGATGCAAGTGGTGGACGCAGGGAGGACTTCCCAGAGGTTATAGGGGGTGGCTGATCAGGGCAAAAGCACCAGCCACTTGTGCCTGCTGAACCTGGACTTCTTCTTCTGGGGAGCAACAAGACCTTTTCTGCTTGCAGCAATTAGGCAGACTAAAATCTCTGCAGAGATGCAGCCTCTGGCCTGGGCTCACAAGCAGCTAGGTGATCTAATGGACTTCAAATCAGGAAAACCTGAATTGAAAGTCTACTTCATATGCTTCTTAGCTGTGTGGCCCTGGACAAATCACTTAACCTTACTATGCCTTAGTTTCTTCATCTGTTAAAACAATGAGAATAGTCATATATGGATCAAGTGAAATAATATCTGTGAAGTACATGATAAACTTTAAAGTGCTATGTAACTACTAGCTATTTATTATTATAATTATTATTGTTCATTCTTGTCATCATCACCAGTTGCTCATTGTACTGACCTGCTAATTCATCTGACCGTCTTAGACACCAAGACCTTAGTTTTAGTTGCCCTGCTGCCTCTGGTCTCCATTTTCTGCCTATTCCCATACACTCTGTTCAAGTACTGCTTTTTGACCCCACTTTATGCGTATTCAGGCTCTATTTGTGCCTCTTCCTTTCTGTTTACTCTGGATCACCAAACAATAGCTCCTGCCTGGCAGTCCTTCCATCCTCATGCACAATCACAGGGAGAAGGCTCCTGAGTCCTTCAGTAAGTGCAGGCAGGGCACCACCTGGGGCACTCTCTTATGTGAAAAGAACTCTTGGCAGAGAGCTCAATTTGTATAATCCAAGGCCAAAGTTGAATGTCCTGCCAAGGAAGCCAACTTTCAGGGAAGCAAAGAACTAAGATCCACCTACAACCCCATGACTGCCTGATAGGATTATAGGATCATAGCTTTAGACCCAGAATAGACCTTAGAGTCTATTCTGAAGTCAATCTCCCTCATTTTATAGATGAGGAAATTTGAGCTCAGAGAGACTAAAGAACGTGCTAGTTAGGTAACTGGGTGGGATAGTGGCTAGAACACTGGACTGGGAAGTCAGGAAGACCCAAGTTCAGATCCTACCTAGGACACTTGTATCTGAGTGACCCTATGCAAGTCATTTACCTTTCAGCCTCAGTTTCTTCATCTGTTAAATAGGAATAATAATGATAGCACCTACCTTTCAGGTTGTGAAGATCAAATGAGATAATTTCTAAAAAAACAAAAAAACTTTGTAAAACCTTTAAAGTACTATGTAAATATTAATGAGAATTATTGTTCTCATGGTCATTATTATTGCCCAAGGTCACTTAGCTTATTAGTGGTAAAGCTGGGATTCAGAACCAAGTGTAAAACATAGGCACCATTTGGGTAAATTTTTTCTCTGAACTTCTAGACTAAGAAGAAGAAGAAGAAGAAGAACTAATATTTACATAGTGCTTACTTGTGCCAGGATCTCTAAGAATATTTCTAAGAGAACTACAAAAGGAATTAATCAGTCACTCAGCAAGCATTTACAAAGCCCCTACTTTGTTCCAGGCCCCAAACACTATACCTAATTAAGGGAGAAACACTGGCAGCCACATCTATTTATCCAAGGCTTGGCTAGTATACAGCTGCCAACCAACCTGACGGATTTCCCTAGGAAATGTCAGTTGTTGAGAAAGAGAGACGGGGGGGGGGGGGGGGGGGCGAAGGAAGGAAAGAAAGAGAAAAAGAGAAGAACAAAAAAAGATGGGGAACAAAAGAGGATGGTTTTGTTCTTTGCACGCACTACCAGCGCGCTATTCACAGATCTAGACACATCTCC